>NC_068939.1:24811920-25143170 GCF_016801865.2 Culex pipiens pallens
TCATCATCATCATCATCCTGCATTTTTTGTCAGTCTTTTGGTAACATCTTAGGCTATTTTCTCAAAAATTTTGAACGAAAAAAAATCGTGACAACACCTTTAAATTTAAGTTTTAGACTTAAAAATCAAAAAATCTCATAGAAGTGGCGTGTATTTTTGTTTCAGTGTATTTTTTTCAGAAAGCCCATCCAATTTCCTACAAGTTTGTCTAGAACCACTTTTTGATACGACGCAATGGCTTCGAGACACAGTAATTTTTAAATTGCAAAATACAAAAATATTTAAATACCTTACGCCCTTCTCAAATGTTATTTTCGAGTACTATTGGCTCCATATACACAAAAATGGCTTATATAGGCCTAGGATAACATGTCTAAAAACTTTCATTGAAATCGGAGAGGGTCGGGTACAAAAGTACCAGAAAAAATCCTGATTTGAGCTGGAATTGCTCCTCCATCGCTTTCACTCAGAGGTTGTACTCGGCCGCAAGTTTGTTCTTTTTTCCAGGTCTTAGTATTGATAATGGCGATTTTGACATTCTCTAAAAATCAAACACCACCAACAATTTCATTGTCCTGTTTGGAGACTGTTTGATACAGATCTGAAATGAATTAAATAATAAAAAAAATACTGTAACTAGGGGAACAGCATCTAATTCCAGCGTGCCTTTAATGTTGCCATAAGCGAGTGCTTATTTTGCTAAACATACGAGAATTTCTCCTATTTGATACCTGGCAAAAATATTCAAATTATCTAAAATTTCTAGAAGTTAAGAATTTCAAAACATAAGAATAAATAAAATTTAAGAATTGTAGATAATAATTTTGTGTTTGTCAAATTTTCGATTTAATAATTTAATAATTTAATAATTTAATAATTTAATAATTTAATAATTTAATAATTTAATAATTTAATAATTTAAAAATTTAATAATTTAATAATTTAATAATTTCATAATTTAATAATTTAATAATTTAATAATTTAATAATTTAATAATTTAATAATTTAATAATTAAATAATTTAATTATTTAATAATTTAATAATTTAATAATTTAATAATTTAATAATTTAATAATTTAATAATTTAATAATTTAATAATTTAATAATTTAATAATTTTATAATTTAATAATTTAATAATTTAATAATTAAATAATTTAATAATTTAATTATTCAATAATTTAATTATTTAATAATTTAATGATTTAATAATTTAATAATTTAATAATTTAATAATTTAATAATTTAATAATTTAATAATTTAATAATTTAATAATTTAATAATTTAATAATTTAATAATTTAATAATTCAATAATTTAATAATTTAATAATTTAATAATTTAATAATTTAATAATTTTATAATTTAATAATTTAATAATTTAATAATTTAATAATTTAATAATTTAATAATTTAATAATTTAATAATTTAATAATTCAAAAATTTAATAATTTAATAACTCAATAATTTAATAATTTAATAATTTAATAATTTAATAATTTAATAATTTAATAATTTCATAATTTAATAATTTAATAATTTAATAATTTAATAATTTAATAATTTAATAATTTAATAATTTAATAATTTAATAATTTAATAATTTAATAATTTAATAATTTAATAATTTAATAATTTAATAATTTAATAATTTTATAATTTTATAATTTTATAATTTAATAATTTAATAATTTAATAATTTAATAATTTAATAATTAAATAATTAAATAATTTAATAATTTAATAATTTAATAATTTAATAATTTAATAATTTAATAATTTAAAAATTTAATAATTTAATAATTTAATAATTTAATAATTTAATAATTTAATAATTTAATAATTTAATAATTTAATAATTTAATAATTTAATAATTTAATAAGTTAATAATTTAATAATTTAATAATTTAATAATTTAATAATTTAATAATTTAATAATTTAATAATTTAATAATTTAATAATTTAATAATTTAATAATTTAATAATTTAATAATTTAATAATTTAATAATTTAATAATTTAATAATTTAATAATTTAATAATTTAATAATTTAATAATTTAATAATTTAATAATTTAATAATTTAATAATTTAATAATTTAATAATTTAATAATTTAATAATTTAATAATTTAATAATTTAATAATTTAATAATTTAATAATTTAATAATTTAATAATTTATTAATTTATTAATTTAATAATTTAATAGTATAATAATTTATTAATTAAATTATTTAGGCTCCCTCCGTGTACGCACGAGAGCATGCAGCAAGTGCTCAGTGCTCCATCGTTTTTTCGATTTTTTTCGCCGTAATTGATTGTGGTTACCCGCGAGTTTGCTTCTCCAGCATGCCAAAGGCCGGCCGTGGCCGTGGCAGTTCGAGTGCGGCCTCGAAAAACCCGCGAAGTTCGTCTACCGGCCGTGTGCAAAAAGGTAAACAAACCAACGCCGTGTCGGCCGCCATCGCGCAGGGGAGCGTCAGCGCTGAAGGCATCGACAAAAAGTTACTACATCCCGGATATGTCCCAAGATCACCAGTGCGAACCCGTTCCGGTACTTCCGGTGCCACGACCAGTGGCACATCAACATCCGCCAACATCCCCATCAGGAACGAGTTCCAGATGCTGAGCGACGACGAAGAAAATAACAACTCTGACGGTAGCAGCACTACCGACGACGACGACGACGATGATGGTTGTGCACGGAAAAAAGTGCCGACGTCAAAAAAGAACAACTCTCCAGCGGAACGTAGACCACCTCCAATTTTTGTTTTGGATACGTTAGCGGACGATGTTGACGAGTTGCTGGAAGGCCTCGGATATTGTCTGAAAATCGGTAAGTCGGCAGTGCAAGTGATCACACTGACCAAAAAGAATTTCGACCTGGTGTTTGAAGAATTGAAGCGTAGCAACTTCAACTTCTACACATTCAACCCCGAGAAGCCCCCTGTTAAGGTCGTCTTGCAGGGTTATCAAGACCGTCCGATCTCCGACCTCAAGAAGGACCTCTCCAAAAAAAAAAATCCAATTTCCCATAAGTTTGCCTTTGACAGCATTTCAATTGGATGTAAGGGCTTACAGTTATAAGCTTAATTACATTGTTAATAACTGAAAAGGGAATATTTTTTCAGTGTGGTAGAAACCTGGATAATAAATTAGCTTACGTAAATATCAAAACGAGTCAAATCAAAAAGCTGTCAAAGGCAAACTTATGGGAAATTGGACGAGCTTTCCGGTAAAAATATTTACGAGACTGAAAAACCAAGTCTGTCATATAGAAAATGCCAAAAACCACCAAAAAACCCATTTTTTCATCATTTTTATTTTTAAAACCGCTGTATCTTCCCAAGGATTGGACATAGGACAATGGTCAATATGGAGACTTTTATATAAAATTGTCTGGGGAACCGATTCCCACTATGGGTTTTTTTTTAAATTTTGACGTTTAGACCACTTTTCAAAAAAACAGTTTTAGTAAATGATTTTTGTATTTTTTTAGGAGAGACATACCATCCTGCATTTTTTGTCAGTCTTTTGGTAACATCTTAGGCTATTTTCTCAAAAATTTTGAACGAAAAAAAATCGTGACAACACCTTTAAATTTAAGTTTTAGACTTAAAAATCAAAAAATCTCATAGAAGTGGCGTGTATTTTTGTTTCAGTGTATTTTTTTCAGAAAGCCCATCCAATTTCCTACAAGTTTGTCTAGAACCACTTTTTGATACGACGCAATGGCTTCGAGACACAGTAATTTTTAAATTGCAAAATACAAAAATATTTAAATACCTTACGCCCTTCTCAAATGTTATTTTCGAGTACTATTGGCTCCATATACACAAAAATGGCTTATATAGGCCTAGGATAACATGTCTAAAAACTTTCATTGAAATCGGAGAGGGTCGGGTACAAAAGTACCAGAAAAAATCCTGATTTGAGCTGGAATTGCTCCTCCATCGCTTTCACTCAGAGGTTGTACTCGGCCGCAAGTTTGTTCTTTTTTCCAGGTCTTAGTATTGATAATGGCGATTTTGACATTCTCTAAAAATCAAACACCACCAACACTTTCATTGTCCTGTTTGGAGACTGTTTGATACAGATCTGAAATGAATTAAATAATAAAAAAAATACTGTAACTAGGGGAACAGCATCTAATTCCAGCGTGCCTTTAATGTTGCCATAAGCGAGTGCTTATTTTGCTAAACATACGAGAATTTCTCCTATTTGATACCTGGCAAAAATATTCAAATTATCTAAAATTTCTAGAAGTTAAGAATTTCAAAACATAAGAATAAATAAAATTTAAGAATTGTAGATAATAATTTTGTGTTTGTCAAATTTTCGATTTAATAATTTAATAATTTAATAATTTAATAATTTAATAATTAAATAATTTAATAATTTAATAATTTAAAAATTTAATAATTTAATAATTTAATAATTTCATAATTTCATAATTTAATAATTTAATAATTTAATAATTTAATAATTTAATAATTTAATAATTTAATAATTTAATAATTTAATAATTTAATAATTTAATAATTTAATAATTTAATAATTTAATAATTTAATAATTTAATAATTTAATAATTTAATAATTTAATAATTTAATAATTTAATAATTTAATAATTTAATAATTTAATAATTTAATAATTTAATAATTTAATAATTTAATAATTTAATAATTTAATAATTTAATAATTTAATAATTTAATAATTTAATAATTAAATAATTTAATAATTTAATTATTCAATAATTTAATTATTTAATAATTTAATGATTTAATAATTTAATAATTTAATAATTTAATAATTTAATAATTTAATAATTTAATAATTTAATAATTTAATAATTCAATAATTTAATAATTTAATAATTTAATAATTTAATAATTTAATAATTTAATAATTTAATAATTTAATAATTTAATAATTTAATAATTTAATAATTTAATAATTTAATAATTTAATAATTTAATAATTTAATAATTCAAAAATTTAATAATTTAATAACTCAATAATTTAATAATTTAATAATTTAATAATTTAATAATTCAATAATTTAATAATTTAATAATTTCATAATTTAATAATTTAATAATTTAATAATTTAATAATTTAATAATTTAATAATTTAATAATTTAATAATTTAATAATTTAATAATTTAATAATTTAATAATTTAATAATTTAATTATTTAATAATTTAATAATTTTATAATTTAATAATTTAATAATTTAATAATTTAATAATTTAATAATTTAATAATTTAATAATTTAATAATTTAATAATTTAATAATTTAATAATTTAATAATTTAATAATTTAATAATTTAATAATTTAATAATTTAATAATTTAATAATTTAAAAATTTAATAATTTAATAATTTAATAATTTAATAATTTAATAATTTAATAATTTAATAATTTAATAATTTAATAATTTAATAATTTAATAATTTAATAATTTAATAATTTAATAATTTAATAATTTAATAATTTAATAATTTAATAATTTAATAATTTAATAATTTAATAATTTAATAATTTAATAATTTAATATTTTAATAATTTAATAATTTAATAATTTAATAATTTAATAATTTAATAATTTAATAATTTAATAATTTAATAATTTAATAATTTAATAATTTAATAATTTAATAATTTAATAATTTAATAATTTAATAATTTAATAATTTAATAATTTAATAATTTAATAATTTAATAATTTAATAATTTAATAATTTAATAATTTAATAATTTAATAATTTAATAATTTAATAATTTAATAATTTAATAATTTAATAATTTATTAATTTATTAATTTAATAATTTAATAGTATAATAATTTATTAATTAAATTATTTAGGCTCCCTCCGTGTACGCACGAGAGCATGCAGCAAGTGCTCAGTGCTCCATCGTTTTTTCGATTTTTTTCGCCGTAATTGATTGTGGTTACCCGCGAGTTTGCTTCTCCAGCATGCCAAAGGCCGGCCGTGGCCGTGGCAGTTCGAGTGCGGCCTCGAAAAACCCGCGAAGTTCGTCTACCGGCCGTGTGCAAAAAGGTAAACAAACCAACGCCGTGTCGGCCGCCATCGCGCAGGGGAGCGTCAGCGCTGAAGGCATCGACAAAAAGTTACTACATCCCGGATATGTCCCAAGATCACCAGTGCGAACCCGTTCCGGTACTTCCGGTGCCACGACCAGTGGCACATCAACATCCGCCAACATCCCCATCAGGAACGAGTTCCAGATGCTGAGCGACGACGAAGAAAATAACAACTCTGACGGTAGCAGCACTACCGACGACGACGACGACGATGATGGTTGTGCACGGAAAAAAGTGCCGACGTCAAAAAAGAACAACTCTCCAGCGGAACGTAGACCACCTCCAATTTTTGTTTTGGATACGTTAGCGGACGATGTTGACGAGTTGCTGGAAGGCCTCGGATATTGTCTGAAAATCGGTAAGTCGGCAGTGCAAGTGATCACACTGACCAAAAAGAATTTCGACCTGGTGTTTGAAGAATTGAAGCGTAGCAACTTCAACTTCTACACATTCAACCCCGAGAAGCCCCCTGTTAAGGTCGTCTTGCAGGGTTATCAAGACCGTCCGATCTCCGACCTCAAGAAGGACCTCTCGGGTGCTGGAATAACGCCGCGTGACATAAAAGTGCTCTCGCGGAAGACTACAGTCACAGGTACACACACACTGTACCTGTTGTACTTCGACCGCGGCACCGTCAAGATCCAAGACCTGCGGCGGACTAAAACGTTGGACGGTTTTTGGGTAAACTGGCGGTTTTACACCAAGAACCCGACGGACGTAGCGCAATGCCACCGTTGCCAGAAATTCGGCCACGGCTCGCGGAACTGCAACCTCCGGCCCCGCTGCGTGAAGTGCGGTGAGCCACACCTCTCGGAGGCGTGCGCACTGCCACGAAAGGCGGACTTGGGGGACAAGGCAGAACAAACCAAGCCGCGCGTAAAGTGCGCGAACTGTGACGGCAACCATACCGGCAATTACCGCGGATGCGTCGCGCGCAAGGCCTACCTCGAGGAGCAGGAAAAGAGGAAGAAGAAAGCGTCCCACTCTCCTCAGCGAAGTACGAGCGCAGCCGTTCCTGCAGCTGGACAGCGTACGGTTCCAGCGGAAAACTCAGCGTTCCCTCCTGGTTGGGGGCGTTCGTTCGCCAGCGTGGTCGCTGCCGGTAGCGGCAATACGGCCCAGCAAGAAGTCACCGGGGAAGATCTCTTCACCCTGCCGGAGTTCTTTGCTCTCGCGGGGGAGATGATGACGCGGTTTCGGAGCTGCCGGAACAAGGCAGAACAATTCCTGGCCCTTGGGGAACTGATGATCAAACACATCTACAAAGGATAAATTACCTGTGATCTAGATATAAGCTTTCTCTTCCACTATCCCCTTTCCTTTGCAATTTCTGTAAGTTTTTTTTTATAGTTTTTTCTTACTCTTGCTAGTGCCTTAGTTAAAGAAATAATTGTTCCTAAATGGATTATGATGCAACACACAGCTGTAAGGAACTCCAAAACTCTGTTATGCACTTCAAAATAACTCATTGTATCTTGATTATTCACCAATAAAACCGAATTGAATTGAATTGAATTAATTAAATTATTTAATAATTTAATTATTTAATAATTTAATTATTTATTTATAATTTTATGATTTTATAAATAACACCGACCAACAAAGTTTCTGCGCAGGCTCAACTTAAGGGGACCCCAAAAACATGTTAACTTTGTATTTTTCAAAAATTTCAAAAATATTTGGAAGGAGCCGAATGGGTTTTCTCCAATGTTTGTATGGAGAATTAGAGCTGTTCGCTACTCCCACAAACTTCATGCTGTACCCTCGAGTTGAGCCAGGTTTCAGAATTTTAGAGTTTTATAATGTTTACTTTATTGTGTGTGTGTGTGTGTGTGCAACCAACCAAACGGGACCACGCGGTCGCTTCTTACAAATTGAGTTGTTTCCATGTATTTTTAGCTCTCATTCTATACATGCAAATAACTCGCATAGGCATTTGGAAGGTGTTAGCTCTGCCGAGCTTCGGTGACCCATTTCTACGCTGGCTAGCCGAGCGCGAGGTACTTCAGCTTTGTCGACAAGCCCCGCCCTGAAGAACGTTTGGACCAATCAGATTCAAACGTTATTTAGAACTTCCGAACCCTTGTCAAATGGACAAGGACCCAGCGCGTATATAGTTGATGGTGGTAACAGTATTCCTAATTCCAGTAATAGCTCACCAAGTCGCGATGGCCTAGTGATTAGCATTTTTGCTTACCAATCCAAAGGACGGGGGATCGAACCCCGACTCTAGCGATTTTGATTTTTCGTACATGTTCAGAGTTTCAAGATTTATATTTCCTATACTTTCTCGTTGGGAGCAGATGGGAATCGAACCCAGGACCATTCGCTTACAAAGCGAACACCGTAACCAGTCAGCCACGGCCGCTCCTTTATAATGTTTACTTTATTATTGTAAAATTTTTGAATACTAGAATTTCAGAAGTAAAGAATTTCAGAATTTTTGTGTTTGAGATTTAAAAAAAAAGTTTTGGCTCGTAGAATTGAAGAATTCAAGAATTATTTTTTTTATTATTTTATTGTTTAGAATTTGTGATTGCATTAGGTTTGGATCCCCCCTCTTGTCCTCCCTCACGCACATTTCCATCGTCCTCTTTTTTCCTCCCGGCACACCTCCACCGTTTAATAAAACATGACTCACCCCAATCCGCTTTCGATCGCTGACCGGTTCCTTCCCGTCCCATCTTCCGGCATGATCCGCCGGGTTAACGATGTTTCACGTTCTCTTCCACCGTCGCGAAGGCTGAAATCAGGAAATCTGGAACATAATGTTATGATTTAGCCGCTCTCCCACTCCAGCCGGAACTTTCCAGCAAAAAAAGGAACACAACTTACCAATCAACCAGGCAAAATCCTCACGAACCTTTACAACAATATTGTTTTTCTGATTTGATCAAGTCCGAACAAGATCAACTGAAGAGAACTGTCAAACTGTTTGCGTCGACGATAATCGACGTCGAATTGAAGGTAAATCGATAGAAAAAAACAATGTCGAGCATGTCGAGTGTTTGTCGCACGTTTGTCGTCCTTTCGACCAATCGATATCGAAACGGTAAAATCAAAACCGTGCGACAACTCATACGACGTGCGACATTTTTCAAACAGGGTTGCAATCATTCCTTTCATGAAGATATTTCAGAGCGTTTTTCTCGAAACACTGGTTGACTTATGGCCTATCTACAATCACTTAGCTTAGAACATCTAAGTAAAGTATTTATTTAGGAAAGTCTGCAACTTACGTTCGTCATCCACAATCAACTTAGAAAACTTGCTGGGCTGATATACGTTGCTATGCAGTTGTTTGTTTACCTTTGATATGGAAACGTCAACTTACCGTAGATTTTGAAATTTTCCAAACCAAACGTCAGTTTCTAATTTGATTACTTTTCCATTGTAGAAACTCAGATTCATTTCCATTGATTCAAATTCCTAAGCTAAGTGAAATTTTCTAAGCTAAGTGATTGTAGATAGACCATTACGGGTGCCACGATATCTCGGGATTGGATGGACCAAATTTGCTAAATTTTAGGATGAAGAGTCTCAAGACGTATCCCGTGTGCATGACGAAGCCCGATTTTGAAATTTAGTGTTTTTTTAAATACAAAAATCATAAACTGAAGATTTTTTATAAGATAAACATAAAAAGTGTATCTTTAAAAAAATACGTTTTGAAAATCGACCTTTGTCATGCACACGGGACTAGTTGAACGAGTCTTCACAAAAATATGAGTCGATTTGGTCGAAGCAGTGTTGAGATATCGTGGTACCCGTTTTTTGAAACTGCTAACTTCAATTAGCTGTATCTCGGCAAATATATAACCAAATGTTTTGAAACTTATTTTGGAAAAAGTTGAAAATGTATATTTTAATGTTCTGAAAACATATTTGAAAAAAGTGTCTGTGTGTGCTCATACCAACTCTTGACATATTTGCCGATTTTAAAAAATGTAATCCCTTAAGCAAGTTAGCATTAGAAACATTAAGGTAACCATTAAACAAATCTCAAAGAGAGCAAAATTCTTTACATCAACTAAAGATGTTCTATTGCTATTGTTAACATTTTATTTGATTGCAACCGACAAAAACAATAACAGTACCATTATAAAATTTAAATCAAATAAATAAATTATTTTTTGAATGTTTTCTCTACCTTTTTTCCTCAAATCTAAATGTAGGAACCTGATTTGAACCTGTTAATGCAACAAGTTGCAAAAGGCAGATTTTTTCAGCGCGAGTCGTACATTTATCCAACGAGGTTTACCGAGTTGAATAAATACGTTGATTGCTATCATCCATGTGTTAAGTAAACTCACCGTTCAAAACACTTTTCGATACTAGTGTTGAAAAGTTAAAGTTTTCAGCACCCATTTCAGTGCGTTATTGAAAAGTATTTTTTTTGGTAGGGAAAAGTAAGCCGGTTCGTTTCTCCAGAAGGACAGGATAGGCAAAAAAATATTTCCAGCCCATCATTGTTTGAGAAAAGATATATCTGGCCAAAAGGTCGAAGTATTAAAAAAAGTCATTCTCGTATTTATTAAAATAAAAAATTAATAAATAAATAGAATTATTTAGTAAAGTTTTGTTTTGCTAATATAAAATAATTTCAGAGCTATTTAAACATATTATTTAATTAATTTTTCGATTATTTTGAAAAGTATAAAGTAGCAACAAATATTTAAGGCATTATCAGAAAATTCCCAAAAAATCAGATGGGCAAAAATGATGATGATGTTTTCAATGCAATAAACAAAAATTTGTACAATTAAATGCAACTTTCGTTATCATTTAGACTTCATGCAAATTTCGAATTCAGTGAGCATAGATTGGGCAAAAACTGTACAAAAATACAAAAAAAAAATATTTTCATAAATGTATTGATATTTGTGCAATAAGTTAAAATCAATTATAAATGTATTCCCCTGCACTTAGAACCATTTTTAGCATGTTTGGCTTTATTAAAAAATGTATAGAATTTTTTTCGCTAATTTTTTTGTTTTCCCTAAATCTTACATTTATTGAAAACAAATGATTGCAATACAACTGAGCCAGGTTAAAATACATCTTAAAAACTTTTTTCATTCAAATGCTGAAACTATGACTTGTTATTGCAATTATTATATTTTTCTATTTTTGTGATATTTGCCTAGTATTTTCAAATATCCAAAAATGTTATCTCAATGTTATTACCATCTGCTCGGGTTAACTACAAAAATAAACGTCTTAAAAAAAACAATTAAATCCAAACAACAAAGCGTTAAACATTGAGTTCAAAAATTTAAACTAATTATTTCTTATACTTTGAAACAGAGATGCTAAATAAATCAAATATTGATCTCTAAGCCTCACTACAAAAATAAAATCAATACTGGTACAAGCAATAGCACAAATTTAACATTTACATTGTTTTTAAAAAGGCTTGAAGTTTGCGTTTAAATTAAGAACAATTTGGTGTAATGCTAATTCTTGTTCATTTATGACACTATTGATTGATGATTTCGATTTATTTTTCAATTGGTTGGGCAAGATATCCATCTCGAAAAACCAAATCCTGTTTTGAAAACACTTTAAACATCTCATCAAGAAACTTTTTTTTTTTTGGAATTGAGGAAAGAATCCGAAAATACAGTCTGTTTAACGATTTCAAATTGTGTTTTTTCTTCGAAAATCTGTGAAACTTACTGAAAATTAAAAATGATAATGATGCATACATTTTTTAGGAATAAATTAATTTCAAAAATAGTCATGTAGCGGAAAATCGCTCGCACGATCGTTATTCTTACAATTTCCAATTTTTCCAATATGAGGAATTGTTATAAGCATACAATTACATAACCCCAAAAACGACGTAAACGCCACGGGACACAAAATTGAATGGTGTTTTTTTTTCAAAACCTTAAGAAAATTATAACATTTGGGAAGTTCAAAATCAAATTTAGGGTTCGTTTGTACAAAAAAAAAAGTTCATTCTATCGGAATTCCATTTTTCTTACATTTGTAGTGATGAGTAAGTAAGATTTATTTTTTGGATTTTTTTGTTGAGAGCTTTTAAAAAATCTTGTTCAGGTGGGGCTCTACTACTCTTACCATGTAGATTTTAAGTATGGCAAGAATACGAATTGCTGCAACAACAGATTTAATTGGGGAATAAATACACAAAAGTACTTAGAAAGTGATAAACAATTGTTAAAAACAAAAAAAAAACATAAAAAATATATATTAGCTAGCTATTAGCTATTCTCGCAAGTTTTTTTTTTTTTTTTTGCTTTTTGAAGAAACTATTGAAACAATCAGATCAGTTTAGGTCTTATTAACTGTGCATAACATTTATACAAGACCTAATATAAAAAGTTTGACTCTAACTGTTTTCTATTCAGAGTTCTGTAAAAAAGTAGGAGCAAAAAATATTCGCGTGTGGTGGATCCTTAAAATGACCATATACAGGATACATATTACAGTTTGCCAAATTATAATATAAATTAGTACTTTTACTTTCATTTTGTAATAACAAATGTCACCAAATTTTGAGCAATTACATCTATTCGTCTCGTTGTCTTGGCTAATGATCCTGCTGATGCCAGTTTAATTAGCGTATAATTTAATTGTTGCTCATAATTCCCATGTGCTTCTTATGCTCCCGCCCGGTACGGCAAGTGGTCGGTCAGTGTCGACGAAAAAAGACCGCCAAAGTGGCCACCGACCGCAACGACAGACGACACAACCCGTTGTCTAATCCTGTCGTCTTAGGGAGATTTGGCCACTAAGCCACTCTCAGATTTACACAAACTCACGTGCCAAATGGAGCAAATTAGAAGTTTTAGCTAGTTGACAGCAATTAATTTGTTCGTGGCGGTTAATTAAATATTAGTTAATTTTTATTTGCAAGAAAAGAATTAAATAATTTGGCGCAATATTCACAAAAAAAAATTAAAAATCGCTTTGACAAAAATCCTTTCTTTCTTTAAAAAAAAAGTCTAAGAAAACCTTGTTGAGATAGAGATCTGGATTATTAGACTTTTACTTTATTTAGTATCCATCGATAGCAGCCAGCAAAAGCATCAAAGCCGTAAACCTTGAGCTATTTTTAGGGGTTCCTTCAAAAAATTTCCCTCTCTCTCTCGCGTAACCGTGTTTGTTGTGGAGGAGGAAAACAGCGAAAAAATCGTTGGTGGTTTGCATCAAAGTAGTCCGGTCGCGTTTCTCCAAGTTGGCATCGTTGAGATCGTCGTCAAAGTAGAAGAAGTCGATCAAAGGTGTGGGAAAGCTTGAGTGGAAAAGGTGTTGGATCGTGACTTTTTTGGACAGGCCATCGTAGCGCGGTGTGCGTTGAATCATGATTTTAGCTTCCCGCTATTAATGGAACGCCGGAATGTGTGCCACGGGGGACCTGTGCTGGTGCTGGGAGAATGGTTGTAGGTGGAGTTATACTCAATGAAATGAAACATTTTTGTTGTTGAAGAAAGTTTTAAATAATAAGATAAAATAATTTTCATGGTGAACTTCGTTAGAGTTTTCGGCTATTGCTAGATGAACCAGAAATATTAGCTTTCATTTATTATTTCCAAACCTAGAAAAAATTATATAAATGTTGTATTAATGCTTAAACTTAATGTAATTAGAAAACGGATAATATCTCCTTTTGTCAAAAACGAGTTATTAGCACCAGGTGGTAGAGGATGTTCCAACGCATCTTCTGAAACTTGAATTTCACTAAAAAAGTGTTTAGATTTGGTTGCCGGTGCGAAAAAACCAAACGGCTAATGTGCCACTGATATGGGAAATTGCCTTTATGAAAATTTGATGACAAACACTAAAACGCGTTTCCTCGGGGGTTCTTGATTTGGCATAATAGCCAAATTCTCAATTTTGGGCAGTAATACTTGTAATTATCGCAAATACTTGGTCACACCTAGACTGTCAGACCAGAGAAATGGGTAAACAATCTTGGTTTTTGACGTACGTTCAAACAGAGCGGAAAAATAATATGTTAAACTCCTGTACACAAACAGTTAAATAAGTAGTTATGAGCCTTATTTGGGCACTTTAATTTTTGATCGCTTTCTCGGTGTTCACCTGAATAATTTTGGAATTTGTTATGGGGATTTGTGATTTTCATCATTCCCTTGCTGCAAGCAGAGGTCCAATCTTCAATGTTTCTTTGACAATTTTATAGCAAATTTTCTGGATTAAAAAATATATTTTCAGAAATGGTCACATTTTTTTAAAATTGAAAAACTGTAAATATTTCGCGTAAAATCAAAAAACTTTCAAGTACTTTTCGATTGAAAATTCCATGTTACATAGAAAATATGACAAACAAATATGTAACAAATTTAGATTTTCCACAAAAATAGCTATTTTTTTTAAAATGCATTTTATACATTGTTTTGCAATCATTAATTTTCAAAATATTTAAAATTTTAAGAAAACTAAAATTTTTGCGAAAAAAACTTTTTGTGACAATAAACATCGACAATTTTTGAAAATTCAAAAAAAATGAAACAGCTCAAACATGCTAAAATTAATAAAAAAAACGGAGGGGAGGGTACGTTAAATTGATTTCAGCTGATTGCACTTAAATTCCCATTAAAATTTTGAAGTTTTCTGAAACAATATTTTTTGCTCCTGATTTTTCGGACCAACATTGAAGGGGGGGAAGACAAAAACTTTAATAGTAGTTTTTGCAATTCCGTCGTGAAACTACTTACTTTTCCTGTCATTCTTGAACGAAGAAATAGCCTACTTTTCTGTACCAAAAATAACAGAATCGAATAGCAACACTTTTCAAAATAAATGCTGAAAAGTTCTACTTTTAGCACTCAAATAGGTGCTGAAAAGTTGAACTTTTCAGCACTTGTTTCAAAAAGAAACACTTTTCAACATTTTTTTGATTTAAACGATTTATTGACAAAATACATGAAAATTTGACATAAAATTTTACTCAGTGTGTGTTTTTTGGAATTGCAAAAAATGTTGTATGGAACTCGTTGCAAAACTTGATTTTTTCAGCACTCTTCGTATTTATCCAACTCGATGAACCTCGTTGGATAAATGTACGACTCGTGCTGAAAAAATCCTCTTTTTGCAACTTGTTGCATAAATGAAATTATTAGTCTTGTACAATCCATATAAATTTAATGTTTAGTAAATACAAATCTCAACTCAGCTATAAACTCTTCAGATTTAGGTTATTCACATAAATATAAATATTTATTCATTCAAAACCAAATTTCATTTACAACAATTCCTCATTTAAAGAAAAAAAAAAACAACATTTTCCTAAACTGAAATTAGATTTATGTTACGAGCTTTCAATTAAGCCTTCAAAGCCAAACATCTGGTAAACCTTTTTTTCGATTTTTTTTTAAATTCCGAATCATAAATGTAAAAAATATAAAGTGGCTTTCTGGAACCGGATCTTGATAATTCAGATGAAAATAATGTTAGAATTCAAAATGTGGCACCAGCTTAGTGGATTAAAGTTAGTGTTTTCTTTTAAATTTTGTCCCTCTCTTAAAGAATATTGGCAACGGCTTGACATTTTCCACTGTTAAATTGGGTATGTTTTTTCGTGAAAAGCATCAAGAATATGTCTTATAGTGCTATAAATAGCGACAATAGTATTTATGGTTTAATCATGATTTTGAAAACCACAAAAAAATTCTAAGCATATCAATTATGGAAACTTTTTGATCTAAGAGATATTTCTCAAGCAAGCAATCCACCAACAAAAATGCTTTAAAAATTTCTCAAATTTAGTTAGGAGACCCCCATGTCGGATCTCCCGACTCACACCGTCTGCAAACAATTTTCAACTTCTACCTATTTTTGACCGGATGGGCCAGCCAACGACTGTTGCTGCTCGAACTCGAACTCGAGCTCGTTTGTCTGACCTGCTTTCCAGCCCCGGAAAATCTAAACTTTTCAGCGCGGCTGGTCTCATTTTTCACGTCGCTGCTGGTGCGGTGTGTTTGTGTGTGCCCGTCGCAAAATTTTCCCTCACCCAGACACTGGTACTGGTCCTAGCCGGTACAACTATGTTCCGTGGTCGGAGTAATGAGAGTGAAAGCAGAATGAATTGCAGCTCTCGGATATTTTGGTTCGACGGCGCAAAACCCACCCGAAGTACGAAACGGAAGTAATTATTTCTTGGCACCGTTTTGCGTGTGTCTGTGCATTGGAAAGTCGTTTTTCAAGAATTTTCCTCTCGCTACCCCCCTCTATTTCTAACTCATCTTTTTCGCCCTCCCCGCAGAGTTAAAAGCGCGCGCGGCAAAAGATTTTCCCCACTTTTCCATTCCGCCCCGTTTTCCTCCCCGCGGCAGAAATAAGTCTACGAGGGTTTAAAAATATGACTACGCGATGCTGCGCTGGCAAGCCGAAAAGACTTAATATTAATTTTTACGGCTCGGTTGATTTATGAGATCGTTGCGCCTGCGCCCCGCGCACCTTACTTTTTAAAGTAATGTTTACACCTTGCGGATCAGCCGCAGTGATTTTCTTTTTCATTTTCAGTTTTTGAAAAGGTGAATCGACAAGACGCTAGGGAAGAAAAAAAAAACAAACATCACAATGACGACCGAAACCTTCCCCAGCGAGGTTGCAAAGAGTAAGAAGTGAGGAATTTCGCGAGACGATTATAACTTATTTTCGAAAAGAATTGGTGTTTGTTTTGCTCGCGATGGGTGAAAACTTATTTTTGACGTTTCAAGTGGTAACCAATTTGTGAAACTTGGCTGGTGCTGGTAGCTAATTAGTGCTGAGAAAGCAGCGAAGAACAGAATTTAAAATGGGATCATCGAAACTCCCGAATAGACGATCAGTCCGTACTCGATTGTTCGAAGTACTCGCTAAAATTTCACTTTGGGCTTCCATTTTTAAACATGCGAAAAAATACATGGAGATGGAAATTTGGTGTCAAAGGAACTTTTATGCAAAATTGGATGCCCGATTTGATGACGTACTCAAAACTCCGAGAAAACGTATTTTTTTATCGAAAAAAACACTTAACACGATTTAAAAACCCTGCCATTTTCCGTTACTTAATTGTGAAAAAAAATGGAACATGTCATTTTAAGGTAAATTTAATGCGCTTTTCGAATCTACATTAACCCAGAAGGGTCATTTTTTCATATAAGACAAAAAAAATCATTTCAAAATTTTGTGTTTTTCTAATTTTTCAGGGTTATTTTTTAGAGTATAATAATGATTTACAAAGTTGTAGAGCAGACAATTACAAAAAAATGTTATTTAAATATTAAGAATTTGATTGTAACTACCACGAGTAATCCCGATTTTGCGATAAAAAGTTAAAAAATACGTTTTTTGTGTCTCTCTGTTTCGTGTTTGATATCTGTCGATTATGACAAACTGTTTCATTTTGTTTTCCTAAAATCGCGATTTCTCGTTATGATTACAATCAAACCTCTAATGTTTATATATCAAAATGATTGTTATTTTCTGCAACTTTTAAGAAAATTGTTACACTCTAAAATGTAACTGCAAAGTTAGAAAAAACACAAAATTTTAATACGAGATTTTAATAAGAAATTTCCTGTTTTAAATGAAAATATACCCTTCTGGGTGTTCCAATTTTTTTATACAGTAAGGTTATGAAAAATGACACAATTAATTTTTGAACCGATCTGCGTATTTTTTTTTTTATGAAAACTACATTTTCTCGGAATTCTGAGAACGCCATCACAACATAAAAGTCCCTTTGACAACAAATTTCCAAACCATCACAATTTCAGGCTGCGAATTATAGAAAAACACGTATTTTTTAAAATGTTCAAAAATGGAGCTCAAATTCGTGGTCCGAAACAAAAGTTAACACATTGTGGACAAAGATGCACGCAAATCGAAGAGGGGTCAGGGCAACTGCTGTTTGCGTTGGCAGAGAATGGCCCATTTGATTTAGAAGACAAAATATTAAAAAATGGTCATAATACTACCCTTCATAAAAAATCTCGAGCCTTTTTAGAATATTCAAGATTTCTCTGAGTTCCATGAAGTGTTAATGATATTTGATGATTTCGATGGTTCCCATGGAAATCAGAAATCATTTTTTGCAGTGTCATAATCTTTGCTTTAGTTCTAATCGGTAGATAATGTTAATCTTATGTGTGGGGTTGCCAGGTTGCTAAATAAATCTGGGAATGCCAGTTTTTTCAAGTGTTAGCCAGAATAAAGATTTATCCTTCTCTGTGCCAGATATTGACAGATTTTGCCAGATTTATCACGTTATGCTCATTTTGAACAACTTTTTAATTAAAATGAACGATTTTAATTGGAAATGCGAAAAATTAGAACGCATTATTTTGCCTTCCTCACCTCACTGAGGCAAGGCTATAAAATCACTCGAAAAATGAACTTCTTAAATACGACTCCTAGATATACCTTCACGTATACCTATCGACTCAGAATCAAATTCTGAACAAATGTCTGTGGGGATGTGTGTAGACATGATTTTTTTTCCACACGATTATCTCAGAACTGGCTGTACCGATTTTGGCCGGATCCGCCTTATTCTGTTCGTTTTGGGGTCCCCTAAGACCCTATTAAATTTTATTCTGTTTAGTGAAGTACTTTTAAAGTTATGCCAAGAAAAAGATTTTTTGTAGCTACAAAAAAGGGTGATTTTTGCATAACCTCAAAGGCAGGGTCTTTTTGCTTTTTTGGCAGCCACACCCCCTTGCATGCGTATCGCCCGGTTGCCACATCGCTTAAGCAGTGTCTGCGTCTCTTCTGGAAAAAATCTGTATTAATTATGTTGCTGCATCATTTTGTCTCGACAACACGAACTTTTTACTGAAATATATAACTCATGAGACTTTTCACCTTTATTTTGAAGAGTTGGTAAACAAAAAAGAATTGAAAATTGCTGTTCAAGTAAAATCAATAATTAAAAAAAAACAACTGAAAAAAATAAAAAAAAAATAAAAAAAACTCTTAAATTAATTTGTAAATACCACCTAAAATACAACATGAATGCGAGGAAGGCACCAACCACCTTAAGGTGGATTAAGTAACGTTTTGAAAAAATGTTAACTCAACATTTTTGAGGCCTTACAATCAGATTGAACTATCTGAATTTTTCAAACTTTTGATTTAATTCTTTTCTTTCACTTTTCAGAATTGTTAGATTTTGTCTGCCAGCTTTTTTTTTCAATCAATACTTTGCCAGATTTTTCAAATTTTGACCTGGTAACCCTGATCATGTGAATAAAAAGTTCAAAGGAAATCTAGAAACGATAGATGAAAATTTATAAATCAAAATTATGGCTGATTGGAAAAAAATATTTTCATGAATTTGAAAATTAGAAATTTGAAATTGTTTGAATTTTTTACGTTCGTGAAATTTGTTTGTTTTGGAATCAAGGCCCTTGCATTTTTTTGGTTTGTCTTCTAAATTTTAAGCATGATTGAACCAATTTAAAACAAATATTCTGATTTTTTGTGACATTTAAGTGTCCAGAAACACAAAAAATATCGCAAGAAAATATATTTTCTTTATCAATAAGTATTTTTAAATTATAATTCAAAAACAACTTATATTTAACTTTTTGTCCCTTGACTCTAATCAAAGTGATGAGGGTGTGGGTGGGTGGTGGAAAAAAGGTTAAAAAAATAAATTGCATGGCATGGTTACAACATTTTAATAAAAAAAGTGTTTTGAAATGCATTATACACCTGTCCAGTTGATTTGCAATTTCCAAAAAATTTAAGTATTAACGACAATTTTTTTTTTGTTTTTTGTTATTTCATAAAAGTTCATGATATTTTTTGATAAATATAATCATCAATGCAGAAAAAGGCATTTTAGATTGTGTTGAGTTGATTAGACTTCAATTGCCTTTGGAATTTTCCAGTTTTATGAAAATATATTGTTTAAGCTCCCTCTGATTTTTCGAAAATTTATGCGATTTGGCTCAGAACTAGTACACATGCTTCATTTTCCTAAGGCACCATTTTCCATTTTTGCTGAGTTGCTGAGATGTCCCACAAACATAAATGGCATCACTCTCATCAACTGGTTCTCTGCCCGTTTGCAGGCCTCCCAGACGCGGGTTGTTACAAAATCAGGTTACTTCGATGGTTTGGTTTATTTTCTTTCTACATCACGCACACACTTACGTGGAGTTTTCTTTATAGCTAACGTGTGGAGAAGATTTTCCACGATTTTCATCGCCTTAGGAGGTATGAACATTTGTTCGAGATGAGACAATAATTTTTACTATTTTTTTTTATTCTGTACACTTAAAACTAACTTTTTGCAATTCCGTCATGAAACTACTTACTTTTCCTGTCATTCTGAAACGACGAAATAGCCTACTTTTCTGTACCAAAAATAACAGAATCAAACAGCAACACTTTTCAAAATAAATGTTGAAAAGTTCTACTTTTCAGCATTTGTTTCGAAAAGTAACACTTTTCAACATTTTTTTTTTGCTCTAACGGTTTAATTACAAAATACATGAACATTTGACTTATAATTTCACTCAATGGGTGTTTTTCTGAAATGCAAAATAGTAGTTTATGCAACAAGTTGCAAAAAGAGGATTTTTTCAGCACGAGTCGTACATTTATCCAACGAGGTTCACCGAGTTGGATAAATACGAAGAGTGCTGAAAAAATCAAGTTTTGCAACGAGTTTCATACAACACTTTTTGCAATTCCAAAAAACACACACTGAGTGAAATTTTATGTCAAATTTTCATGTATTTTATCAATAAATCGTTGAAATGAAAAAAATGTTGAAAAGTGTTACTTTTCGAAACAAGTGCTGAAAAGTTCAACTTTTCAGCACCCATTTGAGTAGAACTTTTCAGCACTTATTCTGAAAAGTGATGCTATTCGATTCTGTTATTTTTGGTACAGAAAAGTAGGCTATTTCATCGTTCAAGAATGACAGGAAAAGTAAGTAGTTTCACGATGGAATTGCAAAAAAAAATGTTTTATGGAACTCGCTGCAAAACTTCATTTTTTCAGCACTCATCTTATTTATCCAGCTCGGTGAACCTCGTTGGATAAATGTACGACTCGTGCTGAAAAAATCCCCTTTTTGCAACTTGTTGCATAACCTACTATTAAAAAACATCAATCATTGAAAGACTCAATCTTAATCACTTTCGAAAGCTATTTGATTTTTCCGAATGAACTCTTTTTCGGTGTCAAGTTTCAGTCATTTTGCCATGTCCACTTAGGTTGACGACTGCTAGAACAGTCAGCAAGGTTTTTGTCTCATGCCGCTCAACGTTAGATTTATGGTGATAGGAGCTATTTTAATTGCATTTAAATTGTCACAATCTCTGTCCGTCCTGATCATATTGACTTCTGTGCGGCAGCCACATGGTTGACAACCGTAGTAAAAACTGAGTTTATTTTGATTTTTCTTCTGTAATTTGTAATTTTGTAATTTGTAATTTGTTGTTTTATTGGTTACGATAGCCTGTTAGTATAAACTGTGCATCAGGTCAAGGATTTCTGTTGGTTTTGAATTCTTTGAAGAGTAGCTTTTGCTTCCTTCGGCATTGTTTTTAGTCCTGGTTCTTCGTATTTTCGATGAGCACGCATAGAGAAGCCTAAACTATTCTAAATTAAAAAAGTTCGAATTTAAGTCCACTCACCCTAACCAAATCACCAAACGAGAAAAAAAACTCAGTATCTGCTTGACGTTGGCCACGCGATAAGTGCGCTGCTAATTAAGATATAATACGAAAACACGTGTTTGTCATTCTGTCTCGCCAAAGCGAACTCGTTTTGTGTGCCGGCATGCCAAGTCTGCGAGCACAAGCCAAAAAGGTTAGGCACAGGTTTATCTCCGATTTCAACGCCAACAACTTGGCCGGCCGAGAGAGCACTTAATGAAAAGTGAAGCGAGTAATTTTAATTTGATTTTCAACGCGCTGCCTCTTTTTTTCTGTTGTAGTTTTGTTTTTGTGTGTGTTGTGGTTGACGAAGTTCCCACCCGGGTGTCCCCACGTCGCGATCCGATTTGTCAAACGTCGCCCCGCAGGACCAGGCCAGAGCAGAGGAGCAAAAGATTTATTTGATAGCAGATCGCGTGCCAAGTCGCAAATAAACACCCGAGTTTTACTTTAAAGCCAGAAGGCACAGAGTAACCAGTAGAGTAAAGGGAAAACGACTAACAGTACTAGCGTGATAATGGTTATTTATTGGCGTAGTGTCGTAAAGCTGGGTGACACATGGTGGATTTCATTCATAAAAAGCTGGCGAAGTTGATTGTAGTATCTCTTGTTTTTGAAAGTTATTAGTAACATAATTATTGACTTTTGTATTTGAGCAATTATTTTCTCAACTGTTGCAACTTGTTTTCCTTAAATCAAGCTGATCAATTTTACAGGGCAATAAAAGCTTATTTGAGATTATTCAACATTGCATTATTTTCTTTTTTCTTTTTGCATTACAAATCAGACATTACAGTTCAGAGATATGTTTAGTCGAAAAAATACCAATCATGTAATAATTAAAAATAGCTCATTTATCCCAAAATAAACTATTTTGTGTGTCATATTAATCTGGATGATGAATAGAGAGAATGCGTAACGTGATTTTCGAATGATCCCAATTTGTTTACATATACAAAGTAGGAGACTGTCCAAACACAAGCTTGACTTTTTTCTTACTGGTAAATGAGCTGTTTTATAATAACTAGTATTATCAGTATGTTTTATTATGTTTAGTTTTTTTTACAGTTTTTGCTGGAAAATTATCGCGTTCCGATCGTTTAGAATAGATTTTTTTACGGGTGACGAAAAACTGCGGTGAGAGTGTCATTCTGCGGCTTCGCAGATACATTCTGGAATCCTGCCGCTCTTCCTGGTCTAGCGAAAAAACATCGCTAATTCTAGTGAAGCTGTTCTAACAAACAGAGAAAATTTTCACTAATCCAGGGTTTCAAACGGAGTCTTACAATAAAGACAGCTTCCGAATGGATAAAACCGCATCGACTCCATAAACAACTTCCATTCATAATTTTAAAAAATGACGATCCCGCCTTCAACTTTCTTAAGATTTCTTGACTTCAACTACAGGTCCTCAAAAGCTATACATTTTTCATTATTGCAACAAAAAAAAATTAAGGATCGATAACAATACTCTCTACTTTCGGCGAACAGTAAATTAGTTCCACTTTGACAGTTAAAAATTGAGGCCGTTTTGCGAACCACTATTCAGCACCCAGATATAAATGTAACAATGTTAACACTGGACAGCCCAACGCATGTCCAACTTATGTTGTGGATATAAATGTGCTTCTTTAAGAATTTTAAAGCATTAAAATTTGTTTTTTGACATATATCAGCATTAATTTGGCTTATCAGGGAAAATTGTTGAAATTTTAGCTAACAGGACCGCAACATGCAAAATTTGTCTGTTTAATTAACTTGGCCTTTACTTTACTTATATTCATGAACTTAAACATGAAAAAAATATCAAATTTCATTATTTCTCATCAAAACCTGGAACACATCAGGCCAAAAGTAACGAATTAAGACAAATTTTTAAGCTAAATTTTTTTTCATAATATTTTGATTTTTTTTTGTTGATTTCGGTTAAAACAAGATAAGAACAAAACAATTAGTACACCAATATCCAAATTTGTTGTTCTAAATTCTCCTGTATCCGATTTTCCCACGTTGGCGGTAGTGACTTAAATATAATTTGTTAAATATGTTTATTGTAAAACATGATATTCAAAACTTATTTAAAAAAATGTACATTGACTGGTACCATTTTATTTGTTTTGGTTTCTTGTTTTTTTTTTATACACAGGTTCAAAGCATTTTTTAGGCCCTTGTGGTCATGCCATATTGAAAAATAACAAAATAACTATATTAACTTATTGATTTTTATCGCAATGGTATAAAAAATGTGTTTCTTTTTAAATCCAAATTACAACAAGGAAGAAAATCAATTTTTAATGTTTAACAAGCTATCAAAAAACTGCTGTCCTTGTTCAGATTGAAATGTAGATTTAAACCAATCAACAGTATTGAGCGGATTTTATGATTTTAGGCCTGTAAACATAACACATAAAATGAAAATAAGGAAAAAATCAAAACCCGGGGAAAATGGACGCCCCGAAAATAATACTTGGGTCGGTCGTGTTTTTTTTTTAAATTGCCAATCTAAAGATGATCTTTGATATAAAAATGTTATTTTCTAGAACATCAATTATTTTGTAATTTTTTTCAAGTTATCACAATTCAAACCACAGTAAACAGATGAGATAGTTTTCAAGAAACGCGCAATACTCATCAGTTCACCCCCTAGCGGGCACTAGCAACACTGCTGCTATCGAAAAGTGTCTCGGCTGTTGCGTTGGTTGACGTTTGAGTCCGCTTTTAGCAAAACGGCGCTGGGGGTCACATGATGGTAGGAAGAAAATGAAATTGAAAAACCAAGCATTGGTTTGATTTTAACCCGTCCGGATGTCTGAGCAAAAAATCTTATAATTAGTTTTTCCGATAACGCAAAAATCAATTTCCTGTCAATATTTTGAATAAGGTATTGACATATTGGTACAAATATATGTAAAGAGGTCATACTGGTCAAGTTCAATTTTCATCGTTCTAAAAGAAAACTTTTGTGAAATTTTCTGTTGTCGCAATAAAAAAACCAAGCATAATATTTGAAAAAAATCCAAATAAGAATTTTTGCTACTTATATTTTATGGCTTGATTTTAGAATTATTAATGATTCTAAATAAAAACCATAAAAAACTAAAAGGAAAGTTTTTAACATTGAAAGTGAACCAATAGTTTCAGAGATATCGTTAGTTGAATTATAAGAGGAACTGAGAAAAATTATATTTCACAATACATATTTTAAATTTCAGAGGCTGTATGCAACCAGCAGTCCGATTCTATCCACCAAAAATCCTGCGCATGCTTAATTTTTAGGAAAAGTGTGAATTTAAGAAAATATATTTTTATTTATTTTTTGCATACAATCCCAAAATCGTGGTGAACCACACAAAATCTCCATTTAAACTTTGAAAAATATCCCTTTGGCCGAGTCTAAATAATTTTGAAAATTCAAGCGCATCTGTTTTGACCACCAATTCGTCACCGTCGTGCTAACTTGTAGTACATGCATTTTTGGCCAAATTGAGTTAAGAACGCCATTTTGTGCATCTCACAATGCCACATCTTTTGACCTTCACAGATCCCCAAAAATCGATTTCAATCCTGAGATATTCAATAAAAACCAAAAAAACTCCATGCATTAATGTCGCTCTTCATATGAAAGAAGTTTCAATCTTGTCGTGCTATCTTGTCACACCCTGAAAATTGATGTAAGTGCGATAAAAGGCCAAAGGGATTTCAGGTCAGGATGCGTTTGACGCACGTACAAGCTAGACTACCGTAAACATTTGTAATTATAACTTGGGACTCCTGCAACCTACTTCAACCAAACTTCGGGACAATGCACAGAATGGTCAGCCAAACAAAACGTGTTTGTTATTGTTTACATTGCGTGCTCTAGTTTTCGTTTATTCAAGGTCAAACATTAAAACGCGTTTTTCTCGGAACGTCAAAATGGCGGGTGCGACAAGATAGCACGACGACGTCGAATTGAGGTCCTTTCGATATTCCATGATGGTAGGGTGGTAGGACCCCTTTAATTTTTCCCGATTTTTACTTAGACACGTTTTCAGTGATTTGTAGCTTGAAACCATGGGAAATAAAATGTGGTGTCAATTGGGCTTTTATGTAAAATTGGACGACCGACTTGATGGCGTTCTCAAAATAAAAAAAATTAAAAAGAAGATTAAGAATCGCAGCCATTTCCCGTTACTCAACTGACAAAAATTTATTTTTCAAATCTGCAATAACCCATAGAGATTTTTCTTCATTTAGTAGAACATAATTTTTCAATTTAAAGTTACGTGTTAAAATTTGTAAGGGTTACTTTCAGTGTTTACCATTTTCACAAAATTGTAGAAAATATAAAAACAAAAAATTTCAACAAGTTTGCGACAAAGAAGTTTTTAGAAAAAGTTATGATTTTGTCCTGTTTTTAGAAGTTTAACCCCTAAAACTCAATCGTGTGCTATTAAAAGTATTTTGACAGCTTTTAGTGCCATGTTTTTACTCAATGTTTTGATCTTTTTTAATGGTGATCAAATACAAAGTAAGGCTTTGGTTATCCGCCTATCCAGATATTCTGATAACCGGATAATTAACCGTGCGAATATTCCCGAACAGACGGTAATAACTAAATACATGCCATTTTTATAACAAATACTGTTAAAATAACAAAAAGTGTTATGGAACATTCTTGCAAAATCCATTTTTGCATAAGAGTTCAATAACAGTTTATGTTATCATAACAAAATTTGTTATCGGTCTGATATGGATTGAAAGCCAGAACAACTTCTGAGTAACATTTTTTGTTATGGAAGAATACCTCAAACTTTTATTGGTATGATCGGATTAGTTGTTAAAATAACAAAAAAGAATAACAAAGATTTGTTCGAAGAATAACTAAAAATGTAATAAGTCTGTTAATACAATAACAATCCAATAACAAAAAAATCATAACGGCGAATAACAAATCTTGCTACACATAAATAACATAAAATGTTATTGGCCTAGTATTTTTAAAATATAAAAAAATGTAATTCCCAAGTTATTTCCGTCTGCTCGGGTTCGTTATCCGGATCATCGGATATCTGGATAATTATCCGCCGTATCCGAATATTTTTGAGCAATACTCCACCAAAACCGAAAATGGATTTGATTTCTATTTTTTGAATAGGCTCAATTTTTTGGCGGTCTTCCTATGACCAAAGAAACCATTATGTGTCATTGTTTGACCCATACAAGTAAAAGTAAATCTTTCCCAGTTTCTGAGGGGAACACCCTTGAAGAGTATCGGTGCCGGCATTTACAAAGCGGATTCAGTGGCAGTTTTTAACTCAACTAATGTTAACATGTTAAGGTTAACATTCCATAGGTCACCTTCCTATGGTGGTTGGTCCGAGCAGGGATTTGGACCCCGATCTACCGCTTACGAGGCGAAAGAGTTACCACTAGGCTACGTGACTCGTCACAAGAGGGGGCAGTATAGAGGGGAGAATTTCGAATGAAAAAAAAGTAAACTCTCAGAAGTATTTGAATTTAGCTTTTATTTTATTTCATGGGACCATTTTTTCATATTTCAATTATTTGTTTACGTGTCTAAATTTTTGTGTTTATTTTTCACCACTATAACTACCGATGCTTAAAACTAAAAAATCTAACCGAATAAGTTTATGTTTAAGTACTGCGAAATTAAGCTACTAATACTATTTTTTTATTTACACTGGGATTTTTGTCTGAAAGTTTTTTCTTTATTCCGTAAATATGGAATTGTTTAATTTTGATTTACCTTCAGTTTTATTCGCTCAAAATCTTACATTATGTACAATTTCTGTGGTCGCATTAAACTGTTTGTGCTATTTACAAGCTGCGGATTAAATTATTTTATTTGTAATGTTTAACTAATTAGTACTTGTGTCGACTTTCTTAGTCTGAACATTTCGTAGCTTCCACCACTTCTCTTTTTTCACTGGAGATCATTTGTGCTTAATTTTTGTGAGTTTCTTAATAGTTTGTTTATACTTTATTGTTAAACTTATCTAAGCGGGTTTACTATACCAATAGGAAACATTGTCACCATTTTGTGTGTTGCTTTCTTCTTCACATCTTTTCACCTTCTACACTATCTAACTAGCTTAATTCTAGAAAATAAAAAAAAACAACTTTCGCATAACTCTCACTATTACACCATCGTGGTCATGCCTTTGGTGATGTTCTCCAGATGCTCCTTGGCCTTGATGCGCAACGTGGCGATCGAGTTGGTCCTCATGTCGGTCGAGTGATGGTTCACGGTCATGTTGAGGGCGGCCGTTGTCGTCGTCGGACCATCCTTGCCGCCGCCACCACCACTGACCGCCTCCAGCGGACTTGAGCAGGCATCCACCTGCTGATGGAACTGACCAGCAGCGGTGGCCCCCGGCGACAGTGTCGTGTTGGACGAGGACGACGTCGACGACGAGTTGGGACTTAGCCCTGGCTGGTGGCCGTTGGCGTTAGCGTTGCTGCTACTTAAGCTTGGCGGCGATCTTAAACCAGGTGGCGTTAGTGAGAGATTTTGGGGTGATGGTGATGTTATGGGTATATTTACAGAGGCGAGCTGAGGGGCGCCGCCGGGAGATTGGGACGGAATTCCCCCGCCACTGGCGCCACCGAGCGGAGAATGTCGCGCGTTTGATCCCTGGTTGGAGTGCTGGTTCGGCGCCGCCGTTGGTGGGGGAGGTTGGGGAGCGGGTGGTGCCACCGTATGGTGCGGCCCCATCGAAAGGTTCTGGGCGTGGTTCAGGTGGTTGTTGGTGTGGTGGGGCGGAGACAGACGCATCTGGTTGTGGGCGCCCATTTGGTGGTGGTGCGGCGACATCGCGGACATGCCCTGGGGCGAGATTCGTAGGTTTTGGGGCCCGTTTGGGTGGCCCAGGCCCAGCTGGGTCATGCCCAGGTTGGACGGATTGAGGCTCAGCGGGGGCGTCAGGTAGCTCGGGTAGACGCCCTGGGGGTGCGAGAGGAAACCTGGAAGGAGAGGAAAGAGAGGTGAGGTTAGTAAAGATGAGATTTTTTTTTTATATTTAAAATATGTTTTTTTTAATTACAAAACATTTGAAAAATATAATATTTTTGAAAACTCATTGAAAATAATTTCATAACCTTGAATCAGGAGGAAGGATGTGAAAAATCCAACTTGAAATGTCTCTAATATGGATTTTTCAACCTCTTCAAATATTAGGCTTAATTTCATAATTCATGGAAGGATTGAAGGATCTTGAAATTTCATAAATGTTTCTTTTTTAAAAACATTGAAAATCTGACGAATTGTTGTCGAGTTATCATCTACTGAAAAACACACTTAGAAACAACTAATTTAACATATTTTATTCTCTGCAAAGCTGTATCTCAACATCTAATTCAGGGTGGCCACATCGGGAAAACTGGAAAACCGGGAAAAAGTCAGGAATTTGATTTCAACGGGGAGATTCGACTGACAAACTGGAAAAATGTTGTATATGTTTAGTCAAAATTTGAAAAATACTTCTCTTAAATGGATATAATCTGTTTTTTTTTTCTTTACAAAAATATTATTTTATTAATTCAAAATGAATAATTCGGGGACATTGGTTTGAAATGTGTAGCAGACTCGAGCTAATTGGCTTTGAATATTTTTTTCTGTTGAGAATTCCATAATATTTTTGTGAAATTGGTTTTAAAAGTTTTAAAATAAATTTCTAATAAGATGTAGGTTGTCTGATCAAGCTTGTGTATCAAAATTAGATTCAAATTCAAAAATGTACGTAACAACATGATTTTTTATTCAATTAGCACAGTGAACCACCGAATGAATTCTTACTTTTTGTTTAGAAAATGCATTTCAATATAAATTTATAAACTGTTTAAGAGTATCATATATGTTATTTTATTTTATATAATTGATATTTTGATTGATGATAAATTCTTAAAAAGTATTTGCAAACATTTGTTCAAATCAATAAGATTTGATAAAAAAAAGTCGTTCTTGATATAAAATTTTTGGTATTTTAAATATTTCAAAAAAGTTTTTCTTAGGATATTTGTTTTTAAGGTACCGATTTTTTTTAATATTTTAATAGCATTTTTGTATGGATACCTGTAATTTGAAAACACAATTGGTGGCCACTATGATATTATTGTTCAATTTTAAAGGGACAAAAACATTTTTTTGGGCTATTCGAAATAAATGTTTAAAAAAAAAGTTTCAAAGGATATTTAATAAAAACAAAAATATTCCATGAATTAGGCTTAAAATGGCTTTGATTCGGTTTTAAATAAAAAACTGAAGCTAAACATTTTTTTGTGTGATTTTGATTTTATTCAAAAATCATAAAATCTGAACATCCATATGGCTTTGAAATTTCGGGTTTTTATCCCTTAAAACATGTGAAAAAAATATCAAAATTTAAAGAAAGAGGTTTTAAGATTTTTTTGTGAAAAAGTTAGTTTTAAAAATCGTCAAAAATGGTGCCTATTTTTTTCAAATGCCTAAACTCATTCAACTTTGTCGAAGACACCAAATCGATAAGAAAGTTCTTTCACAGGATAGGGTTTGGAGAAATTGTTATTTTTTTGAGTCTACGGCCGAATTTCATCTTAAACAGAAGTAAATTTACACCATCAAATTTTAAATCATATGGATTTGTAAATTAAAATGACACAAAATTGATAAGAATAGAATTGAAATGCTGGTTCATTGAAAAAAAAGATTGAAATAAAAAAAATATTTTTTTGCAATTCCGTCGTGAAACTACTTACTTTTCCTGTCATTCTTGAACGACGAAATAGCCTACTTTTCTGTACCAAAAATAACAGTAACACAAACAAAATGTAACACAAATAAAAATAAATGCTGAAAAGTTCTACTTTTCAGCACTCAAATGGGTGCTTAAAAGTTGATCTTTTCAGCACTTGTTTCGAAAAGTAACACTTTTCAACTTTTTTTTGATTTAAAAGATTTATTGACAAAATACAAGAAAATTTGACATAAAATTTCACTCAGTGTGTGTTTTTTGGAATTGCAAAAAATGTTGTATGGAAGGAACTCGTTGCAAAACATGATTTTTTCAGCACTCTTCGTATTTATCCAACTCGGTGAACCTCGTTGGATAAATGTATGACTCGTGTTGAAAAAATCCTCTTTCTGCAACTACTATTGTAAATCGCTAAAAAGTCTATCGAAATAGAGAGAAAATCGATTAAAAATAAATTTTGAATGAATTAAATTTATGGTGTAAATTTAACGCTTTTGAATGTAATTTTACCTAAATTATAGGTGGACAAAAATGTAATTTTGCACTCTTTTGTAACACTAACCTGTCTAAATTATAGGTGGACAAAAATGCAATTTTGCACTCTTTTGTAACACAAAACCTGTCTATTTTTTGTTTCTCTTCATATTACTAATAATGTGTGCTAACGTTTAATTTTCTGTATGTTTTTTGTCCCAGGCAGTTTTTGAAGACAAAGATACAAAGAAAAGGAAAAAAACAGGTTAAAAAAATACAGAATATATATATATATATAAAATCCAAAATAAACTTTGAGAATTTGAATTTACTATTGAATTTACTAATCAAGTGGAAATTTCTTGAAATATTTTACTCAATAAATTAAGTTGTTAAAGCTAATTATCTCATTACTAAAGTGGTACAAGACCTGGAAACAAGCAATTGTTTTTTTTTTTGAGAAAATTAAAACAAAAATCAAAACACATCAGATTACTCACCGGGCAGCGCGGACAGCAGCGGCGGCGACAGCCACGGGTCCACCGGCAGGTTCGCTCCGTTGCAGGACAGCCGGTGGGGCAGCTGGCTAAAGTGGGACAGCCCCAGCCGCAGGCTTTCCGACTTTTCCTGGCGGCGCCACTTGGCCCGTCGGTTCTGGAACCACACCTGCAAGTAGGAGGAGAGCATGGAAAAAATAACTTAATTATTTTTCATTATTTTTTGTCGCAGAACGTTTAATTGCATTTCATAGAGCCCCGGACGAGACCTCCCTCCCTCCCTCGAAGCTCCTTTTCCAGGTCAGAGCTTTAACGGAAGTGGGAAAAGGAACGTTTTTGCTTCGTTGAGCAGAAAAAGAAAAAAGAAGAAAAAAAATCGCGGGCGCGAAGAAAACATTTAATTTTCATCTCATAATTTTTAATTAAAAAATGAAGAGCGCGACGCTCGTTGGAAATAATCAACGAAGGAGAAAAGATTAAAATGCAATTAGCCTTGTATTGTGTTGGTGGTGAGAGGAGTCCATTTTTGCTCTCCATTTTGTAGGTTAATGGTAGTACAGGACCAATTAGATCTCATCACAGTGAGCCATGAGCAATCACGAGCGCGCGCTCTCTCTCTCGCTCGGTGAGTGCTCTCACTTGAAGCGAGTTGAGAGAAATCTTCTCTCATCGCAGCAGGTGACGATAAAATCTTCGTGACGAGATGCGTTCTTCTTCTCCTTCACCAGCACGGACGTCGCCGCCTACTTTTATGCAAATTAAAAGCGTAATTAATTTCTGAATTAAATAATTAATTTAACCATTAAGTTTGCTTTTTCTTTTCAATTTCGCTCCGTCGCGACGGAAAACGGAAGCCACGGCGGCGGCGCCTCGAAGAGAAGCTTCAAGATTTTTCCGCGGAAATGCTCGCGTGAGTGTGACGCTGCTTTGGAGATGAGAAAAATGAAAACGCGATGGGAGGCACTTGATTTTCAATTAGTGCCTCGACGGATAATTGAATTTTCCTCTGCCCTCGATGGGGTAGTGAAAAAGGGGAATGGGATTTTCTATTAGGCGAATTAGAAGGTTTTTTTTTTGAGACAGGAAACTTTTCAATTCCGCAGCAATATTTTCATCATTGTTTTGAACAAAGACTCCTAAAATACAAAATGGTTTCGTCAATTTTGAAGCGCCCATCTGGGACCATCAGCGTCCAGAACGGAATGAAAAATCAATTTTGGCGTGGGAAAAAAAGGTTGCGTTGTCCATCATAAAGGACATGGCCAGCGTTGATCCGCGACGAAAATGGACGATGCTGGAAACAGTTTTGTTGAGGGGAGACAACAAAAAAAGTGGAGTGAGGGAGCAAAAATGGTTGGGCTTCCTTGATTGCTTTGTTTCAGCGTTGTCCTCAAAGTGGTGGAGAACGGTGGGTTTGAATGGATTTTTTAATATTAAAAAAGTTTTTTGAACATGGGACAAGTATTTAATTCTTACTTTTCTTCAAAAAATATTTAAAAAAAACACAAATTAAATCAAGAATATTTTTTTAAAGGATAAAACACATTTGTTTAACATTTTCAAATGTTGGTCCATATTTCTACAATTCAAAACAGTTTAATTTTTCATTTTTTTACATTAAGAATCGGACTGTTAGTTTCAAGATATCGCTAATAAAAACAAACGTAATTAGCCCTCGTTTTTCATATTTCAAAATTGTAAATACTGTGCAGAATCGATTATCCGAAGTTTTGATTATCCGAAGTTCGATTATCCAATCGAATCATGGCAAAACATTTTTTTCAAACTTTTTTGTTTTCTTACATTTAACACCAAATTCGAGTTCTGCGACCCCAATTTAGTCAAATTTGTATATTTGATTGCCTATTAAATAAAAAAAACGTATTTTTTCAATGTTTCAGCACCGCCAATTTGGCCGCCATCATGGATTTAAAAATTACAAATCATTTTAGAGTAGCGTAAACAGCGTTTCACTTTGCCCAGACTGAGTAGCCAATCAAGCTTAAAATAAAAAAAATAGAGTAGTTTATGGTTAACTTAAGCTCAACAATCAAAAATTGGACAAACATATTTTTTTCGTGATTCGATTATCCGAAGTGAAATTTTTCCAAAGTCTTCGAGTCGAGTCTGGACTGTATTGTGAACTTTTCAGTCTTTTCAATAACAAATATTCCGGCAACGCTGAGAAAATCAAAAAGCAAAATCTAGGGAGTTTTTTCAACTTTTAAATTTGTTTTTTAAAATATGGATAAACGTGGGTCCTTCATTCATAAATTTAAAAAAATTGGTTTTGTTCAAAAAAGTTACTTTAAAATGGCTTATTTGATAACGGCGACCTTTATTTAAATTTCACTCAAGTACTTTTTGATTGTAAATTTGATTTTTTCTATTAAATTAACTTTTTTTTACTTATTTACGATTTTTTTAACTTCACTTTATTTTCAAAAAATCATTACTTGGTCCATATTTTTTAAATTTAAATTATTCAAAATCTGTATGTGAAAAATATAAAATAAAAAAATCATTTATTCATCTTTAGAGTTCTGCTGCTATCAAAAAATATCTAAATATTAATAAGTCTATGAGCATTTTTTTCTTAAACTTTTACATTTTTTATCGATCTGTGGTCCCAAATAAAAATTTTGTAAAAAAATACAAAAAAAAAAACAAGCACTATACAATCAGAAAAGTATACAATTGCTTTTTTTTCATCATGTTTTTTTTTTGAAAATTCATGTTATAGTCAATTCAAATTTGCCCCCTTGTTTTCAAGGAAAATTTTAAAGCATTCGGAACAGACGAAAACTTTAAATATTTATTGCAATGGCCTTAAAAATAGAAAAAAAAATTCATTGGAAAAAACATAGTTCAAAATACATCTAAGAGTTTTTTTTATCAAGTTTTGAGAAAGATAAATAATTATAGACTTTTCAAAAATAAAATGAAAATGTGCAACTCTTTCATGCGTCAAAATGTTGAGAATTCTTTGTTATGTTTTCTTTTTTTTTAGCTTTGGTATCTACAAATTTATCCTAAATTTGTGTTTCATGTTTTTTGTAACAAACATTTAATTTTTTATAATTGAAATCAAAGAAGATCAATTCAAAGCAAATGTAATTTATTAAACTTTTATTTTGTTTTTTTAGGTACTTTTTATGATCTAATCAATATTTAAAATGATCAAAACATTATAAAATATTCTTGATATTTACAAGAAAATATCAATTTTTAGTCATAAAATATTGTTTGCCTTCTAAAGGGAATTATTTGGAAGGGTTTGAGGTGGAAAACTTAATTGTTGACTGCTAATAAATCATTTAATTTTCCTCAATTTAAAATCAATGGTGAGAAGTCTTATCAACAGCAACTTATTTAAAGAGATCAATGTCGATTGTAATTTCAAAAAATCGAAGCGGATTTTTGGATGAAGATTATTGACACTCAGTGAGAAATTCAAAAATGATTTTTTTTCTCTCTTCACTCATGCCCAAAATATCGGTAAAAATAGCAAAAATAATAATTTCAAAGTTATCTTCAATTTCACTACAACAACAGGCAACAGACGTAAATCGTTGAATTTGTTTATCAAAATCTTTCATTCTCTACTCACTAGTGCCATCTAGTTGTGAAATGCAAACGTCAAATGCGTTGAAATAAGCTGTGGTGAATTCAAATTTGCAGTGGTGAGATTTCGCATTCATAGTGACCGGTAATTGTATGATTAATGGAGTTTAAAAAAATATTTACGTGTGTTTGTCTGAGCTACTACATTTAGAGGTGAAATGACAAACGTTGACAAATGTTCGATCACATTTCTTGATTTATCGCTATTTGTAAACAAAGCGAATTAAATTGTTGCCATTTTGACGAAATTGTGTACAGAGTCAAATCGAGGAAAACAATCAGATTATTTGAGGCAAATAGGGTATTTTAACCATTAGTGGACCCCTAGTAGAGCCGAAGCACATTTTTCACAAATTTTCATTATTTTAAGCACTTTTTCATAACCCTTTGTTCAAAACAATGAAAACTGACGTCTTTTGAACGTTTTTGACTATTTGTTTCATCAGTTATTTGTTTTTGATCAGAAAAAAAGCCATTTGAAAAAAAAAATTTGCCTTGTTATGGACCCCCATTTCCTATAGCGCTCCGATTGTGGACCCGGGTCCACTATAGGCAAACTGTTATTTTGATACCAAATTTAACCGATATTTGATGTTTTGATGCATGGTGTAGGCCTAATGATAGATATAATGAATAAAAGATGGATCAAATTAAACCTTATTCCAAACCTTTTTGGAAACTTTCAAAGGTTCTTAAGAAACCTCAAAAACCCATCCCTTCTTTAAAAGATGGTGATAATATTCTATTAACTAATGGGGAAAAAGCTCAAAAACTTGCTCAGCAGTTTGAGAGTGCTCATAATTTCAACTTGAATGTTTTGAGTCCTATTGAAAATCAAATTTCAATAGAATTTCAGAATATTGTTGAACAAGAATTTTCATCAGATGAAGTTTTTAATACGGATCTGAATGAAATAAAATCTATTATCAAAAAATTTAAAAATATGAAAGCCCCTGGTGAGGATGGCATTTTTTACATTTTAATTAAAAAATTACCAGAAGCAACTTTAAGTTGCTTGGTCAACATTTTCAACAAATGTTTTGATTTGGCATATTTTCCCAGTAGTTGGAAAAATGCCAAAGTAATTCCGATTTTGAAACCGGATAAAAATCCTGCTGAAGCCTCAAGCTATCGGCCCATTAGTTTGCTTTCATCTATTAGTAAATTATTCGAAAGAATAATTCTTAATAGAATGATGACGCACATTAATGAAAATTCAATTTTCGCTGATGAGCAGTTTGGATTTCGCCTTGGGCATTCAACTACTCATCAGTTGTTGAGAGTTTCAAATTTAATTCGAAGCAACAAATCTGAGGGATATTCTACTGGCGCTGCTCTTCTAGACATAGAAAAAGCATTTGACAGTGTTTGGCATAAAGGTTTGATTGCGAAATTGAAAAGGTTTAATTTTCCGATTTATATCGTGAAAATTATTCAAAATTATTTGACGGATCGTACTCTGCAGGTATGTTATCAGAATAGCAAATCTGATCAACTACCTGTACGTGCTGGCGTCCCTCAAGGAAGCATTTTGGGTCCAATTTTATACAATATTTTTACTTCTGACTTGCCTGATTTGCCCCCAGGATGTCAGAAATCACTTTTTGCTGATGACACAAGCATCTCCGCCAAAGGCAGAAGCCTTCGTGTCATCACAAGAAGATTACAAAAAAGCTTGGATATTTTCAATTCTTATTTGAAAGAATGGAAAATTACTCCAAATGCTGCAAAAACTCAACTTATTATTTTCCCTCACAAACCAAGGGCTGATTTTCTTAAACCAAAAAGTCATCACATTATAAAGATGAATGAGGTAAATTTAAAGTGGGAGGATCAAGTGAAATATCTTGGACTTGGTTTTGACAAAAACCTTACTTACAAGGATCACATTGAAAGTATCCAGGTTAAATGTAACAAATATATTAAATGTTTGTATCCACTTATAAACAGGAATTCTAGACTTTGTCTCAAGAATAAACTGTTAATTTATAAACAAATTTTCAGACCTGCCATGCTTTATGCTGTGCCGATCTGGACAAGCTGTTGCTTAACAAGGAAGAAAAAACTTCAGAGGATTCAGAACAAAATTCTGAAAATGATTCTGAAACTTCCTCCCTGGTTCAGCACCAGTGAACTTCATCAATTAGCCGAAGTTGACACTTTGGATGTTATGTCCAATAAGATAATTGATGCATTTCGACAAAAATCATTGCAGTCTTCAGCTGCATTGATCCGCTCTTTATATAGTTTATAAGTTAGTTTTAAGGTATCCCTTTTCCCTTTTGTACATGTAGGACCTCCTACATTTGAAATCACTGAATAGCGAAAGCTACAATATTTCATGAATAAATGAAAGTTGCTAGTATTTAAAACTGAGGTGAAAAGTCATCGTTTGTGATTGGACACTCAATAATATTTTAACTGAATGAATGTACATGGAAAAAAAAAATTTGAATAAATATAAATTAAAAAAAAAAAATAAATAAAAGATGGATTTTGCTCACTTTTCATAATAAACAAATATGTTTTGTTAACAAATTTGGCTTTAAACAACAAAAAACCTAACAGACATTTAAACACATTTATTTCCGAAAAGATCAGTGAAAACGTTTCAAAACCACTATAAACATAAAAATAATTAAAAAAGTAATCTTGATGCATTTTTTTCCATATTAATTACATAAATGGTTGACCGAAACTAACTAATAGATTTGTTCACAGTTGCTGATAAAACCACGCACGTTTATTTAAAAAAAATGTTTTTTAATTGATTTATTATTATCCTATATCATTTCAAACTGCAATTATGATGCTTCAGTTAAGTACAATTAACTATAGTTTTGATTAATTATAAATTCTTACGGCTTCAGCATTTTTGGTACTTTCAACATGAAAACAGCTATATTTAGACTCATAATTGAAAAAAATGCGTTTAGGTTGATAACAACAAGCATTTATTGTATGTTTTAGGGAAACTTTTGCTTGAATACACATTTTCTTCATTTTTGAAGGTTAAATTAACAGGGGTCCACTTTTGGAAAAGTTTGGATTTCGTTGTCCTATATTGGACCCCCCTAATTTTTGCTCGAAAATGAGCAGTTCTTTGCTTTATTTTAGTAAAATTAGATTATTTCGACCTGCTGAAGTTGAATAAGCAGTCGAAAAATGATTGGATAGTTAATTCAATCATAAAATATCAATGCAGTTTCGTTGTGAAAATGCTAGTGGCCATGGCTGATTTCAGATGTCGAACTCAAAACACTTGTTTTGGTGAAAAGGACAATGCAATGTCAGTAAACATTGTTTTAAATGATGCTTAACATGCCAAATAAATGATTTGTAGACAACAGCTTGAAATTGTGATTTTATTGAATTTTTTATCAAAAACCCTTCAGAGGGTCCACTATAGGAAAGGGGTCCACTAATGGATAACGTACCCTACAAAAAAATCATCTTAAATTTGAAAAAAAATTAAGCCGAAAAAAATTGCCTAATTACAAAAGTGATTTTTTTTTAAAACTATTTTGAAACTATTGTTTTGAAAACACACTGTTCAAGAGACCACCAGTTTTTTTCAACCTCCAAAAAATCCGCCTGACCATCACCGGACACCATCACCCACGACGAAGAAAATAATAAAATCGACCGAAATTGAACGGGAATGGTTTCCTTTCAGCGGCGCTGACCTGTACCCCGAGGTCAGGAAAAAAGCGGGACTTTCCCATCCGTTGTCGTCGTTCGTGTGTAATGAATTTTCGTTCAGCGATTTTTTTTTTCTTCTCCAAACTGATGGAGGAGGCCTTTATGTTTTCCCGTGGCCAAGCCCGGCCACGCTTGATGCAATAAACATCAAACTGATGACGACGACTAAAAGCTCTCTGGCCCAGGTCAACGTCGCGAAAGGACCCACCACATAGAAAAAAAAAACGAGTGGCGATTTTTTTCCCTCAGTGTGTCGTCGCCCTCGCACAGAGGGAAAAACAAGAGTTTTCCAATCATGAAGGAACGCTCTGACGGTGCTGGGGACACGAAAAAAGAGGCGCCTTAATTGAAACCATGGCATGAAATAACTGTTTTAATTGAATTTGCCCGCAAACTGTCGAGGATTCATTTTATCCCCCCAACCCCCTCCCCTTCGTTGACGAGGAGGACGACGACGACGAGGTCGGTTGCCAAAATGGAAAATAGAAAGGACTCTCGATAAAACGAGAAACGATTGAATGGGTGAGTTGCTGTGTGTGTGAGAGAGAGAGGAGATTTGTTTGTTTGTTGCATGTGTTGGAGGGAGAAGGGTGGTGGCGCAGGGGGTCTTTGGGGTTTGAATTTTAATTAATTTTGAAACATTTGATTTCGGTTCGTTAGAACGGGTTGCAGTGCGAGACGATTCTTTCATTTTTGTGACGAAAAATTGGATTCGAGCTGTGGCTTTGATATTTTATTTGACAAATTGAAACTGAGCCTCGTTTGACTTTAGAGAAGACTTTGAACTTTAACCCTTGATTGTAGGGGTGCCTACATTTTTTGATTGAATGAACTTCATGGAGGCTTGCATGTGAATGATAAAGATATTTGTTATACTAAATTCAAAACGTTTTAATTTTTCTATTATCTTAAAACATGTTTACTTTACCAAAAATTGTATGTTTATTTGATAATTTTTTTCAACAATTTGAAAATGAATCAAAATTTTAACTGTAAAACAATTGTTTATATAACATACAAGAAAAACTAATATGAAAAAAGTATAAGGGTAAGAAAGTATCAATAATAGTTTTCGCAACGAGTCACAAAATAATGATTTTTCAGTACGAGTCTAATAATCATCCCAAAAAGGATTTGGTGAGTTAAATAAAAACAACGAGTGCAAACAAAAATCCTGGTTTTGTAAAATTTCAGTTTTTAGATGATGATCATTAAAAAAAAACTCGGAAAAAATTTGGAGGACAATGAAAGACATCTCAAAATAATTAAAAAAGGAAGGGGAAGCATGAAATAAATTAATTTTGAAAAAAAAGTTGTTTTAATTTCTTTTTATCGAAATTTTGAATTCACATTTTCAATGTATTAAATATTTACAATCTGTTTCAATTTTCGATGTTCAAATGTTCAAAATGGGCAGAAAATTCAAATTCTGTCAAAATCTGGGATAGATAATAATTAATCTCTACTCCCGCTGACTCTTGAAAATCTGGCATTCCCAGATTTATCTGGAAACCTGGCAAACCTTGCTTAAGAAGGACAGGAAAAGAAAGAAGTTTTACACCGAAGCTGCAAACATTCCACAGATAAAAAGTTGAATTTTGAAGTGTTGAAAATTTGGTTGGGTTAATATTACCTCTTTTTTAGTAAATTTAGCCTTAAAAAATGTGTAAAAATGTAAAACTGATTAAAATTCGCCAGTTTAAGGGTACACAGCAACGAAGGAAGTTGTTGCCTTCTTATTCCAAAATTGTCAAACTTACGGACCCAATCCTGCAACAACGTGATTGTAAAAATAGTCAAACTTTGTTGTAAATTACTTTGTGGGCAGTACATTAGGGGATGAATATCAAAATATTTTGACAGTACCCTTAGTTTTGAACATACTAAAATGTCTGTAACAGAAATCTGGGTGCAAAAGCTCTGGTTGATGTGCACCGTTAATGTATAATATATTTCTGTTGAACCAAAATCTGTTACAATTCTCAAATTATTATTAAGATATTTTTTTTCTTCGTTATAAAAGTTTCAAAATTTGAAAGGCAAGATAAATTCAACTAAGTTTTGATCACTTATGATATTAAAAATTGTCTTGAATTTCGCAAATTGACTTTTCATTGAATTTTTTACCTATATGAAATTTGTCCCTCGATTCCTTATGTCCAAATAAGTAATTGTGCATCATGACTTTCTTTATACAGAACTCCATACAAATTTGAGGGCTGTCCAATGTAAAGTGCTCTGCAAACCAAATGAAAAAATTCGAAAAACTATATCTCGAGAAGGGATTATCTGATTGATGTGATGTCTTCGGCTACACTCAAAAAAACATTACTTTAAAAAAACATTTAAATACACAAAACTCAATTTTGACAAACTTAATTCGGTTTTGTTTATATTCTTTTTTTCTTCATATTTTAGTACCCGAAAAGTGGCAACTTTTTAGCAACAAATTAAGACAATGTTTTGCTTTCAGCCAAGTTATATAAACATTTTTTTTTAATGTGTTTTTAGGATAGTATGAAAAATGCTCATAAAAAACAATTAAAATCAAAATTGTAAAATTGAATTGATAATCTATAAGCTATTTTGAAAAAGGGCACAGTTTTACATTTTGCCAGTTTTAAGTAAATTATTTTACAAAAGCCTTTATAAATTTAAAAAAAGTTTCATAACAAATTTTGAAAAGTCTTATAGAACTTTGAAAAAATAAATATTCGAAAAGCTAGCATTGCAAAGAATGAATATGAATTGGCCATTGTTATCCGAGCATTCGTTGGTGAAGGTTGTCTGAATCAACATGACTCGTCGCGTCCCGGCGCAAAACGCCGGCAATATTGCCCTACCTGCGGCTCAAGCAGGCAAAAAAGTGGGAATTTCCAAAAGGAAGGTTGAGGCCTCAACTGATGGCCAAAAACCGGGGATTTCCAAAAGGAAGGTGCTTTTGGAAGTGACATCGAACAGCAAAAAGACGAAAAAGAGCGACGGTACTGTACCGATGGATGAGGAGGAGGAGAACTCTTCGTCCCACGAGGAGCAGCTATTGAAGAACAACAAGTTCGCTGGACTGCCTGACGAGGACCAGGTAGCGGAAGCAAAGGAGAATGAAGTGAAACAGCGAAAGGAGAAACTGCCTCCTTTTTATGTGCGGCAATCAGCAGCAACGATCGACTTTCGAGCGGGGCTGGTTGAACTCATCAAGTCTGGGAAAGTCCTAGGCAACATTCGTCTGTGTCAGGACGGATTTAAGGTGCTGGTGCAATCCAGGCAGCACTATCAACTGGTCAAGGATTACTTGACCGAAAACGAGGCGGAGTACTTTACCCATGATGTCGCCATGGATAAGCCGTACAAAATCGTCGTCAGAGGTCTGTACGACATGCCAGTGGAGGAATTAGCTGCCGAGCTAAAAGTTTTGAAACTGGATGTGTTGGCCGTGCACAAAATGAGCCGACGCAACAAAGACATCAAGTACCGTGACCAGCTCTACCTGCTGCATTTGGCTAAGGGATCGACGACGCTTCCTGAGCTGAAGGCAATCCGAGCGGTTTTCAACATTATCGTGTCGTGGGAGCGATACCGACCAGTGCATCGTGACGTCACACAATGCTTCAATTGCCTGGGTTTCGGGCACGGAGGTAAGAACTGCCACCTGAAGCGTCGTTGCGCCAAATGTGGTACCGATGCGCACATCACATCCCAGTGCATCCAAGATTCGCTGGTGAAGTGCCTCAACTGCAACGGTGAGCACTCGTCAACCGACCGAAAGTGCCCCAAGAGAGCTGAGTTCGTGAAAATTCGGCAGCAAGCATCGACGAAGAATCAGCCTCAGCGTCGTAGAACTCCTTCAGCCCTGGTGGAGGAAAATTTTCCACCTCTTCAACCGCGACGCCAGGTCCCAAACTTGGCACCGTTGCCGTTGGATCCCAGGAAGAGAGCTGAGGTGAATCATCCACGGCCGGGTTCCAGCCAGGAGCCGAGACCGCCACCACCGGGCTTCAGCCAGGAGCCAAGACCAACCCAAGAACCAGCAGTTGAGGAAAATGGTAATGATCTTTACACCTCAACCGAACTCCTCAATATTTTCAAACAGATGTCCGCTGCACTGCGTGGATGCAAAACCAAGACCCAGCAGATTGAAGTGCTGACCTCGTTCGTCATCCAGTATGGATCGTAGGTCCCTCAAGCTGCTGAATTGGAACGCTTGCTCCATTAGGAGGAAGAATTTAGAGCTGGTGGATTTTCTTCGCGAGAAGGAGATCGACGTAGCTGCCATCACGGAAACTCATCTGAAGCCCGGTGAAAAAGTTTATCTGCAAAACTACAAGATTGCGACGCAGCTCGACAGGACCACGTCTGGAGGAGGAGGTGTGCTTGTCGCTGTTCATCGTGATCTCAAGCCACGCCGGCTGCCACACTTTAAGCTGGACATCATCGAGGCCGTTGGAGTGGAAATTCCCACTTCGGTTGGCCCAGTACTCTTCATTGCTGCATACTGTCCACGTCAGGTGAATGCCAGAGATGGTTCAGCAGCAAAACTGAAGAGCGATATCCAGAAGCTGACACGGCGGAGCGCAAAGTACATCATCGCTGGTGACCTCAACGCGAAGCATGAAGTTTGGGGCAACAGCAGGAGGAATCGGAACGGAGTGATTCTGCACAACGATCTGCAAAACGGATACTACAACGTTGTGAGTCCGGATCGTCCAACGAGGGTGGCTCGGTCTGGGAATCACTCAATCATCGACTTCTTCATTACCAATATGGCTGAGAACGTGGCTCATCCTGAGGTGTTTGAAGAGTTGAGTTCTGATCACTATCCGGTGGTTGTGGAGGTTGGAGCATCCGTTACTCCGCAGCGGCAACCAACCCGGAAAGATTACCACAACGTTGACTGGCAGCAGTTTCAGCAAGTGGTCGACAGCAACATCGACTATGATCAACACCCGGAAACTTCTGCCGATATTGATCGTTCGCTGGAGGTGATCCAGCAGGCTATCAACCAAGCAGAGGCTGCCAACGTTCGAGAGGTTCCTGTTAATTTTAAGGTAACTGATATTGACGTAGATACTAAACACTTGATTAGACTTAGGAATGTTTATAGGAGACAATATCAACGGACTGGGGACTATGACAAAAAGATTTCAGTGAACAATTTGAACAAAATCATACAAGACCGACTTGACAATATCAGAAATCAAGAATTTTCAAAACATGTAAGCCAGCTTGGGAATTATTCAAAACCATTTTGGAAACTTTCAAAAGTTCTTAAAAACAAACCAAAGCCTATTCCTCCTCTTATTGTTGAGGATTCTCCTTTGATTACATCCGAGGAAAAGGCAAATGCACTTGGGCTTCATTTTGTTAGTTCACATAATCTTGGCGCTTCCATGACCAGCCGTAAAGAAACATCAGTTGCCAATAGTATTTCAACAATCAATGACTCTACCTTTGAATTTCCTGCAGATTCCCATGTTTCTGGTGAGGAAGTCAAAGTTGCAGTTAAACAAATGAAAAATATGAAAGCTCCAGGCTTTGATAACATTTTTAATCTGGTGTTGAAAAAACAGAGTGATCAGTTCTTTCAACATCTAGCCAATATTTTCAATAAATGTTTGCAACTTGGTTACTTCCCCACCAATTGGAAGCTGGGCAAAGTCATACCAATTTTGAAGCCTCAAAAAGATCCAACATCGCCAACAAGTTATCGCCCCATTAGTCTTTTGAGTAGTCTGTCCAAACTCTTTGAGAAGGTCATCTATTCAAGGCTTTTGGATTTTACCAACGATAATAATATAATTTTGAACGAGCAGTTTGGCTTCCGAAAGGGACATAATACTGCTCATCAGCTTACGAGAGTAACCAAAATCATCAAGCAGAACAAGCTTGAGTCTAAATCAACTGCTATGGCTTTGTTGGATGTTGAGAAGGCTTTTGACAATGTTTGGCATGATGGTTTGATACATAAACTATATTTATACGGTTTTCCAATGTATCTTATCAAAATTATCCAGCACTATCTTTCGGAGAGATCGTTCAAGGTTTTTCTGAATGGGATTGCTTCTGGATTATTCAACATTGATGCTGGGGTTCCCCAAGGAAGTATTCTTGGCCCACTTCTGTACAATATTTTTACATCTGATTTGCCTACTCTTCCTGGTAATGGTGTGTTGTCACTTTTTGCTGATGACACTGCCGTTATTTATAAGGGTAAAATAACCAGATATTTAGTTGGCCGTCTTCAGAAGGGTCTTGACGTTCTTTCCGAATACTTTGGCGACTGGAAAATTCGCATAAATGCAGCCAAAACTCAAACCATCATTTTTCCACTTTCCAAATCGGCCAGATTTGTCCCAAAGGATGATGTTTTGATTAAAATGAATGATGTTTCGATACCCTGGTCAAAGGAAGTTGTCTATTTAGGTCTCATACTTGACTCGAAACTTTTGTTTCGGCAGCATGTAGATAAAATATTGAACAAGTGCAGCATTCTCATCAGGTGTTTGTATCCTTTAATTAACAGAAAATCAAAGCTATCTTTGAAAAATAAGTTAGCAGTTTACAAACAAATAATTTACCCCGTTATTGAGTATGCAGTACCTGTTTGGGAGTGTTGCGCTAGAACTCATAAATTGAAGCTCCAGCGTGTCCAAAACAAGGTACTCAAAATGGTTTTGAATGTTCCTGGCTGGACAAGATCAAGTGAGGTTCATGAATTAGCAGAAGTTAAAATGTTGGATCAGAAGATTCAAGAAAAATGTTTGAAATTCAGGGAAAAATGTGCTATATCTGAATACCCCTTGATTCAAGGATTGGTTTAGTTTATGGTAAGATTAAGTTAGTTTTAGGTTAGGTTATGTTTTCTTAACATTTTTTTTTCCCTCATTGTACCTAGTGTTACAAAAATGATAAATCATATACTTTTAAAGTTATAAAAATGAACAGTGTTTAAATCACGAAAAGCAAACTAAAGCTGAAGAGCCACAGCTGACCACTTATTATGTAAACCAAATGTAATTATTATAAGAAAGATTCAATAAAGTATATTTAATTCAAAAAAAAAAAAAAAATATGAATTGGCCCTAAATATTAAATCTACGTTATATTAGAAACCACTGCTTTTGCACCTAGAATTTTGTTAAAGACATTTTAGTATTTTCAAAACTACGGGAACTATCGATATATTTTTTATTCATCCCCTAAGATATTATTTCCATAAGGATTTACAACAAAATTTGTAATTTTTTTAAACAAATTATTTCAAAATTGGGTCCGTAAATTCAACAATTTTGGAATAAGAAGACAACAACTTCCTTGGTTGCTGTGTACCCTTAAAAAGTGAACTTTTCTCAACCTTTTGAATAAAATATTTTCAGATTTTTTAAACAAGACTAAAGAAGGTATTAGACTATGACAAACAAACAAACTAGCACTTTTTCTGTTTGATAATTTACCAAATTCGCAAACAAAGCTAAATGTATGCAGGTTGACAATTCTGCAAACAAACTGTCAAATTGCACAAAAGTACGAGTATGTTTATTTGTTTGTATGCCATAGTCTAACACCTCCTTGACATTTAAGTAGGGCAAAATACGATTTAAGCACTTTATTTTTCATGAATTCCAAATACTCGTTATTTCAAAGATACCAAAATGTTTCTCGAACTTATAGGTTTTCTTTATTTATCAGAAAAATTTACGAATTCCTATACTTATCTTTGTTTTTGTTTTCTGGAAATTGTGTTCGTCCGATTTTGAATTATTCTTTAGTAAAAATGAAAATGCCAATGATTAAAATATTTATTTCAAAATAAAGCAGCCAATTTGTTTAAAGTCACTTTGTAATGATATTTTAACTGTCAGAATTGATTAGTGCGCTGACCACGGGGACGCGCTGTCTTGTGTTTTTGCATGCTTATTTTCATTTCTTTTGTGTCGCTGTTTGTGTGCTTGGGTGAGTGGTTATTATAATTGAATAATGACATCAAAAGTGCAGTGCTTCTGGGAACGCGCAGTCCTGTTTTTTCGCGATAATTTTCGTCTTAAATGATCGTAAAAATTTATTCCAACTGGCAGTTTTAGTATTAACTCATCAAACTATCGATTTTATGAAGAGTAAAGCGTCATTTATTTACTATTTTTGAAATTTGCTCGCGTTATCTAAATTGTAAAAACAGTAAAAATATACTGATAAGTCCAGCCCATAGCACTACTGCTCGGCTGGCACGCGTTCGATTAAAAAAAAACTTTTTAAATAATCAATTTTCTATCTTTCCGCAGCCGGCTGCCTAAGATTTAAAATTTTCAACCAATAAACAAAATGCTCATGGTCACATCACTGCCACTCGTGAATCCTGACCTCATACCCATCTACTAACCCCCTCAAAACTCATGTGATACTTTGTCGGAGATGCAGTCGATTGGGCGGTCTCTATCACTCAAGTATCGGACTAACATTCCCATCCACTTCCCCGTGACCCTACCACTGGTCGTGGCCGGCGCCGGTATTGATCAGCATGATAGGGGCCTTTGAGAAGTTGCGAAGCGAGGAAAGATAGCTCCCACTTATCTTCCACGGCTCGTGGATGTAACTTCTGGAGGTCCTGGTCAATAACGGAGTAGCAACTGCGGGTGGGCACCTATGCTTATGCTTATGCTTATATTTTAACTGTCAGAATCCGTAGGTAATATCCATTTTTTAATCTATTTTTTGTCCTTTATTATTGTTCATTATTTTTATGACTCGTACACGAAGTAAATTTATTTATTATTTTGCAAAAAAGGCCGTAATATTGAATATTTGGCCCTTTTGAAATAATAGTCTTGATTTAAATTTTTTGAATGTTTCATATTTTAACATTGTAAAACGGACCATTAGCTCCTGAGATATCGACGTTAGAAAATGGTGGGTTGTTTGGATGAGACTTGGAAAACATCAATTTTCATATTTTTAAACCTTTGTTTGGCAATATTTCAGCTGCTAAGGGTCGTATCAACAAAGTTCAAAACAGCAAAACATAGAGAATTTTCTCAGCTCTTCAAAAATATTTTTTTCAAGGGTGGGCAAACATGTGCACTAATTTAAAAAAACTTAAAAACTGCGAATATTTTCAAAAAAGCGGCCTTAACACGAAAACGGTGCCTCTTATCAAAATTTCACTTCGGTACTTTTTGATTGCAAATTTGATTTTACATCGAAAAATGAAGTTTCAATTTTTTTGCGACCAATATTCCGATTTTTTTTTTAAATCAGTATTGATTTAAAAAATCATAACTCGGTCAAAGATTATTTGCACAACCTGGAAATTTCTGAAAAGTTGGCATTCGATGTAGTCTAAAACATATCAAAAAAATAAAAACATTAAAAAAAAGTGTTTTTTTTTTGCAAATCAAGTTTTAGTGACAAGAAGCCAAAAAAAAAAAATTACCAATTTTGTTTTAGCCCGTATCATTTTTTTTTCAGTGTAGTCCGTATCCATACCTACAACTTTGCCGAAGACACCAAATCGATCAAAAAATTCATTCAAAAGATACAGATTTTTGAATTTTCACATATCATTTTTGTATGGACAGCTGCCAAATTTGTATGGAAAATTATACGGACAAACTAAAGATGCAAAATGGCTTCATTGGGCATACCGAAGACACCAAAAAAAGTTTCAGTCGGATTAAAAACTACAAAAATAAAAACTCTAAAAAAAGACCGATTTCGTAGAGAATTGCTCAAGTAACAAGTTGAGCAGTAAATAAAGTTGAAAATATTTTTTTAATTTTAATTTTGACTTAAAAAATAGAATTACGATTTTTCACTTATTGAACCATTAAAACTAATATCTTGCTGGTTCATTTTCATTTAAGTTTTCGTTATAGTTTCAGATAAATTTCCTTGCACCAAAATAATGACTCACTCTATTTTAAGAGCTTCTCCCTCTAATCACCACCTTCACAACCACCACCAAAATTGCTCTTCAATTAGTGCACACCACTCTACCCTCGAACCACCAATCAGGCAGCCACTGACTGGTTTTCGAGTCAATATAAAGTGCGTAAGTGGTCGAGAGGGTCACCCATAAAGGGGAGAGGGTCAACTCAACTGCCACTTAAGAGTCCCCATAAAGGGGCCACGACAAATTCTCCCCAAATTGAAAGATATCAATTAGGGTGCCCCCCACAAACGCGTACAGGGTGATTTTCCAATCACAATTACCTCACTTCCACGCGATGTGGTGCGACTTTTCCGGAAAGTTTTTCGGAAATCAGACGGAAAGCGATTTGAAACGACTCGACCCATTATCGACCCAACAATTATAGCTCAATTCCGTCAATGTTTTTTTTTTTCGGGTGCCAAGTTAATTTGTTTCTTTGCACCTTGTTTCGTCTCTCAATTTTCCTTTTCGAAGAAGGGACACGGAAAACTTTGCCCTAAGAAGTTTTGTGCAATTTTAATTTACTTTTGCGCCGCCAGGTGGTGCGCAGCACCGTAAAGGAGAAGGGGAGGTTCAAGCCGTGGCGTGACTTTTCTTCGGGCGCGGTGACTTTTGGTTGATTTCAATTACTTTGCGACGTCTTTAACCCCTTGATTGGTGCAATTTTTTGTGTTTTGAGAAGGGAGGGAGTTGGGGGCTTGATGGCTTAATCAAATTGAGCTTGGGTCGCGAGACTGTGGAGCTGTGGTGACGAGAATGAAATTACTTTTGCAACACATTTTGGACACCCTTTGCAAGGGGTGGGGTTTGTTTGTAATTTGGAGAACAGAGAATGGTGAAGGGAGACATTACGTGATAGTCGCTAATAAAATTAAGTTTTTGATTAACGAAAAAAGTTTTGGTGGGAAAGGTGCCAAAATGTATTTTTCAAATATTTTAGCTAAAATTACCTAAGAATCCGAAGAATGTAATTTGACAAGAGAAACACGTCAACTCAAAATGATTTACAACTAAGTTCTCCAAATTTAGTTCAAATGAAATTCTAATGTTACACCAACTCAGATCCCTTCCGATTGGACTCCCCAGTCCTTTCCCCGACCATCTCATCAGTTTTCGATGATGCTTCAGCAAAGCTATTCTCCTTTTCACCACACCAGTCAGTCAGTCCCAGCATCCCAGGAAAACTCTGATTTCATTTAATTAAAGTTCTGTGTAAATACCGATCGCAAAGTTTTAATTACATTTGCATAATAGTTTACCCGAGACTAAAACCACCCACCAAACACACACTAACTCCAACGCAGCACACTCAAACCCAGTGCTTATTTAGTCGCTCTCTCTACCGTGTGTTTTGCCAGTGCCGGGATTAGAACGCACTTGGCAGGGCCTTTTGCCAAATCGGATGGAAATTAAATCAAAACGCAACTCTCTGACTAACACCGGTTGCGGTGGTTTTCTCGAGTTCCAACCGTAGTTCGATGTGTTTACCAGGGGGTTTTAGAATATATATTTTAATTAAGGTTTGCGCAGGAGAGAGCCAAAAAATAACACATCAGATTTGCCGGGGCGCTTCCTTTGATTCCGCAACGAACGTCGTCGTGCAATCAAAATCGACGACCATTAGGCAAATTTTAATTCAATCTCGACGCTAAAACTAATAAACGTGGGGCCGTTTTCCGCTGAGCTGAACTCTGTGCGAGCAAATTTGCATACCGACGAACGACGACGCGACTGTTTAGATAGTTTAGAGCCGGAAAACTATCAGAAAACTGAATTTATTCGGGCTGTTTTTATAAGCGTGGAAAGCGTGGTCCCTGGAGTGACCGCAGTACAGCCAGCAAATTCATTCAGGTCGTTGACGATGGACGATGGCAGCGCAAATCGAAATGTCGAAAATCAATTAAAACTCGGTGCACGCACAATCGCCGTTGTGGTCACAATCGAATTACGGAGGAAAATTGGAGTTTGAAATTTTGGGATTTGGGAAGATTTTGCGGTTTTGTGAGTCGAGGAGGGAAGGTTGTTTTTGGAGGTTTTTCGAATTTTTTTCAAGGATTAGTTTTTTCAAATGGTTTGTAAATCAAATTGAAAAAAATATCTTCTCAATATTAATTTCAAGACGTCATAAAAAATATCATTTAAAGCTGTTGATGAGACCAAAAAGATCAAAAAATTATTAAGTTCAATAACTATGTTTTGCAATCTAAACCTGTTTTTAAGGAGTATTTAAGAAAAACTACTTTTATTTAACTTTTTGTCACTAAAACTTGATTTGCAAAAAAACACTATTTTTAATTTTTTTATTTTTTGATATGTTTTAGAGGACATAAATGCAAACTTTTCAGAAATTTCCAGGTCATGCAAAAAATTATTGAGCGAGTTATGAATTTTTGAATCAATACTGATTTTTTCAAAAAATCGAAATATTGGTCGCAAAAAATTTTCAACTTCATTTTTAGATGTAAAATCAAATTTGCAATCAAAAAGTATTGTAGTAAAATTTTGATAAAGTGCACCGTTTTCAAGTTAAATCCATATTTAGGTGACTTTTTTGAAAAAAGTCGCAGTTTTTCATTTTTTAACATTAGTGTACATGTTTGCACACTTTGATTTTTTTTTTGAAAAGCTGAGAAAATTCTCTATATTTTACTTCTTCGGACTTTGTTGATTCGACCCATATTTGCTGAGATATTGCCATGCAAAGGTTAAAAAACAGGAAAATTGATGTTTTATAAGTCTCACCCAAACAACCCACCATTTTTCAATGTCGATATCTCAGCAACTAATGGTCCGATTTTCAATGTTAAATAATGAAACATTCGTGAAATTTTCCGATCTTTTCGAAAACAATTTTTTCAAAATTAAATTTTAAAATCGTGACTTACATTTCAAAAGGGCGAAAATTTTAAAATCATGACTTACATTTCAAAAGGGCGTAATATTAAATGTTTGGCCCTTTTGAAATGTTAGTCTTGATTTGAAAATTTTGAAAATATTGTTTTCGAAAAGATCGGAAAATCTTACTAATGAGGGGTGGGGGGATTTCAAACATGCTAACTAAGATTATAAACGTGCGAACCGAAAATGCATTTTAACTGGTTTTCAGTTGATTAAACTTTCATTTTCATAAAAAAATTGAAGTGTTTTGAAAAAAAAAAATTTTTGCCCTTGATTATTCAGGCCGACTTTAAGCTTTTGAATTTCATAAAAAATAAAAGAAAACAATTAAAAAGAAGACGATTAAAAAGAAAAAAAAATAAAATTCATGCCACATGAGAAAGAAAACAAAAATAAATTTTAAAACAGTTAAAATTTTCGTAAAACTTTGACTTTGATAGGATTGCGATTTTTCCGCAAAATGAAAAGTACAGTTAAAATACGTACGGAATAGTTTAGAATCATACTGACCGTGGTACAGAAGTGTTCAAAGTACCTCAAAAAGAACTTTTCATGAAATTTTGAAAAGTTTTAAAAGTTAGTTAACTATAGTTAGGAATATGTTGATGAAAGTCATTATTTGAAACTTCTCAAAGTGTCATGATTTTCTCAATGAACATGATTTTGAATCGAAAAATGGAATGCATTTTCGGATTCTTTGGAGAATTTTCCACTAGGAGAAGAACAACACAAAAAATCTCAAAAATGTACAGGCAATTTCAGTTGAACAAATTTCATGTAAAATGTGAAAACTTGTGCTTCGAATTCGGAATAAAATTCAGTAAAAATCGATAATTTTATAAACAAAACTAGGTTTAACAAATTTCAGGCAAATTTCCGACTTTTTACCAATTTTACCAGAAATTTATATGTATTTTGTAGAAAAGTTTATAAACTTAGTTAATTAATTATAAACATTGATTTTTTTTAAACTATATCAGCTACTTTAGTGATGGTAAATTTAACGTACAAATAAAGTTTGAAAATCTTAAATAAGATTTTAACAAGAAAAAATATGACTATCAAAGTCACCCCGGAATTTTAACAAAGAATTTTTACGTAACTATTTTTCTAAACACTAATGAAAAAACTATTTTTTCCAAAATAGTACATGAACTTTGTGTAGCCTACCCCAGTACATGGTTTAAAAATAATAATCTTGAGAAAAAATTTACCCTATGGAAAATATTCCTAAAACAAATTGAAATCCTATCAAAGTCACCCCAGTTTACGGTAACTTAATTTTAAATCTTTCTTTAACAAAATCTAAATATTTACAAAATCATACCAGAAAATTATTAATCGAGTTTCCTTTATAATTTTCTGAATATTGATATTGAAATTAATTTTGATTTAATCAATTGCCATTATTTTTATGTTTTCAATTTCATTTCAATGCAAAATCCAGTTTATAAGAATTAATGCTTTACCTCTCATGTTATGCGAATTTTTTGAATAGACAAAAAAAAAAACAAGAATTGAAAAACATATATGTACTGTCTTGATTGATTTAGTTGATCATTTAAAAATATTCTATCAAATAATCCATAGCCAAACTCAAGCTGGATGACTGCAAATATTTTTAAATATTTCAAAAAAGTGACAACATGAAATAATAAAACAAATTTAACTGGTCGAAATTAAACTGTTTTATATTTTATTTTTGTGTAGTGTTATCTTGTTCATGAAACTTATGCAAAAAAATATTTAGTTAACTCCTTTGACATTATTACACAGCTTCAATCACGGGTTAGTTTGCAATTGGCCTAATTTTCTCTTAAATAAGCTGAATTCTAGATTAAATATTCTAAAGGTCCTATCTGCAATATTCAAAAGGTCCCATCTGCATCTGTTGTTTTGAAAATTTAATCTAGAATTTTCATTATTCATGAGTAGTGAGCAGTTAAAGAACGTACAAATGAACAATTTAATGCATTATTGTAATTGTTTGATCATATCGATTTCACTCTTAAATAGATTAAAATAATGAAAGGCTTATTACATTTTAAGTCATGTTCTCAAAACAAAATGAGGGCAATTGAATTGAAAATTTAACAAACGATGACAAAACTTTTCTAAAAAATAGAAAAAAAGGTCAAGCCGGTTTACTGGAAGATCCCGACATTTACTGAGTTTTTGACAAAAAATCACAAATTCCCGGATTTTCGTGGATTGTAGTATGTTCCCGAATTGAGTGGGGACCTAGAAATATGGTTTTTGCAATTCCGTCGAGAAACTACTTACTTTTCCTGTCATTCTTGAACGACGAAATAGCCTACTTTTCTGTACCAAAAATAACAGAATCGAATAGCAACACTTTTCAAAATAAATGCTGAAAAGTTCTACTTTTCAGCACTGAAATGGATGCTGAAAAGTTGAACTTTTCAGCACTTGTTTCGAAAAGTAACACTTTTCAACATTTTTTTGATTTAAACGATTTATTGACAAAATACATGAAAGTTCGACTTAAAATTTCACTCAATGGGTGTTTTTCGAAATTGCAAAAAATGTTGTATGGAACTCGTTGCAAAACTTGATTTTTTCAGCACTCGTCGTATTTATCCAACTCGGTGAACCTCGTTGGATAAATGTACGACTCGTGTTGAAAAAATCATCTTTTTGCAACTTGTTGCATAAACTACTATTAGTAAATTACTTTTAAAAGTTTGGTTTTTAACATGTTAGACTATCTTTACAAAAAAGTATCAAAAAAGCCGTGGGTGACCTTCAAATTTTACTGATTATCCTTAAAATTAAAAATCTCGTTGAAAACAAAAAAACTGTTTTTTTCTGTGTATAAATATTATCTATTATATTCAAACGAGTTCGTAACATTTCGTATAGCATTGTATTTTACCACTTCTGGACATAATGCACATTTTATTCTCGAGAGAAATTGGCATCATAAACATAAAAGAATAACATGTCAACTAAGGTTATCGATATCAGCTCCGATGAGGCATGAAATTCGTCTATGTTTAGTTCTTCAAACTCCCAAAACCATTCGTAATAGGATCAATCATGCTAAACATGATAATATTAATGTATGTTTGCAACAACCAAAAAATCATGGTTAAACTCTACTCAACTTTTCCTTCAACTTCTCTGAGTCAGTAAAAGTGAGTTGATCAACTGGAATTGCTCTTCAAAATGCTGCATTCATACTGCCTCCCAAACAAAGTTTCCCAAAACAACAGGTCAAAATAAACAATTTCGCACAATAAAAAAATCCCTCTTTTCAAAGAAGTTTCCAAAACACTTTCTCACCAAAAGACGTCCATTTGCATGTGACAGCCTGATTCCAGTGTTTGTCCTTCTGAGCGCCGTCGCCGACGTCGTCGGCACCTTCTAGTCTCTAATTACGGCCGACATCAGAAATCAAAAAGGTGAACCGCCGCAGCGCCCCTCTTAATCTCCATCAAAATTGACTGTTTAATCTGGCACTGGCCACGAAAACTGCAAGGCTTTCTTCGATTTTCGTTCGGGGAAAAATCAACAGAAAAACAACGTTCTTTGTCTCTGTTCTTCTTTTATGTCAAGTCCCTAAACGGTGCCGCCGCCGCCTCCAGGGCATTTGGTGACATTTTTGAACTTTTTTTTTTCTTTCTTCTTGTTGTTGTGTGTTTGCTTCATGCTCAGTTGTCCCGGGGGCACACGTGGCCCGACTCACTTTCCGCCCCGAAAACAAGTCAATCTTTTGTGTACACACGTGCCAAGTGTTTAATTAACCCTCGTAATAACTATTTGATACGGAATCAATTCGCGGGTGTCGCCGGTCGCAATATGCTACCGTTCGTCGGAGGCTAATTTGGGCCCGTTTGACGGGACAAACTACGACGGCTGCGACGCCAATTTTCCTCGATTTCCCACCGAGTCAGAGAGAGAGAGAGAGTGACAAAGAGCAAGAACCAGCTAATAAGGATCGACCTCCGCTGGGAAACTGCTGCTCTAATTGCATTGTTTGCCCTTCCATCTAGTCGTGCCCATGTGTGTGTGTGTTGGCGAAAAACGGTTACACTGTGTCCTGTCAGTCCCTGTGTTGGGTCTGGGAAAGAAGGGATGCTGTGCTCGGCGGGGGGCTGGCAGGGTGACCACCCTCGGGGGATGAAAGGTGAAACCGAACGCATGCGCCTTCCGGGGATCGCCGTCAGGGCTGGGATGATGGTATTGGTACAGCAGGACTTCTGGATAAGGATATCGGGCTTATTGAAGATGTACGCAATCGGGGAGATTCTTCTGGGAGTTGGGGAGAAAAGGACGCCATTTGTAGTGGGGGTTCTGCCCCTGATGGATAGGAAGCAGATAATTGAAGTCATGTTGTGGTGAGAGTGGATTTGCTAGTTTTGCCGGGAAAAGACATGGTGTGACAGGAGTAATTAGAAATAGATTGGTTTTAATTCAACGTTATGGTAATGGTTTAAATTGAGCTGTATAGCAGCGTGTAATTTTCTGTAATCTTGTTTATTGACTTTAGTTGAAAAATGTCTCACAATATATATGTTTTTGCAAGTTTCATTGGTTTTATTTATCACAATTTTTAGAAATCAAATTGCACAAATTTCATTTTAAAAATACACTTTCTTTGTATTTGTAGATCAATTTTACATGAAATTGGGGAGAAATCTGATAATAATATCATTTGCTCACTATTTATCACAAATTTGAAATCGTTCACTTTTGATCAATTGGACTTTTGAAATTTTGTATAGGGTAATTCTCCGCCAACTCACACAGCAGTTGCCCCGACCCCTCTTCGATTTGCGTGAAACTTTGTCCTAAGGGGTAACTTTTGTCCCTGATCACGAATCCGAGGTCCGTTTTTTGATATCTCGTGACGGAGGGGCGGTACGACCCCTTCAATTTTTGAACATGCGAAAAAAGAGGTGTTTTTCAATAATTTGCAGCCTGAAATGGTGATGAGATAGAAATTTGGTGTCAAAGGGACTTTTGTGTAAAATTAGACGCCCGATTTGATGGCGTACTCAGAATTCCGAAAAAACATATTTTTCATCGAAAAAAACACTAAAAAAGATTCAAAAATTCTCCCATTTTCCGTTACTCGACTGTAAAAAATTTTGTAACATGTCATTTTATGGGAAATTTAATGTACTTTTTGAATCTACATTGTCCCAGAAGGGTCATTTTTTCATTTAGAACAAAATTTTTCATTTTAAAATTTCGTGTTTTTTCTAACTTTGCAGGGTTATTTTTTAGAATAAAACAATGTTCTACAAAGTTGTAGAGCAGACAATTACAAAAATTTTGATATACAGACATAAGGGGTTTGCTTATAAACATCACGAGTTATCGCGATTTTACGAAAAAAAGTTTTGAAAAAGTTGGTCGTCATCGATCATGGCCATTCATGGTCACCCGCGACAGACACGGACGACGAAACAAAGAGAAACGCAAAAATTAACTTTTTCAAAACTTTTTTTCGTAAAATCGCGATAACTCGTGATGTTTATAAGCAAACCCCTTATGTCTATACATCAAAATTTTTGTAATTGTCTGCTCTACAACTTTGTAGAACATTGTTACACTCTAAAAAATAACCCTGCAAAGTTAGAAAAAACACGAAATTTTAAAATGAAAAATTTTGTTCTAAATGAAAAAATGACCCTTCTGGGACAATGTAGATTCGAAAAGTACATTAAATTTCCCATAAAATGACATGTTCCAAAATTTTTTACAGTCGAGTAACGGAAAATGGGAGAATTTTTAAAACTTTTTTAGTGTTTTTTTCGATGAAAAATACGTTTTTTCGGAATTCTGAGTACGCCATCAAATCGGGCGTCTAATTTTACATAAAAGTCCCTTTGACACCAAATTTCTATCTCATCACCGTTTCAGGCTGCAAATTATTGAAAAACACCTCTTTTTTCGCATGTTCAAAAATGGAAGGGGTCGTACCGCTCCTCCGTCACGAGATATCAAAAAACGGACCTCAGATTCGTGATCAGGGACAAAAGTTACCCCTTAGGACAAAGTTTCACGAAAATCGAAGAGGGGTCGGGGCAACTTTTCCCGATTTCGTGTGAGTTGGTAGAGAATTACCCTATAGCGAAAGATTTGAAAAAAAAAAAAACATATGCTTGACATTGACCATATTATTTTTTGGTTTACAAATAAACATAAAAATGATAACAGCTTGTATTTAGTAGATAAATACTAGTGAATTGGTTAAATTTTACTGTCATTCAACCACTTACATTTGATGTTTCAATAAAGAGCAATACATACCATACCAATCAGCTTAGAACACCATACGCGGTGCCCGTGCTGTATCAAGAAGGTTGTTCCATGTTGCTCGGTTCTGGGCTGCAGCTCGCCAGTCTCCTAGGTTGCAGATCTTTCTTAGGTCCGCCTCGATCTGATTTCCCCATCGTGCACGCTGTGCTCCTGCTCTTCGGCCTGTGCCGCCATCGGGTCGCGCGCGGTCAAAGAGCATCCTGACAGGATGGTCTTCGTCCATCCTCGCGACATGGCCGGCCCACCTGAGCCTCCCGATTCTCGCCAGGGTAACGATTGTCGGTTCTCCCAGCAGCGCGTGCAGTTCGTGGTTCATGCGCCTTCGCCACTCGTTCTGAGCTGTACGTACTCCACCGTAGATCGTTCGCAGCACCTTCCGTTCGAAAACTCCAAGGGCTCGTTCGTCCTCTTGCCGCAGCGTCCAGGTCTCATGGCCATAGAGGGCAACCGGTCTAATCAGTGTCTTGTACAGGGTCAGCTTCGTGGCGCGTTGCACTCGATCAGATGTCAAGGTTTTCCGTAATCCAAAGTAGGCGCGATTCGCGGAGTGGATACGAGTCCGGATCTCTAAGCTGGTGTCGTTGTCGGCCGTTACCAGCGATCCCAAGTACACGAATTCGCTCACCTCCTCCAGCACATCACCATCCACAGCTAAAGGGGTGAGTCTTGGGGGGTCAACGTCCTTTGAGCCCCTCCCTTTCATGTACTTTGTTTTCGTCGTATTCATGGCCAATCCAATCCGTCTTGCTTGCGTCTTTAAGGCGGTGTAAACCCTTTTCACCGTCTCTAGGTCTCTTGCTATAATGTCAATGTCGTCCGCATAAGCAAGAAGTTGGACTGTCCTGTTGCAAATCGTGCCTCTCGTGTCTATACCCGCTCTTCGCACAACTCCCTCAAGTCCGATGTTAAACAGCGCATTGGATAAGCCGTCACCTTGTCGTAACCCTTGGTGCGATTGGAAGGGGTCCGCTAGCTCCCCTGCCACTCGCACGTGACACATCACACGATCCAAGGTAGCCTTGATCAGCCGAGTCAGTTTGTCCGGAAATCCGTTCTCGTGCATGATCTGCCATAGCTGTTCGCGGTCGACTGTATCGTACGCTGCCTTGAAATCGATGAAGATGTGATGTGTGGGCACGTTGTACTCACGGCATTTCTCGAGGATCTGCCGGAGCGAGAAAATTTGGTCCGTGGTGGCCCGAGCGCCAGTAAACCCCGCTTGATAGGGGCCCACGAACCTCCGTGCGTACGGTGTCAGCAGACGGCAGAGGATCTGGGAGAGGATTTTATAGGCCGCGTTGATAAGCGTGATGGCGCGGTAGTTGCCGCAGTCCAGCTTATCGCCCTTTTTGTAGATGGGACACACGACACCATCCATCCATTCTTCTGGTAGTTTCTCCTCCCTCCAGATCTTAGAAATCACCAAGTGGATCGCCCTCGCCAACTGCTCTCCTCCATATTTGAAGAGCTCACCGGGTAACCGATCTTTACCGGCGGCCCTGTTGTTCTTCAGCTGCCTGATCTCCTTCTTCACCGTCTCCAGATCAGGTGCCGGGAACTGTTGGTCAGCAGCGGGCGGTCCAAGTTGGGTTTCAAAGCCGTCTCCATGCGCTACATCGCCGTTGAGGTGCTCGTTGAAGAACTGCTGCCACCTGTTCAACACCTCGCCTTTGTCCATAAGAAGGTTTCCCTCGGCGTCCCGACAAGTGTTGGCTTGCGGCGCATAGCCTTTGCGGGACCGGTTAACCTTCTCGTAGAACTTTCGCGTCTCGTTCTGCCGGAACAGCTGCTCCATTTCGGCGCGATCGCGATCTTCCAGCTGGCGCTTCTTGAGCTTGAAGACCGTTCTCTGCTGTTTCAGCGCTTGTTTGTATCTGGCCACGTTCTCATCAGTTGCGGCTCTCAGCTTCACCGCGTAAGCTGCTTTCTTCTCGTCAAGTAGCCGCTGGCACTCCTCGTCGAACCAGCGCTGCTTTCCAACTCGGACCGTACTACCTAGCGCGGCTTCAGCGGCACTGCCGATGGCCGAGCAAATTCTGCTCCATCCATCGTTGAGCGAGGCAGCGCCGAGTTCCTCCTCCGTTGGCAGGCTCGCTTCCAGCTGCTGCACGTAGTGCTGAGCCGCAGCCGTGTCCTGCAGCCGCTCGGTGTTGAACGGCGGTGGGAGCCGGCTCCGTCGTCGGTGGTACGTCGTCGACAGTTTTGAGTGCATGCTTGCACCCACCAGGTAGTGGTCCGAGTGGATGTCCGCACCGCGGTACGTGCGGATGTTCCGTATGTCCGAGAAGAATCGGCCGTCGATGAGGACGTGGTCGATTTGTGTTTTTGTTCGTTGGTTAGGCGATGTCCAGGTGACTTTGTGGATGTCTTTCCGGGGGAAGAATGTGCTCCGTACCACCATACCGCGGGAGGCTGCGAAGTTGATGCACCGCTGGCCGTTGTCGTTGGTGACGGTGTGCAGGCTGTTCGGCCCGATCACCGGCTTGTACATCTCCTCCCTTCCTATGCGGGCGTTCATATCTCCGATGACGATCTTGACGTCCCTCTGCGGGCAGCTGTCGAACTTCTGCTCCAGCTTCGCGTAGAACGCTTCCTTCTCGGCATCGGATGATTCCTCGTGTGGGCAATGTACGTTGAAGATGTGATAGTTGAAGAAACGGCCTTTAATCCTCAACCTACACATCCGGTCGTCGATCGGCTCCCAATCTATCACACGACTCCGCATCTTGCCCAACACTATGAAGCCGGTTCCCAGCTTGTTTTCGGCTCCGCCGCTCTGGTACATGGTGAGCTCCAAAGCATCATCCTCCCACATCTTCGCTCCCTTCCAGCACATCTCCTGCAGTGCTACAACATCGAAGTTGCGGGGTTTGAGCTCGTTCAACAGAGCGTACTCATACCCATCGAAACGTAGCGATCTGCAGTTCCATGTTCCGAGTTTCCAATCGGTGTCCTTTTCGTGCCTAGGTCTATGCCGTTTGTTCCGGATCCTTATTCCTTCTTGATTGTTCGTAATGATTTTGGTTTCGGTATGCAGCCGGATTGGGGCTGCGATACCTAGTCTCGGGGTGGGGCTGCCACCTTGAAGCTACCGAGACCCAGCTCCGGTTTTCTCTCGACACCGTAACAGGGGCCTTTCTCACGAGGCCTAACGGCATAGCTACACCCTCCGAAGAGGATGGAGCCCCCCTTCCCTGTCAGCATACTACCAGAGTTCCCACCGGGGTTGGTTACCCGATCTCTCCAATGGTTACTAGTATCCCGGCTAGCGCCGCGGGGAGGCCAGGGTATCGGAGTTACTGGACAAGAGGCTAAAGGACCGCTTGGTGGGTCTATTTTATTCCTGCGGTACTCGAAGTACCTATGGTACGCCATGTCCAGTCGTTCGCTAACTAAAGAGCAATTATCTACCAAAACCGGAAATGGATTTTATTTGTATTTTTTGATTTGGTTCAAACTTTGTGGGGGCCTTCCCTATGACCAAAGAAGCTATTTTGTTTCATTGGTTGACCCATACAAGTCTCCATACAATTTTGGCAGCTGTCCATATAAAATGGTACGTAAATATTCGAATATCTGTAACTTTTGAATGAATTTTCTGATCAATTTGGTTTCTTCGGCAAAGTTTTAGGTATTTTTGAGGACTATTGAGAAATAATAGGTACACGGAAACAAAAATTTGACGATTTTTCAATAAACATTTTTTTCACTAAAACTCAATTTCCCAAAATACGTATTTTTTGATTTTCGAGATTTTTTGATATGGGTAATTTTCTACCCATTTTCTGTAAAAATATTTGGAACATGTCATTTTATGGGAAATTTAATGTACTTTTCGAATCTACATTGACCCAGAAGGGTCATTTTTTCATTTAGAACAAAATTTTTCATTTTAAAATTTCATGTTTTTTCTAACTTTGCAGGGTTATTTTTTAGAGTGTAACAATGTTCTACAAAGTTGTAGAGTAGACAATTACAAAAATTTCGATATATAGACATAAGGGGTTTGCGTATAAACATCACGAGTTATCGCGATTTTACGAAAAAAAGTTTTGAAAAAGTTACTTTTTGCGTTTCTCTTTGTTTCGTCGTCCGTGTCTGTAGCGGGTGACCATGAACGGCCATGATCGATGACGACCAACTTTTTCAAAACTTTTTTTCGTAAAATCACGATAACTCGTGATGTTTATAAGCAAACCCCTTATGTCTACATATCAAAATTTTTGTAATTGTCTGCTCTACAACTTTGTAGAACATTGTTACACTCTAAAAAATAACCCAGCAAAGTTAGAAAAAACACGAAATTTTAAAATAAAAAATTTTGTTCTAAATGAAAAAATTACCCGTCTGGGTCAATGTGGATTCAAAAAGTACATTAAATTTCCCATAAAATGACATGTTCCAAATTTTTTTACAGTCAAGTAACGGAAAATGGGAGAATTTTTAAATTTTTTTAGTGTTGTTTTTCGATGAAAAATGCGTTTTTTCGGAATTCTGAGTACGCCATCAAATTGGGCGTCTAATTTTACATAAAAGTCTCTTTGACACCAAATTTCTATCTCATCACCGTTTCAGGCTGCAAATTATTGAAAAACACCTCTTTTTTCACATGTTCAAAAATGGAAGGGGTCGTACCGCCCCTCCGTCACGAGATATCAAAAAGCGGACCTCAGATTCGTGATCAGGGACAAAAGTTACCCCTTAGGACAAAGTTTTACGCAAATCGAAGAGGGGTCGAGGCAATTGCTGTGTGAGTTGGCGGAGAATTACCCATGTAAATTTGCTCAAAACTTTTCAGAACATTCTTTGGGCCCAAAAAATCAACACTTTTTTTTATATGGGCATTAAATTGGTCCCATTCAAGGTAGGGTTGCTCCAAAAATTAGAAATTTCGAAAAAAAAATCAAAAACTTTATCTTTAAATAATTACTGATCTTTGTCGTTTCTACTGTTTTTTGCTCTTCTGTACGCAAATGCAAATGCATTTTAAAGATTCATATGGCATTTTGACATGTGATTTTTTATCGTTTTACAAGCTATTTTTTTCATAAAAGCTCAACTAATACCTTGGTGGCCAAATTCATATTAAAAATTTGAAAAATTGTGGTTGATAAAAAGATCATGTGATTTTCCATGTGAAATTTGCCCTTGGCCGTGAAATTTTGTGAATACCGCGAAATGCCGCGAAATAAGCAATTATTACTGTTAAATTGCTCCCCAACATTTTTTTTGCACAAAACTTGAGGATTTTTTCTTTGAATTAATTGATTATAAATGTTATATTTTATTCAATTGTGGTTTAAAATACAATAGATGAAAACGAATTTGTTAAGCATGTTTAGTTGTTTTACAATTTTTCGGATTTATAATAAAAATGTGAAAAAATCAATTGCAAATGGAATTGCTCCTAAACTTTTTCTAAAATACCGTCATCGTCACCCCTGATTGGGTCTAGGGGGTGAGATTGGGTCAGATAAATTCCAGCATTTTTGTATGACCCAATCGTAGGATGATGACAGTTTTCAAATTTCGCTTTTTTTAAATCATTTAAAATAATGCAAAATAATATTGAGCAATTCCAGCTCAAATCAGGATTTTTTCTGGTACTTTTGAACCCGACTCTCTACGATTTCAATGTTATCCTAGGCCTATATAAGCCATTTTTGTGTATATGGAGCCAATTGTACTCGAAAATAACATTTGAGAAGGGCGTAAGTTATTTAAATATTTTTCTATCTATGTGATTTTTTGGTTTTTAAGTTTGAAAGTCAAATTTTAAGGTGAAGTCACAAATCTTATTATCATTTTAAGATATCCTTCAAACATCAAAAGTTTACAAAAGAATCTAATTATCATGCTTTTATTTAATTGCCCTCCGATACAGTTTCCACCGCTCTAATCCGATCCACTTCAACTCCGTCAATGCGACGGGTATTTCCTCAAAATCCGAAACACCCGTTTATCCGCCACGTGTTATTTGCCGTCGGCACGGATTACATCCTGAGCGGGCCCTAACCTCCGAAAAAAAAGCGCAGCAAAAACGAGAAAAACCCCGAGAGGGTCGTCGACGGAAAAAGTTATTTCGTCTCGATTTTGTTTGTTTTTATTTTTCCAACCGACGAGGAGGGGAGGCGGAAGGGGGATCAAATTGAAATTTATTCTCTCCTTCAGCGTTGACGTCGGAATCGTTCGGGGAAGTCTGCAAATAGACCGTCGGCAAAGAGAGCAACCGCGTCACGGACCGTCGGAGTTCAAAGCGGAGGCCCCGGGCGGCGGCGGCGTCGTGACGCCGCGAGGAGGCCCACTTCCTTGTCCTTGGTGATTGCGTTTAATTTAACGAATAATTTGACAATTATGAGGCACTTTACACGGTTCGATTGACGGTTCATATTAAATTCATGGAGCGATTAATCTTGCTTCTTCATAAAAGCAGAATTTATTGATTCGCAGGATTAGGAATGATTTATGCAGGATGAATGCCTCAAGATGCCGGAAAGGTTGTTCAAAAGACAAATTACCAAACAATTAAAGCCACATCAGGGCTCTAGGCTTTGCACCCTATAATACGTTCCGTTTCGCCCATCAAAAACAGTTTGCAAATTCTCACCGTTCCAAGTGGATTCCCCTATTTTATCGACGGCGCACGATGATGTCGACAAAAAACAACCCTCAAAAACGGGGACACACAACCCAAGTCATTTATTTATAAACATAACCTCACTCGCCCCGCAAATGGTTCGGAATCGAAGATTGATGGACGGCGAGGGGTTCGACCGGAACAATAAGGGATAACTACGGGGCCGTAATTCGAGCCGTCAAAGGTCGAACGGGCGCCCGAGGGATCAGCATCGAACTGTCATCGACCGGCTTGCTCGGTTCACACCTTGCCGCGCCAAACATCTTGTGTTTGTTTAGGATGCTGGAAGGTTTCGGCGATGACAGTAATTGAACGCGGACCACGTGGCGGCGCCACCGTCGCTTGATGTCACCGACGAGTCGTCCGAGCAGCCTCGGGTTACTTGGACTAATCAGTTGGCGCAAAACATGTGCGCGCGATTCTCGACCATGTTATGCCGACTGACAGCTTGAGGAACTCTTGAGCTCGAGTACTTTAACGCACCCGTCAATTGTACAGCCGGTTAAACCCTTAACATAAAGTAAAAAACGCGCACTTTTTACCCTCTTATTCAAGGCCCCGTTGTCTATCACAAAGAGCCCATTTTTTCGGGAAACACTTTTCAAACTCATTGTACCGTAATTACCTGAATCAAGTCGGTAATAACAATAATGTATTAGAGAAGGATGAAGAGTGCAAGAGAAATCCTTTTTTTGCCCCGAAACTCCTTGTTGTCCTAATCAACACGGGTTGATCTTTATTGTTGTTCCATTATTGGGTAACAAAAAAAAGCAGCAAACACAGAAATCCATTAGGAAGTGCATTAGGGATTTGAGGGTTTTTTCGTCTACTATCTTGGAAGGATAATACGGTCCCGCAAGACGGGTTTCCTTCTTTGGGACAGAACATCCGGCCAAATGTGACAAATAGTAACACCTTGAGGGCTATTGTTCGCGTGGAGTGAGAAAAAGGAGTCCCATTCCGGCTTTGTTGAGGAATCAGAAGGGAAATTGTTCAAGGTGATATCGATATCGGTTCAGGTAATCTGTTGCTTCAAGAGTGAACAATGATTTGGAGAACATTATTCCTTTAGGGTTTATGAAGAAATTTCCATTATCTAATATAATCAGTTGATATTACAAAGAAACAAATTCAATCCATTTTCAATACCCGAAGTTCGCGTAAAAAAATAGCCCTATCAATTATTGAGATCCTGAAAGTGATCTGGAAATTTGTGATCCAAAATACTGGATAATATAGATTTGCTCCAGTAAAGATGAAATAAATTTCGTAATTTAAGTGGTAATCAACCACTTGAGTTTAACTTTGTTGACCATGGATTGATCTGAAATAGATCTCAAAAATTTCAAAAGCCGGAATCGGATTTGCTGCAAAAGCTAAGTCCCTTCGGAAAATTGGGGGTTTGAATAATACAGTGTGGACTGTGAATATTATCAATAGGATCACAAATTTTGAATTTAGGAACCAGGAAGCGATGCAAAACGTAAAAGTTAGGGAGAAAAAAAATTAAACTCAACTCGTTGTTTGTGGACTGTTGTAACGGAGATTGATCACAAATATAATAATAATGAGCAAAACCATGACCAAAACAGCAGTTCTGAATCTCCTTATGGGTCTTGACCCAATTACCGGGGTTACCAAATTCCCGAAAAACCAGTAATTTTCATCGAATTTCCCAGGAATTCCGTGGAAATTTGTCATTTTTCTGATTCTGGTATTAATAAGGATATGTTATAAAATTATATAGAATAGCAACTTAAACGGTCAAATAAGTGTGAACAATTAATACCTTCACTGTAAAAAAATAACCTCAAGAAAATACTTAAATTATTTAAATTCAAAAGCTGTCTTTTAGTTCGTACAAAATGTAAAAAGAAAAAATCAAAAGTATTTTTGGTCAAGAAGTATTCTTTTCTAATCACATTGTGACAGTAAATGAAATGAATCCATGCTTCAAAACCATAAAATTACTTTTAAATATGTCTGTTCAAAGTTTGAGAGGATTTGATAAAGAATAATATTTACACATTGGATCGAAATGAAAAAAAAAAATCATGCAGAAAGTATGTTTTTCCTGGGCAAATCCATTTTTCCGGTTTAGATAAGCATTGACTTTACCTTAAAAATCTGCTTTTTCACATTGAAATACAAATTCTATGAAATCATATAATACTAAGTTGGTTTTTATTCAAATGATTTTTAATAAAAGCAATAAAAGGAGCTTAGATTTTTTTATATATATATTTCAATCTCTTACGTCTTTGGTAGCCTTAGTGCTCTATAAATTTTCATCATTTTTTGGCAAACAAAAACGGCAAAAAAACTAAATTTTGATCTTTACGGGAAGAGGTTCTATATTTTAGAATGAAATAACAACAATTTTCGTTCGAAATCTTACCAAAATTATAGTAGTTTATTTTCATTCCATAATATTGGCAACAAACCCAACAAATAAACAAAATCTATTTCCAGTTGTTAATGCTTCAGTCATTAATCTTATTTGCAATAGCATGTCATGGTTTCAGAAGAACTGATAAGTGCAATAAGAACACTAAATTTATTGTATCACATGTATGTATTGTCTGTGATTGTATGCATTTAAATTAAAAAAAAAGTAACAAAAAGTTTAGAAAATTTATACTTCTGCTTGAATTTCAGGAATTTGTAAATTTCCCGGGAAACGGAAATTATTGTTTTTCGGGAAATCCTCGAATTTTTTTCCTGGGACAGGAAATTGGACGTTCTAGTCTCGACTATACCCAGGTGACTGTATTTGAAAACTGTGACGAATTAAAACAAAAAATCTTTTTTTTTAATTCAAAATAAATAATTTAATAGCAACCAACTGTACGGATTTTCGACCCTCCTAGTGGATTTATAGCCGGCAGGTTTTACTGGTATAGGCAATAAGGATTTGTATGGAATTTTTTGATTAAAGTGATAACTTTTGATTGATTTGCAACTCTTATTTTTTAATTCTTTTAAAACAAATGAGATTAACAGAAAACAAGTTTAAATTGATTAACTAAGCAGGTTTTTTGAAGTTCAGTGGGTTGAGATGAGTTTCTAGATGATTAAAAGAAATTATTCGTAAAAGACAATCACGGACGAACGGACATGACTCCAGGAACAAATTTTCTTAAAATTTCTGAAGCAAACTATCACTTGCGCCATCTACATTCAAGTTGGCGAAGTAGCATCGCGCAATTACGCATGATTTCTCAAAATGTCTTATGCAATAATTATTTAAAACATTTAGCATTGGTATGGTGGTAGTAACAGTTATTTTGACATTAAATTTGTCTATATGATTCTATGTAATTTATCATGGATACTAAAATTGCCAAAAAAAATTAATATAAATTCATACGACCATTTCAAAAAGTGCCCATGAATTTGCATCATCAGCTGGCGTTGTTTACGTTTTAAACCATGAGGCGCAAAGATTTTGACATAAGCGATCTCGCTTGCGCAGGTTTTCGCCAAGAAGAAGTAAAAGAAAACCTGCTTCACTTTTGAAACCCCGTGTCATGTCCGTTCGTCCGTGAGACAATTTCGTAAGGGACCATCCGTGAACCACGTGGACGCTTTAGTTTTTTTAGTCAACCCCCCGGTTTAAAATCTGCCATAAATTCGACGTTGTATACATCTCTTCAAGCAAGTATTAGACTATGACAAACAAACTCGCACTTTTTGACAGTTTGACAATTTACCTGCATATGTTTGCAGCAACGTACAATTTGCGAGTTTGCAGTACCGTAATCTGGGGTGAATCGGGACTACAGTCTGAATAGGGACAGCAGTTTTTAGAGCACTTAAAGCTTTTAAATTTGGAAATGGATGTATACATTTTGTTGGTCTGAGTCTGTTCTAACCGAAACCAACCAGAAAAATCAAAATATTGTGCTCCAACATGGTTAAAACTGCTGTCCCAATTCGCCCCATGTGTCCCGATTGACCCCAGTTTACGGTAAGTTAGTTTGCGAGTTTGGTTAACTGTCAAGACTTTTGGTATGGGAAAAGGGTCGGTACTGTTTTTTTTTTATTTTTGGCCCTTTTGCAGAATCTACTATCAAATTTATCAACCGCCTAAAAACAATGATCGTTGAACCAGCTGCCCGTCAACCAGCTCACAACAGTTCCATTCACGTGTCTCGCTGACATCACAATATTTTTGCAGCAACTCTCCTTTCCAGCAGTGCTGCCGCCTCGTGACATTGCGCTTTCGAAAAACAATGCCTGCTTGGTTTGAGCGAGGGCGTTGCTGCACACAACAACTTGACGTTTATCCAGCTAATTTGTTAATCACGCAACAAAAGGCGAAAGGGGTTTCGGCACCGGGAGCCCCCTAATTAACGGACATTCCCGCACCGAAACCTACGCCTCTCGTGACGCGAACAATACCCGAGGAGTTTAAAGAGTCCCGAGCGCGCATTGTTGCTTCGGCGGATTTATTCGGAAGAGGTCCAGAAGAGGTCTCTGTTGAAAAGCAAAACAAAAGCGTTGAAACTAATAGCGCACTCTCCGTTCCGTTCGAACCCGAGGGGGGGGAGAGGTCCGGAGCTTGGGGTCCCGGCCAGCTGGTGCGCGAGCGCAGAATCCGCGTGTTGTGCCGGGGCGCGCGCGGTCTTCTTTAATCTCGGCCTCGCGGTCTGCTGCCCCGCGCGGGCCTCCAACCTCCGCGGAGGTCCACGATCCCTGCGCCAGAAGGAAATCATATCAGAAATTATATTGATTACCCTCCTCCCGAAGAGGCAGGCTAGACGAGGGGCGCACATCGCAAGAAGGGGGCTCTCCATAAATTATCATCTTTTTTAATCGATTTCTCTCTCTGTGTGTGTGTGCCTCGCGAGGGGAAACACTTTTGCGCGAACACGTGGATAAAAGAACACGTTTTATGGTAATTTTAAATTGCTGCTAATTACACCTAGAACGAAGGTGAGCACCTCTTCTGCACTATCCCTTTGGAACCTGCGGCATGGTTGAGGGAAGGGGAAACCGGGACGGGGTACAAAATTACCCCCGGGAGGAGAAATAGAACCATCTGCTGTTTCCTGTTTTGATTCCAGCAGCAGTTGGCGAGCTCTCTCGCTTTTGTTTTAACGCGCTCGCGCGCACACCTGAAAAAGTTAATAACCTTGAACTGTCAAATTTGAGGGGGGCGCGCGCAGTGCGCAGTGCTGCCAGTTCGACCAAAATTACGCTCGGTGACGCGTCATCCTAACCTCAAAATTGAAATTGTACCAGTAAATCGTTTTTTAATTAACCCTTTGGGAATTTTTCACAATTGGATACTAAAGCCCTATGTAAATTTTTATGTACAACGGTAAAAAACACGATTAAAAACCATTTCTGATCACTTTTTTTTCATTTTAATGCAAAATTTTTTTTTGACAGGACAACATTTTTTCTATGGATCAACTATGGTCCCCTTGGAACGAGCTGTCAAGTAGGAGCTTTTCTGTCAAGAAGGACCGCGAGGTTAATTTTTCAAAATTTATTTAAAAATCAATTTTAAACTCTTTGTGGTCGTACAAAGGGTCATTGTACTCAGAAAAATAAGCTTTATCGCTGTAAACAATAATATCAGCAATCTAAGCTTCATTTTAGGACCCAATTTCCGATCCGATGTGCGTGGGGTGGGGGTTGCGGTGGCGAACGGACGCGCACCACGGCTTTATTACGAGTTAATAGAAGTCTGTGGTAGCCGGAGCGACTAGTCGTGTGGTGGTCGTGTGCTGCTGCCAGATTGATTCCCCTCGGTCCCGGAACGCGTAAGGGGTAAAAAGTGAGGGTGGTGGAAGCGCAAGTCGACCGTGAAGTTGTTGCGTTTTAGGCGGGAAATGTTTGCCGGAGGGGTGGTGCGGCGGAATAAAAAAGTGAGCAATAAAGAAACGGATGGACGGAAGTGATTTTGAACGAGGGGGATCGCTGGAGTGGGTGTTGGAATTAAACGCATTTGGGATTGTCGATTAAAAGACAGTGCCCTTTTGTGGGTGGGTCTCGTGGCGCAGGGGTAGCGGCTTCGGCTGCCGATCCCGATGATGCTATGAGACGCGGGTTCGTTTCCCGCCTTATCCACTGAGCTTCTATCGGATGGTGAAGTAAAACGTCGGTCCCGGTTTCTCCTGTCTCGTCAGAGGCGCTGGAGCAGAAATCCCACGTTAGAGGAAGGCCATGCCCCGGGGGGCGTAGTGCCAATAGTTTCGTCCTTTTGTGAATTTATGGAGCATACATGCAAAAAGAAACGTTCTTCAAATGCTGCCATGGGTGACTGTTACCTTTCTCATACTTAAATATATTTTATTCAAAAAATTTTAATTTTTCTCCTCCAACATAACCAGCTCAACGCCGAATTATGTCACATGTCACTGCCACACCTGTCAATTAGTAAGAAATATTCTTCTTTCCCATTCATCGAACAGTCGCCAATTAGCGGAACCAACTCATCTCGTCACTGATTTGGACCAACTGCCGCGCAAAAATAGCCTTTCCCCCCTAGAGATGTCCCAGCCCAGACCACAACCGCCACAACCTCATTAGTAGCACCTTAATTGCTCGACTAATCCAATAATTAATCTAATAATTTGTCGCAATTAGTCGCCCGAGCAGAGCAGGGCGAAAAATCGATTCCCGGCAGATTCCGGGAAAAAGTGTCGTGGGCGGGGATCAAACAAAATGGCGCCACGTTCAACTTTGGCTCCTTCAAGGAGATTAAAGATGAATGGCGAGAGCAGGTCGACCGCCCGCCGTGCGGGTGCTTATTTTCCCTTTCAGACAGCAATCAAAACATTTATTATGAATGTCGGCTGACTGAACTTTTCCCCCAACCTTGTTCGAAAAAAAAAAAAAAAAACTTGTCGCTTTTATATTGGATTTAAGGGGAAGCCTCCCCGGAGGAATGGCAAGATCTTTGTAACCCTAACGAAGCCAGATTGGCTGCTGGATGGCGCGGCTTGGGATCGGAGAAAATGCTTTCCCGGTACGACCTGCCGCTCGCTCTGGTGGTGACAGTTTCGTTAAAAAGAAAATTGGCTCTACCGACGATGTCGTCGGGATGCTGGAGAGGTTGAGGTTTCTTGGAAGGAAAGTTGGGTAAAAATTGTTGGGAGATTATTTGCATTCCTTGATTTTGGGAGCCCTGAGTACACCCAAATGAAGGACGTCTGACAACCGATGTCACAACCCATTAAGTTCTTGTTTAGTCACAATTCAAAGAACTTGGCATTGATTCTTAGCAGAGATTTTTTTTATTCAAACATAAGTCCAAAATTATAAATTTAGCTCAGTAATTTTCTAGCACCTACTTTAATGTTTAGGCGGGGCCAAACAATGACAAGTTTCTTCAGAATTCTGCCACTAGGTTCCCTGCCATTAACAAATGAATCATTGCAAGCGAGAGCTATCACCTTCCGATACCCGGGACTTAGATAATGTGTATCAGCATAATCCGAGTCTAATACAAAATATACTTTCTCATAATTTCGCTACCGGCCACAGGTTTTGGATTGGAAACACACATTGTTCCGTGTAAAAAAAGGATCTCCAGCTACCGGTTCGGTCACTTTCAAGACCCCGAGTGTCTCAAGGATAGCTCTGTCCGGATCTGCGGCACACAAAACAGTATCACATTACATGTTCGTATGAGATTCCTTCAAAAAAGCAGAGAAACCGCCGCCGCCTCGCCGGTGTGTGTATCTCACACATTCAATTCGGCACCGTCTTTAATCTTTATACACTGCCGGGGCAACGGCATGAATGGCTCGAAAGCATGAATGGAAAGGGGTTTTAATTGAATTACACAATTCAAATTAGCGCATGATCCTCTCGGCGCAACAATAATAATAATAACGCAGAAAGTGGATGAATGAAAACTGGCTCTCCGATTCAACTGTTGACGATTTGATTTGAAGTAATTGCATAATTGGCGGTTTCTTTTGAGGCACGAAACTTGTGCGAGTTCTTCCCCGAAAAAAAAAATCTCAAAGAAATAAAAGAAATCTGTTTTCCTTTGAGGGTACGATAAACAACATCAAAACTATTTATTTCCAGCAAATTTCGATTACCGTCAATAAACGAAGTCGGGCTTCACCGCGCCCACATTAATATTCATCAATTTGCTTTCGAAACCGAAAAGAAAAGACCAAAACTATCATCATATGTGAACGACTTGGAATAAACCCCGACATAAAACAACCGTTTTACGGCGTACCTGAACGAACCCCGTCGTCGTCGCACCATGTTCCGATAATAATCTTAATTCATAAATTGGCCCATTTTTTGCGTTTTTCCCTCAGGTTTTCCCGAAAAAAATATAAAATAACAAGCCCTATACGGTCGGCCACATATGATCACGGCACGCACGTGGTTCGTGCGTGGGGCCATCTCCTTTCGACAAGGACTCCAATTTGAATAAATCGCTCAAATTTATACGCGTTTTATTGTGTTATGAAAGGAAAACGGCGACTTGCGCCCCAACCCGCCGGGAAACGCATATCGGGAATTTATACTCGCATTAAATATGGAAATTCATAAAGATAATGTGCGTGGAAGGACGGTTAACTTTTGTGTTGTTTGGTAGCCACGATTTGCCTTTCTTTCTAATCTAAAAATGTTGCCACCATAATGAGCAAGTTGCTTTTTTAGTGTTATGGTGGTTTCACGCACAATCAAGATAGTGTTTTTTGCCAATCAAGTTTTAGTGACAAAAAGTTAAATAAAAAATCACCAACAAAATTTTTACCGTGTATCATTTTTTTTCAGTGTAGTCTATATCCATACCTACAACTTTGCCCAAGACACCAAATCGATGAAGAAATTCCTTCAAAAGATACAGATTTTTGAATTTTCATACGTCATTTTTGTATGGCCAGCTGCCAAATTTGTATGGAAAATTATATGGACAAACCAATGATGCAAAATGGCTTCTTTGGGCATACCGAAGGCACCAAAAAAGTTTCAGTCGGATTAAAAAATACAAAAATTAAAATTTAAAGAAAAAAGACCGATTTTGTAGAGAATTGCTCACCTGAGAATCCACATTCTTGGTTCCAACGCATTTGTTGTAAAGATGAGTTTAAATAGCCTAACCTATCGTAAATTTTTCCTTCAAACTCTCGGGTATGAGCCAAGAAAGAGCAGCAGGAAGTCCAAGCAGGTTTGAAAATCAAGCAATTTAATTTAATCACAACCTATTTTGGGAGGCACTTGATTAGAAGCTAAATTTTTGAACTGGTCTGTAGAATGGAATGATAAAAGAAGGCATATTTTTTGTAAACTGAGGAAATTAAAAAGCAGCGAAAATATGGGAAAGTTTAGTTTGTGTCAAACTTGAATTGTGCTGATATAGATTCCAAATTTCAGGAGATAGACAGGGATTCGATCCATGAACCTTTTAGTAATAAGAAATATTTGATCTATCGTGTCTCAAAATTCAAAAATCTACAATCAATGATCAAGGAAATTTAGATAACTTAACAAGGAGTAAGACAATTTTGTCTAAATTTTCTTGACATTTAAATGTAAAATATTTTTATTTCAAGAAATTCGACGACCGCCCACCAAAACTTTCGTTTGATTAACATTAAACATAATTCAGCGTTGTTCATTTTTTTTTATAAAATATTTATTCAGTCATTTGTAAAAGCTAATTACATGATGAATTCTAGATTTCATTTTCCAAGTGAAAATTAAGGGAATCTACATCAATCTGATTATTACATTGATTAATAAAGTTGATGTAATTGATGAAAAGTTTCATCACTTTGTGTTTCACATCTCGTCGTAATCTTCGTAGTTCTGGTTGAGCAAGGCTGTTGAAGCTGGTGGTGCCATTCATCCCCACCGCTGCAAGGTGGCGTTGGAGCGTTCTCCACGCACCGGCCACTCTGGAACAAGTGCTGAATTTGTGTTGTAGATCTTCTCGTTGCGCACCACAGTGTGCGCAGTTCGGTGTGTTGACGATGTTCATCCGATGGAGCAGCTCCCCGTGAGTGGTTTTCTTGTTCACCAGTAGGAAGTACCAGCTTCTCTCAGCTGATTTTAATTTCTTGGAGTTGATGTTGCGCCATATCAGCTTCCAGTCCAGGGTAGGATCGCTCGACATGACTTTTGGTGTTGCCACTTGCTGAAGGAGGTTCGTGTGAACACCCGTCGCAGTGGCGTTGTTGATCAGCTGTTCCGGCAGGTAGGCAATCTCCTGGCAGACTACCTTGAGACATGGGCAGTCAGTTGGTATCCTGTGCAGGTCCGGAGGGTTCTGGATGCGCTGCATGAAGGTCTTGTAGAACGGTGTGCTGTTGCTCTCCTGTAGGTGTCTGTTGGTCAGCAGTGCTCGACATTTGAAGTAAGGCAAGTGGAGCTTGAGACCGCCTCCCTCGATGGGGAGCGCCAGTTGATGCATTGGCACCCTTGCCTGGTGGCCGTGCCACAGGTAGCTGCCCATAATGGAGGTAATCTTGGCGATGTGAACTTTGTAGGGTGCAAGTACCGAGGAGAGATACCACATCGTCGATGTGAAGAAAACGTTCAGTAGCGTGACTTTTTGATGCAGTGTTAAACTGCGCATCCTGTGAAGCCAGATCAGCTGTCCCATTTTTGTGATCAAGGTGTCCCAGTTCTTGTTGATCATCTGGCGTAGAGAGTTCAGGTAGATCACTCCGAGGACCTTAACCGATTCGCTCGATTGTATCCACGGCAGCGCAAGTCTGTTTCGATCGTTTATGTGACCCACATCGATGGCCGTCGTCTTCCGTAGGTTGAGCATCGCACCGGAGCATCCTTCGAAGTCACGAAAGAGACCCCTAACTTGCTCAGCTTTGTCAGCGTTGGTGGTGATCATGCTGATGTCGTCGGCGTAGGCGACGACAAGATCGTGAGGTCCGTCACAGATACGCTCCATTCTCGCTAGCAGTGGATGCAGGTAGATAGCAAACAAGTGCATTGCGAGAGGGTCACCCTGTCTAACCGATCTCTGGATAGGAAAGGCAGCAGAGAGGTGTCCGTTGATGAGAATCCGAGAGGTGGAGCGCTCTCCGATCCTCTCTAGCAGATTCACCAAATCGGGGTTGAGACCAAGCGAGTTCATTGTGTGATAGAGGAAACCTCTATCAACACGGTCAAAGGCACTGGAGAGGTCGAACGATACCAACTTCCCAGAGAGTCGTTGGCTGCGTAGTTGTGCGATGCGGTCTTTGAGCGAGAGAGTTGCTTGGTAGATGTTTCTGTCTCCGTTCGAGCATTTCTGGACAGGGCTGATTATGTCGTGTTCGCGCAAAACACGATCGACTCTCGCTTTCAGGATTCTGGCCAGCAACTTGTAGTCGTAGTTGAGCAGCGATATAGGGCGGTATGCAGTGATGGAGTTTCCAGCTTGTTTTTTCTTCACCAGGACGATCACACCGTTCACGAACTCTTCGGGGATGTCACCACGAAGCGCCTCGTTCAGCAGCAGATTCAGCTCTCGGTGAATGATGTCGAATGTGCGTACGTAGAACTCTTTGGGAAGACCGTCGGACCCTGGGGACTTCTTCGATGAGCTGGATTTGATCGCCTCGTAAATTTCCGCTGTTGTGATTTCCTCCATGCAGGCATGATTAGAGATGCTGTCTGGTGGAACCACCCTAGCGCAGTCGAATTCGGGATTTGCTCGCGTCTCTCCTTCTGCGTACAGGTTTCGGTAGTAGTTGACCACGTGCTCTTGGATCTCATCTGAACTCTCCAGAGAGGCGCCAGCGTCGTTCGCCATGCTCTCGATGATCGTGCGTTTCCTCGTTCTCTCTCCAAGCTGGAAGGTTGACAACGGCTCGCCAGCTACGTGAGTATCGTTGATACGCACAAACAGCTGAGTGAACTGCTTCTGTAGTAGAAGCAATTGGGACTTGATGCGGTTGATGGAGGTCAGCATGTCTGGATTGTGCAGGTACGCGCGATACGCCTGGTGAAGCTGCGCGTAGAGATGCTGCTGTTTTCGAGTGAAGTCATCAAACGCCTCCTTAGACTTCCATCTAAAGAAGGACTTCATTTTTGGTTTCGCGAGGCGCAGCCACCACTGCATCCAGGAGTTGTAGCTACGGCGTTGTCGCGTCCAATAGTTCCATTTTTGTTGAAACTCCTCGATCGTTTCGTCTGTCAAGACGTACGGCCGGAGTGACCAGAAACCCATACCATGCGCTCGACCTTGGTTCGGTAAGCACAGGCGGGTTGTCAGCGACATGTGGTTTGTGAATGAGCAGGCACTCACGTAGGCTGTACGCAGCTGATCCCGCAGGTTCGAGCTCACGTACACACGATCAATGCGAGAGGCCGAGTTGTGTGTTATGTAAGTGTGTTCGACCCGAGTCCCATGTAGTGCTTCCCATACATCCTTCAGTCGAGTCTGTTGGACAGTGTTTTTGAGAGCAAGGCTGTGGTTTCCCTCTCCCGTAGCGTCTCTTGCGTTGATCACCGAGTTAAAGTCCCCGGCTAAGATAGTGTAGTTGGTTTGGTGTCGCAAGAAGTGAGCTAGTGTGGTGTTAAAGAAGGTCTCCCTGTGTGTACGTTGTTGGCTTCCAGAGGGCGCGTACACATTCACCAGTGTAACCGACCCTTGCAGGCGTAGGGCGATTACTCTGGAGTCCACGCTCTTTTCAACGTTCGTGTACTTGATGTGGTGTTTGAGAGCCACTGCTGTGCCCCTCCGATTGTGATCAACATTGCTTATGACTGTGTACCCAGGGATAATAAGCTCGTCGCTGTACACTTCTTGCAGGAAGAGTATGTCGAGATCGTGTGTGCGTGTGAAGTTGTGTAGGGCGTTAATTTTGTTTTGATTGGAGATAGTGTTGATGTTAAGTGTACCAATATTAAAGCTTTGATAATCCATTGTGTTAAGGGGAAATTAGGGGTGTGTTGGTGTTTACGTGCTGGTCTTTGGTTTCTTCGGGGGACGGCCTCTCGGACGCTTACCCGATGCAGATGACGTAGAAGATCCATCGGATTCCTCTGCGCCGTCACCGTCTTGTGGAAGTGTGAGTGGTGTCTTGAACACGCATAGTTGGTCGCCGTCGCGGATTATGGTCTCCTGCAGGATCGGTGTCGTCTTCTGGAGCATATCAGCGAGGCCGCTGCCGCCGCCGCTGCTCCCGCCGTCTTGAATGATGATCCCGGGCTTCGCAGCAGAACCGCTGCCTCCGCCACTGCTATCATCTCCTTCGGTGGTCATCTCGAAGTTCTCTGCATCGGTGTGTGTGTTGTCGCCATCACAGTCCATGCCGGTGTTGTCCTCAACGAGAACTGCCGGCACGAAACGGGGTGAAGGTTTGGTCATGAGGGCATCAGCGTAGGACGACTTGCCGGTTGGTTTCTTGGCATCTTTGAGGCGCTCGTTGACGCTCACTTTCTGCAACAACAGCTTCTTGTTCTGCGTACAGGGGATGCCACTGTGACTGTATTCGCCGCAGTGACGACAGGTGGTCTGTTGCCCGATGTAGGTGACGTATGTGTGTTGGCCCTCGATCGAGATGAATGACTTGATTTGGTGCTTCAAGATCATCTTCACCTCGCGAACGCCCGTCTTGAGTCCTGCGAGCTCATATTTCTCCTCCCACACCAGCTCGCGCACGGACAGGATCTCGCCATACGCAGACATGAATTTTTTGACCTGATCGTTGGTGATCTCTTCGGGTAGGTCGTGTAGGCGGACGTCAACGGCCCCATCTTCCATCTGGATTTTGATGGTGTACTTCTTCCCATCAATCTCGAACGCGTGCTTGTTGTTGTGCTGCAGGACAGTTTGCTGGGCTGTGGCGAGGTCCACACACTTCACAAACACACACCAAAAGTAGTGGTTGACTTGGAGACGTTCGATCTTTTCTTTGGGAATGCCCAAGGTCGTCTTGACGAAGTGATGGATTTCTTCAAAACGCGGTTTTTTCGGAAGACTAGCGAAGTCGATTTTGAACGTGTTTACGCGGCGTATTGTCGAGCTCATCTTGCTAGATGTAGCAGGTCGGTGCTTTTGCAATAAACTTAGCCCGTAGGTACGGGACAGCAAAAACCAAGCCGATTACAGTCTTTTGGAACGCACTTTTTTCTAAAGACTGTACAATGCGTCTGCTCTCTCTGAGAGGTGAACGCTGACTAATTTTAAATGTATTGTAAATAAACATAATTTGCTCTCTTTTCATAAATGTAATAAAAGGAAGATTCTATTTGGATGGACTTTAATTTTCATAATTATCTTTTATTTACATTAACATTGTCGAAGACTCCCAATCGAATAGAAAGATCCTGACGAAAAAAAACTCAACATTGAATAGAGTTTTGTTTAGACCAAGGGCATCATTGATTTTTGGACATTTCAAACGTTACTTCTTAGTCATTATAAATAAGATAAAGATTTTTCGTTTAGCAATGTCTAACAAAATTACATAAACAAAGCTTTAATCATTTTAGTGACTTTTTAAGAGGGTTGTTAGTGGATAAATTGAAGGAAACATTACATACTTTTTTAAAAATCTCATGGAATTACGTCTTATTTTAGGACATAATTAATCTGGGAAAGTTCTCTAACCTATAATCAAATCATAATCATGAAACAAAATTATCGAAAAAACAGGTATTCAAGTGAAGGGCTACAAAATTCGAACCGAACTCACAACCAGGAAGGTGCTGTGTCCTATCCCTCGCCTAAACCAGACCAAAATCCATGATAAAGCTGTCAGACCAAATCTGTCAGACCAAGACTGTCAGACCAAAGAGCAAAAAGTAAACAATCTTGGTCTTCGACGTAGGTGCACACAAATCAAGAAAAGAAAATTTGAAAAAGAATTTTAATTTTCCAATTCAATAACTGGTTTTGGGCTGCAAAATTTAATGTACGCCAGAAAATGTTAAAACAGTGCGGCGTCCTGTACACCGACAATTAAATGAGCAGTTAGACGCTTTATTCTTTCACTTTAATTTTTGATCGCGTTTTCGGTTTACACCTGAACAATCTTAAAATTATTTATGCGAATTTGTGATTCCTCTCGTTCAATCATTCCCTTGCTCACAACACAACATTAATCACCTCGGTGAGTGACCATCGCAGTGTGCGTGGAAGAATCGCCACAAACACTGCAAACGCAAGACCACGTTCATCAGCAGCGCCCTCTCTAATTAGCTGACCATCGCGGGTGCGAGAAGCCATTTTCTTCCCAGCACCATCATCATCTTTGTTTCAGCAGAGAGGCTTCAGATCCCAAGAAGAAATTATGCTATTTGGATTTTTTTGTTCAGTTTTCATGATTTAAACATATTTCAACAAAATTTGACACATTTTTAACATTTTCTATTCGCATTTCAAATTCCCAAAAAACGTGATGAAATCACATAACCACGTTTGAAAGTTAACTCAATTAATTTTTAATCCAACTTTAATTTCCTAAACAATACACCGCGACCGGCGCAAGCAACCCCACAATTACCCTCACGTCACGTGAAAAAGTGCAACTTTCCTGCACCTTGCACCAGCAATAAAACAGCAAAAAAAACATGTTGCATACATGCAGGAGGAGAAAGCGTGCTGAGAGCACGCGCAAAAAAGGGAAATTTAAATACCAAAACATAATTACGAAAATTGAAAAATGCAATATAAATACATTATTTTCCACTTTCGTCCTCCTCCTCCTCCTCCTCCTCCTCCTCCTCGTCGCTCTCCTGCCCCTGTGCCTTGTTCCAGATAAACAACATTGCACTAACAAGCGCCATGCATCAGCCAACCTGAAATGCACTTGTCTGGGTTGGGTTGGGTGGCGGAAAAAGGGTGTTTGCAGTTGCACGGAAAGTTTTTACGGGCACTGAGAAAAAAATCATTGGATATTTTTTTCACATTAAATTAAAATTAATACGATGTAAATTTTGAAAAAAAAAGTTGGTTTAAATTACGGAAAAACTTGTTTTAACAGTGCCACTCAAAACTTTCAAGTGCAGTTCCAGAGTCAGAAAATTGCACTTGACGATGATGGCTGAAAAACCGAAGCACGTCTCCTCCTGATGGTTCTTCGTGGTCGCCCCGCGTGAGATTGTTATTTACTGGCACCTTTTTCCACTTTTGACACAGTTTTATGGGAGTTTTGCACTGTGGCCTGGTTGTTTGTCACTTGTTTTTGGCTTTGTGAGTGCGGGTTGAAGGTGTTTGGGCGCAGGGGTGGTTATAATTATAATTTATAATTTAATTCGTGAAAATGACACAATAATTAAATATACATAAACAATAATCACGACTGACAGCGGCTCACCTCACGCTACTAATTCGTTGGTGCAGTGAAGCCTTTTCATTGGTGGTTTTAACAACTAGGGGCTCGTGTATGTTTGTTTTCAAACATAATATTTTGGATTTTTTTTTCTTTTTCGACTCCCAAATCTTTATTTAAGATCATTTGTATCTAGAAGACGCTTGTCAGAGTATTTGTTTTATTTGGGTTTTTAAAATCTAAAGCTTGATGTTCATCGTGAAAATAAAAAAAAACTTGACACGAAACATGAGTCAGCCTAAACATTATTTAAATTTTATGCAAAATTAAGTAATATTCTTCAACAAAAAAAAAAAATAACTTCAGACAGTGAAAATCTATTTATCATTAATCCATTACGAGTTAAATGTTAGAATAATCGTAACAATTTGTTTAACTTCAAGGAGGTTTCAATATCTGTATTTGAATTAAATATCAACAGAGCAAAATAAGTTAAGGGTTTTTAGATACAGTTTAAATAAAAATTAACACAACAATCAGACTCAAACTTCGATCCAAAGATTTTTACACGATCTTTAAATTGATGAGATAAATATATGAGAACAATTTAGGACCAAAATGTAATATTTTGAAAATCTATATCTTGAGAAGCAAATTTCTGATCAATATGGAGTCTCTAGCAAAGTTGGAATTTATAGGACATTTTAAATAAAATGGGTACACGGACAAATAAACACGAACAAGTTACTAAGCTTTTTAGCACTGAAAGTAAAATTCCCAGAACTATGTATTGTTAAACTTTATTTTGTTAAATATTTATAAGGGCATTCAAAAATATACTTTTTAAATGAAGAACACAAATTTTTTTTAAAGTAATTTATCATCACTTCAATTAAAGTTTCTTAAACACGGTTTTAGAATATCCGATTTTTTTTTTTCATTCATTAAAATATCTTTAAACTAGAAAATTTTCACGAAAAAATAGGCTTTTTGGATATAATCAAATATGTTACCTATTAAAATTGAAAAACAAAACAACTTTCTAGTTTGCAACATACAATTCAGAATCGAAAATCACTTTAGATTTTTTAAAGGGAATATGGAGAATTTCCAGCAATCTAAAAAAAAAATCACAAAGGAAAAAATATGTACAAAGAGCTGAAAAAAATTCAGCAATTTTGTTTTGGCTTTAATGATCCGAGTGTTGATTTTTTTTTAAATTTATATTTATGAAATATATGTTTTTCTCGTTGTCACCCAATAAGGCCTGTCTTTTTTTTCATCTAGTGATATTTTTTATCACAAATGACCTTAAAATTTTAATTAAAAGTCATTGATTTTGAAAGGGCTACAGAAAAGTAAAACTAGATTTTAAAAATAACCTTATTTGTAAGTAACAGAACGACAAATTTTACAAAAGATTCATTTTTCAACATTGGAAATCAAATCAACAGTTTTCTAAGATATAAATCAACTTCTCTACACAGTAAAAAATAAATGATTCTATTCCTTCTGGGAAGGGGTAAATTTTTAATGTCAAAAAAAAATGTGTAAATTTATCTCTTAAAATGTGAGTTTTTACCACTTTTCTAATGTTTTGTCCTTTTTCAGTCGTATTTGAGGGTAAATTAAATCATTAAAGAGGTAATATTTAACCTTCAACATTACACCTTTCAAATTTACACGTTTTTGTGCAAAAAAAAAAAACAATTAAAAAATGTAAAATTAAAACATTTTTAGAGGTAAAAATTTTTTGTACACATTTTTTGTGTCATAAATGACGAACTCATTACAAAACGTAATTTGACCATTTTTTTTCAGTGTGGTTGTAAAAGAAATCAATTAGAGAGAACCAGTTTGTCTATCAAATCACATGTATTTCATGCTATTAAAAAAAGTGAAAATTTGTAAAATTGAAAATTTCATGGATTAATATCTCATCATATTTGTGTAATTTTTCTTTAAAATAATGTGTCAAAAGGAAAAAATATAATGTTGGCGCAAGAGGTGGACAAACCCGCTCTGTTTTAGGAGCCACTCATTTTCGTTCGCTCATTAAAAAGAGCCGCTCTTATTAACGGCTCTTTCGCTCTTTATCAATTTTTGGATGAAAAGGTTTTTTTAAGAATCGTATGATTTCATAAGTTATTTCACATTGGACTTTTACAAATTATTTGACTAACTAAAACTTACTAAAAATGAAAACGAGAAGATGCCCTTAAAAACCATAGGTCTTGGCGGTCTCTATGTCAAGATTTCTACTCGAACCTAAACATTCGAGTAATTGAATGGTATCCAAACATAAATCGAGGTTGTTGGAAAAATTGCTATAAGTTTTAAAATTGTGTTTATTTCTGCAAGAATTGAGCTAATGTCGATAATTTATTTGAAAAAAACATTCTGTGAACTCTTTTCTATGTTCTGATTTAATCGATAAAGTCTATAAACGATTTATATCAAACAGATTAATTTTTATACAAAATCTCTTAACTATTCAGTAGATTTTTGGTAGTATTTTACAAAATATGCAATTGAAAATGCTAAAATTTGTATTCCGGAAATACTTAAATGTACAATTAGTTGCAAAGTGAAAAGTTTTTTTCATGTTGTTTTAAAAATCATTTACTTTTGGGATTAATTTTTATAAGCATTGAAATATTTGAAACTGCATTTTAAATTCACAAAACCAAATATAATATTTTTTTTTGTTGATTTTTGTGGAAATTCAATAAATGATATTTATAACAAAAATCATGCCATCTTGAGCCGGTCCTCTCAAAAGACCGAAGTTTCTTTTTTGTGAGGCACGGTTCTTTCGCTCTTTTCAGTGAACCGGCTCTTTGAGCGGCTCGCTCTTTTTTGCCCACCTCTAGTTGACACTGATCAATTCTTGATGTAAAATTACACATTTTATTAATTATAAATCTTTCAAGCATGATTTTGTGTCAAAAAATGTTAGATTTAAATGAGAAACTGGTGAAGCTTTCATAAGTTTATGTCAAATTTCACTTTATCTTATATATTCAAACTTCCTAATTTTTTTTTTGCTGTGTCAGAGTCAGAGTGCCATTTCCTAAATTCCATTTTCAATTTTTTGTGTTTTTTTTTCTAGATTGCATTTGCAAACAAAAAAAATCGTTGAAAGACCCCTCGTCACATCTGCACCACAACACCCCGATCAGAATTCGTGTCGTCAGCTTCGGTCAAGCAATTAGACCGTCGGTCTTGTTAAAACAAAGTTTCACGATACACGACAGCAAAAAAAAAGTAAAGTAACATGAACCACTTTTTAAGATAACCCTTAGCTCACCCCAAGTGCTCAACCAAAAGTTTTTTTTTACTGGCCTTTCAGCACTTCCATGCTTAGAGGCAGTTTAACGGGCACTTTGATAGGACTGCTTTATTTTCTTTTTTTTGCACCAGCTGGCGACCTTATGTACGGCGAGAGAGATACCCATCTCCAAATGGGTCACATTAGTTGAAATAATTAAATTAATTAGTGTCGCCGCCAGTTTGCGTGCTGCGTAATTCACCTCCCACCACCACCACCACCTTCCTTCCTGGCACCTGTAATTGTACTTAAACAGGTGTGAGTCAGTTGAACGCGGGTTGAGGTGCGGGGGTTTGATATGTTTATATTGCGATATACCATGACCCTTATGGCACAGCTTTTTGAGGGGTGGTGAAAATAAGCGTGCACGGAAGCAGTTTATTATTTTATCAAAACTATATTCTAACTAGAGCGCGCGCACAAACACACGTGACTAGTGGTGGTGCCTTAAAAGCGGTTTTGAGGCAATTTCTAGTCAATTGTGGAATAATGAAATCATCATTCACTATCATTCAAAATCACTCAGACAGTTTTTCCAATCAATTTCCCCCTTCAAACAGAGACTGGTAGGGAAGAAAGCAGCTGCTCACTTGGGCCCGGAACGAGGTCGAAGCTAATTACCCTGAACCCTTTTTCACGCCCCGATTGGACTGAACAGACGACCATAAAACATCACTCATCCTTCAGTTCATGCGGACGAAAGAGGGAAAAAAAGGGTGAACCCAAATCGAATCATCGCTGCTGATCCTTAATAATCATGTGAGAAAACATGTGTTCGATGGCAATTACTGTCGAAACAATCAAACCGCTTTGAGTCCTTGAGCAGCACTAGACGAGCTGTGTTGATGTTGTTACAGTTAGGTGGGATTATTTTGGAAAAATGTTTTATTATTATATTTTTACCAAAGTCTCATCACTCTACAACTTCTACAACAGTTCAACCAAGACCCTCAAACCGCACAAAATCGGCGGCAAGCTTCAAGCGTAATTTAATCTCAATCTCGTGCTTGGAATCCTTTTCGTCCTTCCTGGATCCAAATCGTGAAAAAATCGTCGAGTTTCCTCCCCCTCGTGGAGCATTCTCGGAGTTCCTCTTCGCACTAAATCGCATTTGGGATCGATCTCTTCCCTATGTAGGAAGACCGTATTATTGTCGAAGATTCCTCGAGCGAGTAAAGAATCCTTCCGCAAATTTGCGCGCAGACCACACCGCGCCACGATTTACGCGTTATTCAATTTCCCGCCAAGGGTCTGCGGAGGTTTACACTTTTCTTCAGAAAAAAAAGAAAATGGGGTTTTCTCGAATAATCAATAAATTCTAAAAAAAATGTCAAAATCCTTGACATTTAGACCAGATATTCCAAATGAAGTTTTTTTTTCATGCAACTGAGTGTTTGCCGAGCAAAAAAGTCTTTGAACCGAATTGGGCGGGGTTGGCACGACGGTAAACATCTTTTCTCCGGTAAAAGCAATCAAAATGAAATTGTGGTGAACTTTGCTGTGCGTTTCATGAGGGTGACCACAGCGTTTGTTTTTGATCTGTGTGATTGAACTTGAGGAAAATATAGTTTGTAGACAGGAAGTTTATATGATCAATATAAAAAGCTTTCAATTATATAAAAAATAGCAAATCAATATATCCAAAGCAGGAAAGTAAAAGTAAAATGGTATCTGTAAATTAATCTAAAAATTAAGCACCAAAAGGGTTAAAATATTGATCTATTCACTTAAAAATTGAAAAACAAAAGCAATTCTGTTGATGACTTTTTTCATCTCTTGAAATTTCCAGAAACTTATCGGCAATTTGCTTAATTTTGAAATTTTTGGTTCTTGTAACAATCGAGCAATTTTCCCAAGAATGAGAAAAAAATTTGCAGATTTTTTGGGGTAAAATTAATTATTTTTTTTGGACACAAAATCTGTCACCATTTCCTGATGAATATTACCATCATTTTTTTCTGTGTAACTTTTTCATGTTCAAGGAAGACATTTTGCATAAATTTTTCGTCAATTCTTACATTTTTCGCAGTTGACAATACAAAAAGGCTTTTAAAATATACAATTTCTGTATCTTGAGAACGGATGTTCTGATCAATTCTGTGTCCCCTGCAAAGTTATACATTTAAAGCAAAAAAAAAATACAATGAAATAAGTCATTTTTTAATTCTAACTTACACTCATTATTTAAAAAAAAATCATTTTTGGATGTTTTAGATCACAAAAAATTAGTTATGAAACAATTTGGTCAAATTTCATTTGACAGTGTTGCAATTTTTTCAAAAATAATGTAATTTATTAATAACTTGGATAAAAGAACCTTTCTTGATGTTATTTTAAGATGCATCATAAAATTTTTAATCAAATATTACTTTCCATTCAATATGCCACCTTTTATTTCGATAAAATGAGGATTTTTTAACATGTAAAATTTTCAGAAAGTTAGAGAATGTTCTTCAAATTTGCTTAAAATACATTGGACAATTGAACCAATGCACAGTGGGCGAAATGGAACCCAAAATCGGACTTAATTGAACGCGGCTGGTTTCCTGGTATGAAAAATAGTGTTTCTTATGTAAAAAAATCCGGGAAATCGATTGGTGATGGTTTCATCCACCGCACAAAACGGCAAAGGGTCCATTTTGCCCCAATTACCCATTTTTTACATTTTTTCTTGAAAATCGGTCTGTATTTAGAGCGGAGGCTTTAAGCGGCCATCCAAAATGCACTTAACTTATGTGAAAATGTCCCAGGAATCCAGTAAAAATAACCACTTGCACCGCAAAAATCATCTAGGGTCCATTTAACCCAAATTCCGCTATAAAAGCATTTTTGGCCATTTTCAAATGTTAGGTCAGATTTTACAAATCTGAAAATATTTTTTTCGTAAAGATCAGACAATTTGACATAAGAATGACGATTTGCACTTGATAGTTAAATACATTTATTTTGATATAGGAATTAAGCTAAATAAAAAGATTGAAGAATCAGTTTTGGCCCAATTTCCCAAACGCAGAATAAACTGCCTTTTACATAATTTTTATTTTTATCAACATAAATGTGTTAAACTATCAAGTGCAAATCGTCATTCTTATGTAAAATTGTCTGATCTTTACGATAAAATTATTTTCAGATTTGTAAAATCTGACCTAACATTTGAAAATGGCCAAAAAATGCTTTTATAGCGGAATTTGGGTTAAATGGACCCTAGATGATTTTTGCGGTGAAGTGGTTATTTTTACTGGATTCCTGGGACATTTTCACATAAGTTAAGTGCATTTTGGATGGCCGCTTAAAGCCTCCGCTCTAAATACAGACCGATTTTCAAGAAAAAATGTAAAAAAATGGGCCTTTGGGGCAAAATGGACCCTTTGCCGTTTTGTGCGGTGGATGAAACCATCACCAATCGATTTCCCGGATTTTTTTACATAAGAAACACTATTTTTCATACCAGGGAACCAGCCGCGTTCAATTAAGTCCGATTTTGGGTTCCATTTCGCCCACTGTGCAATGGTTGCTGAGATACAGCCTCTTAAAGAAAATCAAATAAGAAAAAATATTTTTTATGCGCCACAAAAATAGCGACGATTTTTTAAGTGACGATAAGGCTGGTACAAATTTTATTTAAAGTATTCAAAATTGGCCCAAAACATCAGGGGGCAAATGTATTATTTTTAAGTTAAAATTATCAATGGAAATTTAAGTGCAATCTACTCAAATATTTTAAGCATGTTTGGGTAAATTAAAAAAAAATTGAATTTCAGTGAAATTTCGATGTCCAAAACTGTTATTTTTTTTATTTAACTAATGATTGAAAAGCAACTGAACTAGGGTTAAATGCATTTCAAAAAAACTTTTTTCATTCAAATGTCGAAACAATGGCTTGTTATTAAATTTGTTATGAAAGCCAAAAATGATATTTTTTTATAAATTGTTAATTTCGGATTTCAATGTTTTGTATGAAAAGTCGAAATTAGAAATGGGTTAAATTTTTCTGAGAAGTTCTAAACGATATCTACAACTTTGAACAAGACACCAAATTGATCAGAAAAAGCGGTCATAAGATAGTGATTTTTGTACATTTAAAAAGCCTTTTTGTATGGACAGCTGCCAAAATTGTACGAAGTTGTCTGTCGAAATGAAATGCTTTTGCTTAGTAAGAATTGTACGGAATAATATAAAATTATATAAATGAAATATTTCTTATTTTATATATGATACAACATCATAAAATAAAATCCAAAATTTTGTAAATTTTTAGTTTTAATGTTTCAAATCAAATTGCAAATAATGAAAAAAATAATTATTCACTGAAATATTTAAATATTTTAAATTAAGGATTAAATTGCCAAAAAATCCTATGTTTGTGATAAATCTTAAAAATTTTGTTGTTATTATAATTGAAAAGGTTTTTTTTCAAATCTAAAAGTAACTCAAGATAAAGCTTTCATCATACTAATGCAAACAATTTTCAATTTAATTTCACTTTTTCCTTAAATAAATGCAAAAAAAGTTTTGAAACTTTTATACATTAAAGTTATCTTTAAATAATTGAAAATTAATTTTTATGATTTGTTTTTTAGAAAGTATTTGTTTGTAACGTACAACGAATAAAATGGAAATTAACCAAACTTGTTTTAAAATTTCTGTATCAGATACAGTGATTTCTTTTATTTTTAATGAGTGATTTTACCCAGCAAAAAAAAATTAAGTTTCACGGCGTGCCAATTACAAAACATAAGAATTTCACGGCAACTTTGCAATGCTCTAAACTCTGCTCAAAATAATCGTACAAATTTGTTATTTAAGCGTAGTTAAAAATAGAAAGATGTCTTAAAAAAATAACAGTAGTTTAAGATGCCAAATAAAACCCTCTGACACAATTATTTATTTAAGAAAAAAAATTGTATTGGTATTGGTTGAATTTGTGATACAGCTAGTTTAATTCTACAGAGATTTTAGAAAATTTAAGCTGCTAAAATATCTTCCAAATTGCTTATCAAAGGTACAATCAGTAAAAATGCACGTTAAAATTTTGTTTGATTTCATAAATTTCAGAAATATAGAAATTTGAGTTATCCAAAAAATAATAAATAGGCGAAACACTTTTTTTAATTTTGTTGATATACTTGAAAATTAACTTATATTTTAGCAATGTCTTAGCTAAAATATAAGTTAATTTGTATTGCATTTTCTATTTCAATAACTTAATTTATAGAGCAATTCTCTTAGATTTCGAGAGAATTGCTCTATAATCACTCTCTATAATCAAACAACTTTTTAATCTTTATTTTAATAAATTGACTAAGTTCAAATTTATTTGAGAGTTTTTAAATTATTGTGTTGAATTACTTTATTTTACATTTTTATTGGAATTTTGTAGAATAAAGAAATTTTGCTTGAAATAAACATTTTCTTTATGCATTTTGTAAAATAATATAGTTAACAATTTCTTTAAAAATTATTGTAAATCTGCCATGCATTTTTTTTAATTTGGAAACTTCTTCCAAAATGCTTGTTAAAATTTTTGTGAAGCGAAGCAAACATCAAAGCTTAAATTCACTGAGAAGCAATTTGTCATTTGACTAAATCATATTCTGCAGCATTTCACGAAATTTGCCAAATGTTAAGGCATGGGGAAATTTCCCGTTTTACACGGTTTCCAAGAATTTGATTGCCAGAAAAATTTAAAAAAATATGCAAACTGAATCAATCAAGTTTTAAAAATAACCAAAAAGATCCCCCATGGTTCCAAAAAATATTCCCACGATAAATTGATCCGCTCCATCCCCCAAATCTCCTGTAATCTTCCCAGCACCACCACCGGCAAATCCAACCCATGAAACCTGAGCGAGAGAGAGCGCGCGCGTACACGTGACAGTGACAGTTTGGCTAATTGTAATCCCCGGTTCGATAGACAAATTCCTTTCCCCCCCATCGTTTGGCCACATGGCGCACAAAAGAAAGGTCGAAATCGTCTTCTTGTTTCGTTTCTTTGACCTCCCTCTTCTGGAGGGACTGGGAACCTGTTTGACAGGCGGATTAAGATACGGTCCTCCCCATGTCGAACGGAAATGCCATTATCAATCACGCACGCGACTCCAATCGAACCACACTAATTAGGTGTCTGATGTCGGGGGTTTTCACACCCCATTTATTCCCACAGATTTTTGTTGTTTTTTTAAAGGAATAATTTTGGAAGAAGATTTGTTTTTTGAAAGTTGCACAAATGTTTCAAAAAACATGTTTACAACACATGTGCAACAAAAAAAACTTCCTCATTTTAACTAAACAGCCTGTCAGTGGTGAACCCAAATTAATTTGTTACACTGTGTGCCCCCTCGCAAGGAAGGGGGGGGGGGCACCTCGAAACCATTTTACAGGTGTCAAATTTCTCGTTATAGTTTATAGTTGCGCCCTGGTGGAAGGTGCCATTAAAGTGCCAAAATGCACGGAATGTGCCAAATCGTGTTGTTGATTTGTGGCGTTTGGTGTCTGGAGCTTGCATGTCCCGATGACATTTGTCACAAACGACGACTCGTCACAGGGCGACGCGAATTGATGGGTTGGTTTTCGGGGGCGAAATTTAAATGACTTTTTGAAAAGTTTCTCCCCCCGAAACTAACTAGAGCAAATCACCGGGGGTGCCTACACGGACGCGGCTAGTGTTAGTCAGATGATTTGATTTTGCAATGGGTTAAAAAACTAAAAACGGGTGGGGAAATTGAATTATGGCTTCACACGGCAGTAACTTTATAGTTGAACGGAATGTGGTTTTGGGAAAATTGGAATCGTTGGCATTCAATTATTTGGTGGAATGAGCATAGGGCAATACAACTGGAACGAAAATGGAAGTTGTATCGTTTAGGGAAAACGATTCGTGTGATTGAGTAATGTTTATTGATATTAATATCTGTTTAAAATATTCACAACAAACATGCCACAATTTGAAGTCACGGCTTTCACTGAATGCATGCCGATCAAACAAGCCAAACAATGCCCAATGACATCTGGTTTTGGCCATCATGATCTGAATGAGTCATTGGAATCAGGGTTTCAGCATAAATCTAGGTTTGAAACAATTTATACTTTTTTATAATTTCGTAGCCGGCCTTAAATTTAAATTCCTTTACATGCAATCGTATAAAGTTATTAATTTTTTTTGACAAATTAGGTTTTCTATTACCAATTTACTCAAAATCTATAAAATAGCACGTGTGACCATCATTTTATTGCGTGCACGACCTGCCCTCAAACACGTTGGTTTCGAATTTCCAATTTCGCAAAGTGAGCAAACTGCGATTTTCTGATTTGCGAGCAAAACACGAAACATGATGCACTTGGTGCCCGCACACACGTGTGCGACGGGGGGTGGGAGATGGAAACAATATTGACATGAAATCAATACATGCAACATATATCACTGCGTGGCTAAAGTTCGTATGCTCGGATTCGAGCCAATAACGTTCGAAAAAGTACACGAAAGGTGTACCCCCTGTGGGTGACCTTTTGCGAGCTTCGCGTTCGCGGAAAATCAATATCAATATTGGCTAACTTTTGAAAAAGGGACGAAATTGTATCAAATTTAGTCAAACTAGAAAAATCTAATAATTCAATAAAGTTGCCCAACTCAACAAAAGTCAATTCCACTCAAACAGACGATTATGAAGTCGAGAGAATTCAAAAAAAAAGAGAAAATTAGGCTGCCAAATTGAATTACGTTAAACGACAACAACTTCAAAACATTGTGTCAGTTTATTTTAAAAAGATGAAAAAAGAGGGTGAGATTGCATTGGTCGAAATATGGTGACAGATGTAAACACGGTATTTACGTGGCGGGGAAAGTGACGAATCTGACGGTCGTGATTTTTGCTCGAGGTAATGTGCTCAAAATCAATTACGGCAGACCTTTTTTGGTCGGGGTGTTTTGCGTGGACAGTGGGATTGGTTGAAGAATCAAGATTAAATGTGTGTTTAAACAAACAAGAGCAATTTTCCGATATTTTCAAATAGATTTTTTCCTCTTTGCTTACATTAAATAATCCTTTTTGTACATCCTTTTTTCGAATAGTTTTTGATTTTTAATAAAAAAAATCATTTAAATTCTTTATTTTGTAAAAGCCTAGTTAAGCAAAGATAAAAAAGTGAAAAACCCAGAAATCACTACGGTATTATTTTAACCATACTGCTTTTAAAATAGGTTAGAGACGTTTTTACGAATCCAGAACAGACAATATTAATGCTTAAATTTCATTTTGAAAGTCACGAGGCAAAAATAGAACCAATTAAATCTCTGTGTTCTTCATTATATAAAGTAATATTAGTTGTTAAACTGCTATTTGACAAAAAAAAAAGAAAATTATTTTACCATTACTAATTTCTAATTTATAACAACTTACAAACACATATTTTCAAGTTCAAGGTTATAAAATTTTTCAAATGTTGATTAACGGTGCACATCAACCAGGGCTTTTGCACCAAGATTTTTGTTAAAGAAATTTTAGTATCTTTAAAATTACGGGAACTTACGATATATTTTGTTATTTATCCCCTAAATTACTCTACAAAAGAGTTGATAAATCCTTCTAAATTTTCTGCAAGTATTTTTTTAAGTCGGTTGTCATGTTTGGATTTTGATGTCTTTGAAAAATTGTGATACGAAAACTGACCCTAAAATTTGATTTTTTATCGGTCACACCTTCGACACTTTCTCTGACCCTGGCTAAATCAGGGATACAAAACTTAAAAACCTTGCCGGTCCCATTTTTTTTTTTTTTTTTTTGGAAAACATGATATGAGATTGTAAATGGTTTTGCAGAGCCATTGTTTAGAAATTTCAGTATGTTTAAGGCCTGAATGAATTAAACAAAAAGTTGTATAGGCCAAAGTAAAAAACAATATCATTTCCCATACGAAAAAGTAAACTTTAATCCAAGCAATCGTTTCAACCGAATTGTAACTCTCTTGGACCCAAATGAATGGTAACAATGAGTTATTCTTTTGAGGAAAAATAGCTTCAAGATTGAAAAATCTGGCCTGAGTTTTGGAAAGGTCGTATCAAATAGTAAAATGCCGTTTCAATCACATGTGGATCAAATAGCATAATGTCTAGAAATAATTTAATCGATTTCCCTGAAAAACTTCGCATAATTCACATAAAAATTAGTTTTAGAAAAAAAAATAAAAAAATAACAGCGAAATTTAATAAGTTTTCACACGTCAAAAGTTTTGCTTTTTTTCATAAAGAGCATTTTGGGAACCCAAAAATGTAAAAAATATATTTAAAAAATAATTTACTGTTTTAATTAAATATTTTTTTGGATCCAAGCTAGAACCTTCCTAATTTCTAAATAAAAATACGTGTCTGACAACTTTATGTTGCAATTTTTTTAATATTGCTTGAAATTTTAACCAATGAACAGAAACTTGAGATATATTTTGTTTTAGCTTGTACAATAAGAACGTTTCAAATATTTTTGAAAGTTTATGACGACATTAACCCCCTTTAAAATCGGTCCATCAAATCTGAAAGCCAATTTTTTTAAGATTCAAAATTATAATGGAAATCAACTGAAAATAGTTGGAATTGGGTGTAAGACAAATGGCCGAATGTCAAAAGGTCGAATGTCAAAAGGTCGAAAGTGGAAAAAAGGTTGAAAGTGGACAAAAGGTCAAATTGACAAAACGTCGTAAGGACAAAATGTCGAATGTGGAAAAAGTGAAAAAAATTCTGGAGTATACTAGCGATTTTTTTTTTTCAAATAGAATAAATGTTTTTAAACATGTGTGGACATACAACCTTCTATCGGATGAGGAAGTAAAATGACGGTCCCGGCCTTGGTTGTTAGGCCGTTAAGTCATTCCAGGTGTTGGAGTCGTCTCCATGCCATAAGTACAAACAACACACCAAACCAAGCCTACTCCGGTGGAATCGCTGGCGGCGGTTGGACTCGCAATCCAAAGGTCGTCAGTTTAAACACTGGGGTGGAAGGTTCCTTGGAGTAGAAAGAGGTTTGGGTGCTCTCCCCATTCAAGCCTTCGGACTCCTAGGTTCGAGCAGAAACTTGCAATAGAGACCACAAAAGACCCGGGGGTCGTTAATGTGGATGGTTTGATTTTTTTGGACATACAAACTTCTTTCTATTTTTTTCCATTTTTTAAAATGATGAATAGTTTTTTCGAAAAACATGCTTCTAAAGTATTGTGTTAGTTTTCCATTAATTAACAATTATTAATTTCTTTATTTCTTAAAAAATAGTCCTTCATCTCAAATATTTGAAGATTTTTTTAAATTCTATAAAGAAAACTAATCTTCAAAAGAAAACGGGAAGGTTGTATTTTTAGTGTTTTTCAATTTTTAAAAACACTTATTTACAGTTATTTAAATAGGTCAATGATTAGGCCATAGAAAATATTTATCAAAGTGTTTATCACTTCCATTAATAAGTGCCTTGAAAACTCAAAAGCCAAAATCAAATTTAATAATTGTATCAAAAGTATTAATGATTGAAGGTTTAAAAAACTATCGACCTTTTCACCTTTCGACGTTTGGTCAGTTCGGCTTTTGTCTATTTTTGAACTTTTGTCCATTCGACCTTTTGGCATTCGACCTTTTGTCATACATTAGATAACAATATTATAAAATGTTGGACTCTTTTCAAAATATTTTGAAATTTTGAAAAATTGAATGAATAATTGCAAAAAATTTGATAATTTTATTCTAAACCAAATAATTCTGTCCTTTTTCACCCCCTAAAAACACCCACCGTGCAGTCCAACCCAGCGTGCAGTAATCGAAATCGGCAACTCTCGTAACAAAATATTAATAACTTCCACCGTCCGGAGCCCCGCGGCTAAACGCCAAGTTTACATCTCCAATCAACCGGTGACTTCTCGGCCGGATTGACTGGTCCCGAGATAAATGTAGGGTAAAACGGTTACTTTGATCACCTCTCCGTCAGGACGGGCGCGCCCGCGCCACCTACTACGATGTGCTCGACCTGCCGTCATTTAGAGTCATCAAGGGGGTGGAGAGGGTTGCCACAGCAGGTTCGGAGTTTGTTAATCGTATTCATATGATGGTAAATTGAAAACTCAATTACGACCATCTGAAAAACGTTCCTCCTTCCTCGTTTGGCGTTGGGTTTGAACGATAAAGTTGGGTCGAGGTGACCCGAGCAGGAGGTGATTTTGAAATGGGAGCAAAATTTGTTTTTTAAACAGAAAAGTCGATCAATATTAGAAGTGATTTTTCACATTATTCAAAAAATATATTTTTGATAAACAATGTTTGTTCTCATCTGCAATTTACGAAGAATTCCATTCTAAAATTTGAAAAAAATCCTCTAACTCAGCCCAACAAACAACCCCGTTCGGGTCGTACTCGAAGTTCATGTTGCTTCTACGAGGGTGAGTACTTGCAAGAGGGGGTTCTACATGAGCTGTGACTGACTGTTATTAAGTGTGGTCTGAAGAGGATAATTTACCCTCTTCACTGTGCGATACGGCGCGGATGATCAGTTTTGCGAGGGTGTGAGCGTGTGTCTGTGCGTGTGTGCGTTACGCACATACACGAACGGCAAAACAAACAAACCACCCTTTCGAGAGGAGGGCGAACGCCCTCGTGCAGCATCATCATTTCTCGGTTGTGACGTTCGGAAACGCCCTCCACTCTGACACACGCACACGCACTAATACCAACTGATGTGATCTTACATGAGTGTGCGTTTGTATTTTGTTGACGAGGCGAAGATTATAATTACTATTAATTTCGATTTAAATTATCTCTGGCCGGCCTATTCCAGATGACAGGAAATGAGGTTTGATCAGCGTTGATTGAATTCCTGGTCGGCGACATCGTCGTCGTCGTCGTCGACGACGTTGCGGGTGGTGGTGATGGTGACATCAACCGTTTCACGATGAACCCGGAAAGGATAGACGGATAGGCGCTTTGTGATGCAAGAGTAGAGCCGATTTTGCGAAATCAATCGAGCTTGGCGTGTGTGTTGAGAATATTTTGATAATGTGTATTACAACAATCTTGATCAACAACAAAAAATTAAATAGATTTTTTTTTCGGAAAAATATTTTTTTATAATTTACCGTATTCCAAATTACTCAAATATTCAAAATATGCAATAAACGATGCAAATTTTGAACGCTTTTTTCTCTTTATTATTTTTTTTTAAATACTGAAATTTTCACAAAATACCGTATTTTTTCGAAAACGCTTCAGGCCGTTGCAAATATTTTTCAAAGTTTATGTCCCTCGGCTCTGACCAAAGTCGAGGGGAGGGCAAAAAAATATAAAAATTGAAATTACAAGCCTAGGTTTCAACATTTGGATGAAAAAAGTGTTTTCAAATGCTTTTTACAGGCGTTCAGTTGCTTTCCAATCATTAGTTTTGAAAAAATCGAGGTATTGACGGAATTTTTTTTCCCCAAAAAATAAAAAATTGTGGGACTTGTAAAATTTAAAATGTTTTCAAAGGAGTTCAAACATGCTAAATATGATTAAAAACGCGGGAAAATGCATTTTTACTGGTTTTTAGTAGGTTAAACTTTAATTATAATTACAATTTTGAAGTTTTTTGAAAAAATATTTTTTGCCCCCTGATTTTTCAGGCCAACTTTGAAGGGGGGCGACATAAACTTTGAAAAATATTTGCAACGGCCTAAATTTTCACAAAATATCTTGAATATATTCTTGAATATATTTTTACTGGTTTTTAGTTGGTTAAACTTTAATTTTCATTATCATTTCGTCAGTTGTGTGCTATCTTGTGACAACGACCATTTAGTACATTTCGAGAAAATCGATTTTTAAAGTTTGGTAAATAATTTCAAAATTATGAATTATAGAGCCAAACTTTTTGAAACAATCGGTTCGTATACTATCGCTTAACAAACGCTCCAATTTGTTTACACCAGTTAAAAGATACAGTAAATTATGTAATCAAAAATCTGAAAAGCACGTGTCACAAATGTGTTTCGAAAGTAAAATTGTACTACGTGTCACAAGTGTGCACAGAATTCCCATAAAAAACTAAAGTATGCTTAAATCAATAGATTAACCGACTTAATCAGTATATTTTCCAAAACAAAGGATTGCATTGCCTTCAGAAAATGTGTATCAACATAAATTTGTGAAAAACAAGAAAATTTTTCCACATTTTCCAACACCATGTATGACGTGTCACAAGTGTGCACGAACATTTTGATGATAAATTGGTCTATGTCACAAGTGTGTATTGCGATATCCGGGAAACGGAAGCGAGTTTCCAAAATCGGGTTAAAGCATCTTGTAGTGTTTGTTAAGTATAGCAAAACGTCATCATTAACTCATTTTCGACCAAAATGGTCTATGTCACAAGATAGCACACAGCTGACGATTTTGAAGTTTTTCGAAAAAATATTTTTTTAGCCCCCTGATTTTTCAGGCCAACTTTGAAAGGGGGGGGCGACATAAACTTTGAAAAATATTTGCAACGGCCTAAATTTTCACAAAATATCTTGAATATATTCAAAAATCTAAAATATGCAATATGGGTTTTAAACGAAGTGAAATTTTGTATGATTTTTTCTCATTATTAGAGTTTTTAAAAATACTAAAATATTCACCATTTTTTAAACATACTCATTTTTTTTAATTTGCAATTGTTTTTCATGTTACTAGATTTTTTTTTGCAAAATATAAACAAAATTTTCACAAATTACCATTTTTTTTGAAAATACATATACAAATACAATATGGGTATTAAAAGAAGCGAAATTGTTCATGCTTAATGAATACATTTAAATTGTGTATGCTACCCCGAGCAGACGGTAATAACAACATTCATGCCATTTCAATAGCAAATATTGTTAAAATAACAGAAAGTGTTATGGAATCTTCTTGAAAAATCCATTTTTGCATAAGGTTTAAATAACAGTTTATGTTATCATCACAAAATTTGTTATTGGTCTGATATTGGTTGAAAGCTAAAACAACTTTGGAATAACATTTTTTGCTATGGAAGAATACTTTCAACTGTTATTGGGATTAGTTGTTAAAATAGCAAAAAATAATAACAAAGATTTGTTCGAAAAATAACAAAAAAAAATCATTACAACAAATAACAAATCTTGTTATAAAAAAAATTTTTATTGGCATAGTATTTTCAAATAACAAAAAATGTTATTCCCAAGTTATTTCCGTCTGCTCGGGACGTCGTTTGATACCCATATTGCAAATTTTTAAAAGTTGAGTATTTTGTTTTTTTTGCAAAAATTTTAGTATTTTACAATAAAAAACTTGAATAAAATGAAAAAGCATACAAAATTTCGCATCGCAAATTAAGTAAGTTTGAGTACTTTCGAAAAATACGGTACTTTGTGAAAATTCATCTATTTTCAAAAAAACATCTATTGGTGTGAAAAATCAAACCAAATTTCGCTTCGTTTGATACCTTTTGCATATAGTTTAGTAAAAAACAAAAGAAAAATTCGCTTTGTTTTATATTCATATCACATATTTTGATAATTTTAGGTTTTTCAAAAAATACGGTATTTCGTGAAAAGTTTTTTATTTTACATTAAAAGCTTAAATAAAGTGAACAGCATACAATATTTCGCTTCGTTTGATTTTCATAATTTGTTATATTGCAAATAATGAAAATTTGAGTACTTTCGAAAAAACGGCATTTTGTGTATTTAAAAAAAACCCTATTGATGTGAAAAATCCAACCAAATTTCGCTTCGTTCGCTCCGTAATATGAGTATATTTTGAAAATTTGAGTGTTTTTGGAAAAATACGGTAATTTGTGAATTTGTGGAATTCGAAAATTTTCATAATTTACCGTTGATTTTTTTTTGAAAGTACTCAAATATTCAAAATATGCAATATGGGTATCAAACGAAGTGAAATTTTGTATGCTTTTTTCTCATTATAAGAGTTTTTTGAAATACTAAATATCTCACAAAAACAAAATCGAAAATACTCAATTTTTTAAAATTTGCAATTGTGGTATCAAACGAATCGAAATTTCGTATGCTTTTGCATTTAATCTGTTTTCCAATATTACCGAATTTTTTTTTGCAATATGGTATTAAACGAAGCGAAATTGTGCATTTTTCTCTTTTCTAGAGTTTTTTTAAATACTGAAATTTTTACAGAATTTAGTGTTTAACAAAATCTAATAAAGTGAAAAAGCATGCAAAATTTCAGCAAGCTTAGCACAAGAGAGCACAGAGGCATTATTACATTTGGGAACAAGTAGGGGAACTATTCCCTATTTTCAGCCTATTTCTGTTATCGGCCTATCAGCACTTTGATAACAAATTACAGCTTTCATAAAGTGTTTTCGACTGTTCCAAAGTAAAAAAAAGCTCAAATAAAAGTGAGCAAGCAACATTCCAATGTTGATACATCTGAAAATGTTGATTTAATAGCGGAAAACGGCAAAAGTGATGAGAATTGGTCGAATGGCTTAGAGTGATTAAAATGGGTATTTTTCGCCTACATCTTTTAAAAAATTGACAATTTACGTCTTGTACAGTGTCTCAAATTTTTCAGTCTAAAATGAGGTAATATAACATCATTATAGAGGCAACATTTAACCTCAAAATTTATATCTTCCAATTTTATTTTTTTACCGTGTACGTTCAAATTAAAGAAATACTTTTGTTAAAATTTCATGTTCAATATAATATATAAAATTCCATTGAAAATCAAAATTTTCTAAAACCAAAACCCAGTCTCACAAAAGTCACACACTCACCCATGAATTGCAATCAAGTATGTAAATCCAAACAAACTATATTGAGAGCATCAAACCCCATTCTCCCTCCCCCAAAGCACAATAGCCTCATTTATCCTTTTCCCACCATATAAATAACCAAACATTTTGCCCACACGTCGCGTTACTGCAACTCACTCCCCTTTTCTGACTTGTAACCCCCTTATATGAAGAAGAAAAAAGCATAGTTGGCACGAGAAAAAGAGCATTTTTTGTGTCTACTTGGAGCATTCCTAAATCGAGGTTCTCCTAGGGTTACCAGTTTTGAAGTTGGTTGGTTTTGTAAAGCTTTCAATTCAAGTAATTTTGGTCACCCTACCCTCGGAATCTCACATATGTGACTGCTCATATGTGAATTTCGTTAGTCTTTTCGTGCGAAACTTCCCCCAAACCCTCCTTGAACAAACAAGAAAGCGAAAAAAAAATCAATAACTTGGCACACAATCCCCGTGCCGCATTTTCCAAATATCTCCCCCCGAAAAAACGAAACTATTGGCACTACGCCCCCCGGGGCATGGCCTTCCTCTAACGTGGGATTTCTGCTCCAGCGCCTCTGACGAGACAGGAGAAACCGGGACCGACGTTTTACTTCACCATCCGATAGAAGCTCAGTGGATAAGGCGGGAATCGAACCCGCGTCTCATAGCATCATCGGGATCGGCAGCCGAAGCCGCTACCCCTGCGCCACGAGACCCAAACCCCACAAAAAAGAATGTAACTGGGCGACTTACCTGTACGCGCACTTCCGGCAGGTTCACCTTCATCGCGAGCTCCTCCCGCGAGTACACGTCCGGGTAGTGGCTCTTCTCGAAGGCTCGCTCCAGCTCGTGCAGCTGGTAGGTGGTGAAGGTGGTCCGGTTGCGGCGGTGCTTCTTCTTCGAGCAGCCGTCCTCGCCGCCTAGTGGAAAATACAAAGAAAAATTTTGAGTTCCTCTACAAAACCCACACCGAGAAGACCAGAAGTCTCACCTTCATCATCACTTCCGGAGCCCATCTTTTCACCCTGCTCGCTGGACGTGGTCTGGTTCATCTCCTCACTGGACGCGTAATTAATACCACCATTATTACCACCGCCACCACCGCCTCCGTCATCGCCCAGCTTGTCCTGCCCATCCGACTGGTGTTGACTTCCAGGAGTGCCGGAGTTTCCCCCTCCCAGCCGGTACTCATCTCCACCGGCTGACGAGGCTTGTTGAGGAGCAGGTTGTTGTTGCTGATGAGGATGCTGCTGCTGCTGTTGATGGGCGTTGAGTTGCTGTTGCTGCTGCTGCTGCTGATGATGATGGTGCAGGGCCACTTGCTGATGGAGTTGCTGCTGCTGCTGTTGGTGGTGATGTTGCTGAAGTTGCTGTTCAGCGTCGTAGACCGCGGCTTGCCGTGCCCGCAAATCATCATAGCTCTTCATGTAATCAAACCCAGCGGCCTTAATGGACTGCTTGTCCACCGAGTCATGGCCACCGCCCAATTTGCTGTACTTGCTCATGGACCCCTCAACCTGATCGCCACCGGAACTACCTCCGTCCAACAAATGATCCTCATTGTCCGAGTACTTGCGCTTCAGCGAACCCCCCGAGTTGGCCGCCGTTGGCGAAGCCAAATCCTCCTCATAATCGTTCACAGTCGTACTGCTGCCGTCCTCACTCCCCGGACCCCCTCCAAACTTGGCATTCCCATACCCCCCTAACCGGTAATTCCGATCGATAAAGTACTTGTTGTTCTCCTTGAGCGACTTCATGTACTCCAACTCCGCGGCCGCCGCCACATGCGAAGGCAGCTGGTGTTGCTGGTGGTGTCCACCGCCGCCCTGTCCGCCCATCGGCAGTCCCGCCGGATGTTGGTGCGGCCCGAGATGATGGTGGTGCATTCCACCTCCAACGCCGGAGTCCAGCGAGGCCGCAAAGTCCAGGCTCTTCATGTGGTTCTGGTAGTTGGTGGCCAGCTGCTGGAACTTGTCCGTTGGCGAAGGGCTGCCCAGATACTGGCCGGCCGCCGCCGCCAGCGATTTCGCCATCATTTGCTGCTGGTCGCAGACTTTTATTTGGCCGAGCGGGGACGCGCTCAGGTCGGTGGCGTCGCTGGAGTCACCTGGGGGGAGGGAGAGAGGGATGGTTCAATTTGTTAGTTTGTGATTGATAAGGTTAAGTTGGGTGATTAATTTCTAAGAATCCAGTTAGTCAAAGCCTTTCGTTATTTAATTTAGTTAGTTTGAGGAAGGTACAATGTCATGCTGTTAGTCCACAGGATTTAGAACTTTGAAGATAATAATCGTATATTTTATAACAATGTATGAAAAACAGGTCGAAAATGTTTTGTCTCTAAATTGAGCTTAATTTCTCAGTGTCCGATGAAAACAGCAGCAGACGCATTTTTCTTGTGGTTTTTAAATAATCAAACAAGAGTTCATTTTGAATTGTTACAAAAGAACGTGAAATTCTTTAAATATGAGTGAATTCTGGCTCAATCCTCAAATTTTTGAAAGCCGAAAAATGTGCATTTTACTTCAACCTGATTTAAATAATTTTAAAGAAAATAAAAATAAGATTCTCCAAATCCCATTTCATTCCTAAGATCACAATAAATTGAAAACTCATAAGGCTTCATCCATAAAGTACGTCACGCTAAAATCAGTCAAAATTTACCCCCCTCCCCCCCTTTGTCACGCTTTCCCTATACTTATAACACGCAATGTCACACTTTCTCAGACCCGCAAAAAATTACAGAAACAAGAATACATTTGCGAAAGCCAATGAAATGCTTCAAAATATGGTCAAATTCAGACTTGTTTACATTAAAATATTTGCAAAAACTAACCAAAAAAATAAAGACAATTATTTTTAACTAGCTTAGTTTTAGAACACATTTTAAAAAATATAAAAACTATGTTATTAACGTTCATGTGTGGAATAATAGAAAAGCTCTCAAAAAAATACTTGAACATGAATAAATTAATAAGAAGAAACTTATACGTTGCTATAAAAAACAATTAATGATAAGACAAAAAATATTCTTTTAAATGATTTTATAATTATTGAAATTCGTTTGGATTCCGATTTTTACTTTTAACAATTTTTTCAAGGAACGCTACTAGTTGAAAGAATTGAAAACCTTATAAAATATTAAAGAATCAGAAATTAATTATGTAACGTCATGATTCGAAATCCGGACACTTAGTACCATATTATTTTTGTTATAGCTGGCAAAAAATCATGTAATAAGTTGGAAATGTAGAAATATCATTAGGATTTAGTATAAATAGTCAGTTTTAAGAGAATGCATGCAAAATATGTCTTTTCTAACAATTTTTCATCAGAATTTGAAAATTAAAATGGCTTGTTCCGAAACAACTTGTCTAGATAACTTTTAATTAGGGGAGCGGTGCCATGTTTGGGTGAAGTCAAGTTGTGTGTGTTGAGAAAGATTTTTCTATTGTTTCGGCTTAATTGAGAATGTTTGTGTGAGTGTATCTGTTTATATTTTATTAATGTTATTGCTTTGTTACAAAATGATTTCAGCTTACAGATACATAAAAAATCGAGAATGGACTTTGGGAGCGTTTCGTTGCGCGTACAAATTATTCAAACATTGCCGTCGCAAGGTTGGTTTCAGTTTGTCGCGTTTCATTGGCCGGGAAATCTGTTTCATCATTATTGCTCTCAAATAAAAAATTGAATACGAATTGCAACGCGTTTACGTCGGATCGATTTTGTTTCATCTCGCGATTTAATTTCTCGCATAATTGCAATATAGCTAATTAAATCCGAAAAACAAACAAAGAATACAAAATCACTCTTTAAATTAATACGGTGTTGGCTTTATCTTTCCACAGCCGGCTGTCTAAGATTGAGCCATCTCTTGATTAATCAAACAACAGATAAACGGGAATCTTGGAACTTTAAAAAAACGCTTAGTTGCATGTTCAATTTGTTAAGGTTTATTTTTCTTCGCTAACTCTTCTTATATTTCTCTCAAAAATATTATCTTATCGCAACTTCAGGAAAAAGTCAACATATTGAAAAATCTCGAGCATCCCAATTTCGAACGCGTAATAATTAAAAACCTTAAATCAACCAAATTTGCGAAACCGACCCTAAAACGAACCACACATTAAAATGTTGATATTTCAGCATATAATTCATTAACAAATAACATATTGATTTTTACTATGGATTAAAACACCACAAATGAACACATGATAAATCCTATTTTTGCCCTTTACAGCCGGCTGTAAAAGTTTAATGGAAGAAAAGTAACATCGATGCAAACCTTGCCAAATTACAAACAATTAAATTCTTTTCTAACTAACCCGCAATACCTCTCGAGGTGTATCCTAGGGTTTACCTTATCCTACTAACATTGAGTCCAAAACCTCCCTACAAACATCTATACCCCTAAGGTGTCGTAGGGATCCTTGCGCACTTTAGATAGGTGTTTACTAACGTTCCTTCCGTTCCCCAAAGGATAGCTTGGACCCGGCGAGGACCCCCTTATGCCCTGGGCTGTATTACACACTCATCAAAAGATGAAGACATGGTATCTCCCGTGTTGGATTATTGTTCCGGATGAGGGTCTAACACAACCAGACCAAACAGTGGGATAAGCGTTGTGGAGCCATCCGTGGATAGGGCGTCCTAAAATGCTAATGCTAATGCTAATGCTAATGCTAATTTGAAAATTAAAATGGCTTGTTGTGCTTCGAATCCCGGACACTGTTAAAAGCTGATTCGAAATCCGGACACTTTTGCTTAGAATTCCGGACACTCGATTTTGCTTATGAATCGCACAAATTTGGACTGAAATGTTAGTGAATGGCATTCTTTAGGTCTCAAATAAGCTGTTAACATCAAAACAATCGATAGTTTATATAAAAAATGGCTAGAATTTAAGAAAATCAAAAACATAAATTTCTGCTTTGCCTTCCCGGTGCTTCGGACGCCTATGAAATATTTCCGTTGAAATATTTCGCATTTTTGGTAAACTTATAATTTTATTTAATTTAATTGTTTTGGCATTAACTACAACGTTCAAAAAAACTTTAAATGAAAGTTGATGTTAGAATTCATCAAATAACACAGTTTTGACATTCATAATGCGAACTTATATCCAAATAATTGAAAAAAAAAAGTTGAAGTGTCCGGGTTTCGAAGCGTCCGGGAATTCGAATCATGACGTTATTTAAAAAATCTTTAAAATTCTTTCCCAAATCTCTTTCAAGAACTGCTCTTGTTTGATACAAAAACATACAACATTGTTAAATAATAATAAAATATATTTAAATTACAATCGATCAAAACGGTAACACGAAAGAATGGAAATCTAACAAAAATTGCAGAAACAAGAATAAATTCTTTTGGAATAATATAAAATTATTTTACTTTGTTCGAATTTTAATATTATTACTGTTTATTGTAAAAAATTTCTCATGTTCAAAAAATGGAATAAATTACAAATTATTAAAAAACTTATTTAAAATTTAAATTATTTGTAAATAATATTTAAAATAACTTTGTTTTTTACAACTTTTCCAAACATTTTGAAGAACTGTTGAAAATATATTTAAAAAAAATATTGAAATTTGCTTGATTAGATACTTTTTTTTATTTTTATTTTTATATTTGACGTTTGTCTTTTTGATTTTTGTTCGCTGCATTTCAAACCATTTTTCTCTTTTTTGAATTAAACACTTTCTACTTCCTAGTTAGATAAATTTAAATTTTATGTCAAGTTTTTCCCCCCTTCAAACATTTTTTTAAAAAATCAGGGGAAAAGCATTATGCAATGCAATGTAAAATTTAAGTTAACAAAACTCTTACAACTGATTGCAAACTTTTGAAAATACATTGTGTATCGTTTTTCATAAAATTTTGAACACTTTAAGACTTTTTCAAATTGTATTTTGAAGTTTCGGATTACAAATCAGAAAAAAGACATAAAACATCAGAAAAAAATCTAATGCAAACCTTGGACGTTTTTAAACAAGGTTACGTCCTTTTTAAAAAATACCACAGAAATGTATTTCCTTAAATATATTGATATTTTGATTTTTTTTTGGAAAATGCATAACTGTAATAATATTTTAAACATTTTGTGATTATTCTAGCTTGCCCCGGGGGGCGTAGTGCCAATAGTTTCGTTAGCTTATTTATTTAAATTTGGGCACTTAATTTTATTTTTTTGTTTTAGGCCAGCCTTCACCAGATCAAGAGTCTAGCCCTAGGTTTTGAATTTTTTCCAATGCAATGAATAATAAAAGCTCAAGAAAATTTTAATATATTTTTTTATTGTTTCGTCATTATGTGTTGCCAGATTTCCCTTAAAAGAAAACCCGTAACAACTTAATCTATTCAATTTCAATTAGATGACTGCGGAATTTTTGGAGTATTTTTGGAACTACACGAATAATGTTACTGAGAAATTCTGAATGACTGTAGAAATCTAAAAAATGTTTTACCAAAAAATATTTGTAAAATACTAGAACTCTCGAGACTTACTCCAGAATTAGTAAGAAATTCCGGAATTACAGAATTATTGAAACTCTGTGTCCACGTGGGTTTAAAAAAAATTAAAGAGTTTTTATCGGATTTTTGATTTTCTTAATAAATTATTGAAATTTCAATCATTAACATGTTGGCTTCTCATAGCGTTGACAACATTTAAGAAAACTCAATCCAATGCTTTTATAAAAATTATCAACATTTTCCGAACACGGATCAAGAACCAAATTTAGCTCGTAACAAATTTATGTTGATACCCCCAACAATTTCCCTCCCCCAAGTCCCCACACCGGCACGATAAAATTACATTTCCACACTATTTCCGCGGCATTTCCACGGCATTTCGCGTAAACAAGTTGGTAATTAATTTGTCAAAATTTTATCAACCCCGACCCCTCCACCCCGTTTCGGGAACCGGGTCGTAAAAGCAACCGGGGCTTTTCCCCAAATCTAAGGCTATTTCACGCTAATAAATAACCGCCGAAAATTATAAGGCCGCCTCGGCCACAAACACCAACCGTAGTCTGCCTGCAGGAAGGCGAAAGTTTTTAATCACTAAAATGTTCCTTTCTCATTTCTTTGCTGCGGTGGCTTCTAGGAAGGAAAATTTCCCGTTCCGTGGTGGGGGGGGGGAAGGAAAAACTTTTTCGTTCTTCCATTTGAACACGCGATTTTCTCCCCCAGCGTGAAGGGCACAAATTATGACTAATTTGAGGTTTATTATATGTTTTGTAACACATGAGTTCCACTTTGCTTCTGCAGGTTGTTGGAAAATCGCTGCTGCCCACGTTTTGTGGAGTGAAAATGGCAAGCAAATTGCAAGACACCCTCTTTCCTTGGTTCTAAACTTGCACACGTCCCTAATTAGGTAGTCAAGCCCTGTGAAATAGTAATTGGGACTAATTTTCGGTTAGTAAAACTTTGAGCTCAGTGTGGATCGAGAACTGGAACAAATTGCCGCGCCTTTTTATAGCTCAGACTTGCACTAATTCAATTATTGTAATAGCCCTCATTTGAAAGTCCACTCGCAGCTTGAATCACTCTCACTTGATAAAGTTTTATTACGAGTCGGCTTAACTCAACGGTCATGAAACATCAAAACCAGAAAAAAATATGAATAAATCAACCCCCTCCCAGCAGCAGCAACCCCCGAAATACTCACAAAACGAACATCGATTTAATGAGTCGAAAGCAAACAACTGGACACAGAGTGGAAAAAAATATAATAATTTCAATTTGTTTCTCGCGCGCTCGGCGATCACTTCACACATAATTAATAATAAAAATTATAATTTCGTTGATTTTGATTAATGCAGCCGTCGTCGTCGCAGCCCGCGCTGGCCTTATCGCGCCAGCAGAGCAAACGAGTTGCGATCGCGATAGGGGTTGAACGAGGGCAGGGCGGGTTGAATTAATTTGGAAAACCCTTAAATTCTTATCACTATTTTAAGTGCTGAAAAGTTTAACACACGGACGCCAAGCTAAAGCGGCAAAGCAAATGTATCACTTAGTTATATTTTTATATATGTTTGCAATTTGCTAAAATTTTGGTATTCCGTTGTGAAATTACATTCTTTTCACGTCAAAAGTACTAAATTGCAGAAAAAGTATTCAACTCGTTGCAAAACTTGATTTTCAGCACTCGGCATGTTTATCTTACTCGGTAAACCTCGCTTACGACTCTTGCTGAGATGATTTTTTTACTTGTTGAAAAGTCTAATATTTTGAAAAAAAAAAAAACAATTTGAATTTAGAATTCGATTGTAATTTAATAACTATTCATAGCGTCTCTTTTTTAAATTTTGGGTAGCTCGGGTAAACAAATAAAAGTTGATTTGATGGAAAAAATGCAAAAACTGCCTAAAGAGGTAGTCATAATTAGAACTGTAGAAACAATTTAGCTCATTTAATTGAATATTTGATTTCTTCGATTATCGATTACCGACGAACGATATTTTTTTAAATAAATCGAGAATGAGATGTACTCAAATTTCAACAATGTATTGTTTGTCATGTTTTTTTAATTTTATTTTCATCACTTTGGATATCAAACGATGCAATCTTTTAGTATGCATTTTAACTTTATGATCGTTTTGTAAAAAAAATCACCAAATACCGTATTTCATGAAAAAATTTTTTTTTTGCAAAATGATGTTTTTAAAAAAGCGACATTCTGTTTGGACTTTAACTTTATTTGAGTATCAATTGAAGAAAAAAGTTATTTTGTGAAATTTTAGCATTTTAATGAAATGCAGAATTCTGTAAAAAATCGAGTATTTATGAAATTTTGATATTTATATTGATACTAATAAAAATTGAAATATATTTATAAAATATGGAACTATGCGAAAATTGCATTTTTTTACAAAGAAAAAATAAATTGATTAAAACTATTAACGTTAAATCATCGTTACCGAATCTCGATCATTTTATCATGTTGATGTTGACATATTAGCAAAAATATGAATTTTGCGAAATTAATATCAACGAGAAAAATGTCATCAAAAATTGTTTCGGCAAGCAAAAATTCAAAGAGATGATGGGAAATTTTGGAGGGAGAGCAATTCCCTACCAAAACCGGGAATGGGTTTTATTTGTATTTTTTGATTTGGCTCAAACTTTGTGGGGACCTTCCCTATGACCAAAGAAGCTTTTTTTGTTATTGGTCCACCCATACAAGTCTCCATACAATTTTGGCAACTGTCCATACAAAAACGGTACGTAAATATTCAAACAGCTGTAACTTTTGAGTGAATTTTCTGATCAATTTGGTGACTTCGGCAAAGTTCGGTATTGATGAGGACTATTGAAAAAAATAGGTATATGGAAAACATTGTCGATTTTTTAATTATCTTTTTTTAACAAAAACTCAATTTGCCGAAATACGTACTTTTTGATTTTCAAGATTTTTTTATATGTTTTGGGGGACAAAATCTGCATTTTTTGAGCCATAGAGAAGAATGATCAAAAAATCTGCTGCCGGGTTATGATTTTTTGAAAAAACAGTTAGGCTGGTACAAATATTTTTAAAAGTTTTTGTCACCCCCCCCCCCCCACCCCCTTCAAAACTGGCCCGAAAAATCAGGGGGCAAAAAAAATATTTTTACAATAAACTTCAAAATTTCAATGAAAATTCAAGGGCAACCAGCTGAAATCAAATTAAAATACATTCTCCTGCGTTCAAAATCATTTTTAGCATGTTTGGGTTTATTTAAAAATCTTAAGATTTTTTGAAAATTTTCGATGCAAAATTTTTTTTTTCATTACAATTTTTGTTTTTGTCAGATCTTAGATTTTTTGAAAACTAAAAAACAACTGAACTAGTGTAAAATGCATTTTAAAACACTTTTTTTCGTTTAAATGTGAAGACTATGGCTTGTTATTTAAAATTTTATATTTTTTTGCCCCCCCTTGACCTCGGCCAGGGCCGAGGGACAAAAACTTTTTTAAATATTTGCATCGGCCTTATTTTGAAAAAAAAACCGAAATTTCATACGTAACAAAATTTAACATGATTTTTTTTTATGTTAAATTGAATTTACAATCGCAAAGTACTTTACAGATTTTTTGATAAAGGGCTCCGTTTCTTTGGTCATAGGGAAGGCCCTCACAAAGTTTGAGCCAAATAAAAAAATACAAAATATAAAAATAGCTGAAATCGGCCGATTTCGAAGAGAATTGCTCAGGAGGCTAATTTTTTTTAAATATTTTAAGGAAATGATTGGCATTTTTGAAACAACTTACCTTTTTACCCAGGCTTATATCCTTTAATTTACTTTTTTACTAATAAATCATTCGAACGAGGTATACAAATCTAATTTTCCTGGGTTTTGAATACCCCGAGATTGTCAATCAAAATAAATAAGACACTTAACATTATCACTATTTTTATTTGTTTAATAATTTTTTTATAGATAATTACAGAAATGCTTAATTTTTAGAATGCTTTAAATAATAAAAAATATCAAACAAATAAAATGATTTCCAGTCAACGTAAAATGTCAAATAACTGAGGAAATCGAAAATATTTTGCAAAATTATCCTTCAGTCACTACCGCCCACTGGTGCTTGAGGGAAATTTTTTAAATACAAAATTATAAAAAAAAATATTTCATATAACATTTTTTTCTAAAATTTTCCATAATTAGCTAAGTTAAAGCTCAAAATATGCCAAATAAAAATTTAAAATGTTTAAAATTCTTCTCGATCACTAAGTATTCAACTTTTCATTTTTTCACAACCAAATCTAAATTTTCACGCCAAAATCTGTATTATAAATTGTTTTTCAATTTCGGGAAACCCTGATATTTTTTTTTAAATCCCAGTTTTTTGGGAATTTTGTGCCGAGATGGACGCGCAATCATTTTTTTTTTAAATGTTGAATTTTAACAATATGTTTGGGTTGCGATGCTTTTTTATTGAACTTTTAATACCTTTACAGTATTAAATCATGTTTGAAAGATCGGAAATCTAAACTGATCTTTTTTGGCACATCCATATTTATCATGGCTTTTATTTCTTATTTTTATTTGTTATTTTTAAAATAACAAGTTATGATCAATTTATTGTAAAAATATTTTAAAGTTTATTTTAAGTAAATTTGCAGCAAATAGAGTTTTGCCTTCCTCACGTTACTGAGGAAAGGCTATAAAATCACTCGAAAAATGAACTTCTCAATTAGACCTCCAAGACCCACCTTCATATACACCTATCGACTCAGAATCAAATTCTGAGCAAATGTCTGTGTGTGTGGTGGGATGTTGACCAAAAAATTGTCACTCGATTATCTCGACATTGGCTGAACCGATTTTGTCCGTTTTGGCGTCATTCGAACCGTCTTGGGGTCCCATAAGTCGCTATTAAAAATTATGTGGTTTAGTTAAGTACATCAAAAGTTATGCTAAAAAAACGATTTTAGCAAAAGTCCCGAAGATTGTAAAAAGGGTGGTTTTTGTAAGAAAACCCGTCCTGCTATACATTTTCAGAAAGGTATTTAAAAGACCGTTCCAACCCGTCTAAGACATTGAAGATCTAACAAATCTATCAAAAGTTATAAGCACTTAAGTGTTATTTATACGCTTTTAAGAGGCCGGATCTCAGATATGCTGATGAAAACGTTGAAGATCTGACAACCCTATCAAAATTTATAAGCACTTAAGTGTTATTTACGCACTTTTTGCATTTTGGATAGCACCCTTTAAATGTGAGGAAGGCGCCAACCACCTAAGGGTGGATTAAGTATCGTTTTTTTTTTATTTGCATGACTGAGGTAATTTTTATTGCATTTTGTCTTAAATATTTCCTTTTAACGCAAAAAATTGCTTCAAAGCAATTAATGAAGTCTTGTTTTCTTTAAAACTATAAGTTGCAGAAAAAAACATATTCAAGTACAAAAATTGATGTTCTACTTTATGATAAATTTCTGAGAGACGTAAAGACACAGTCAATCTTAATTTAAAATATGTGTTAACTGGGCAAACTGATCAAATGGTTTTAATTTGTGCAACATAATGTAAAAACTATTTTTGCTTTGAATATTTAAACAAACAGCTTTAACAATATAGATTTAACATCCAATTAACTTTACAATGAAATCTGGATCCTTTGGCGATTTGTGGTTTCCAAGAAATCAGATTGAAAAAGTGTTTTCATTTTTTTTTTTGTTAAAAAAGGCATCATTTAGTTAGGACAAAAATACATTATTGCTTGTTTTTTTTTATCGAACTCAGCCTATTGAATATAGGTCTTATCAAATACATGTTAAGTGTAATCACATGAAATTATTTTTTCACCTACCTTTCTACAAACAGTTTTTGGTGATAAAGTAAAATGAAGATCTTTTGTGTTAAAAAAGCAAGCTGGGTAATTCTCCGCCAACTCACACAGCAGTTTTACCGACCCCTCTTCGATTTGCGTGAAACTCTGTCCTTAGGGGTAACTTTTGTCCCTGATCACAAAACCGAGGTCCGACCCCTTTCATTTTTGAACATGCGAAAAAAGAGGTGTTTTTCAGTAATTTGCAGCCTGAAACGATGATGAGATAGAAATTTGGTGTCAAAGGGACTTTTATATAAAATTAGTCGCTCGATTTGATGGCGTACTCAGAATTCCGAAAAATAAACGTATTTTTCATCGAAAAAAAAAACACTTCAAAAAGTTTTAAAAACTCTGCCATTTTCCGTTACTCAACTGTAATTTTTTTCTTAAACATGTTATTTTCAGGGAAATTTAATGTTCTTTTGGAATCTACATTGACCCAGAAGGATTATTTTTTCATTTAGAACAAAAATTTTCATGTTAAAATTTCGTGTTTCTTCTAACTTTGCAGGGTTGTTTTTAAGAGTGTAACAATGTTCTACAAAGTTGTAGAGCAGAGAATAATTGTGTAATTATTGCAAAAAAATGATTTATAAGCATAAGGGGTTTGTTGATGAACATTACGAGTTATCGTGATTTTACGAAAAAAAAGTTGAAAAAAAATGAAAGGGGTCGTACCGCCCCTCCGTCACAAGATATCAAAAATGGACCTCAGATTCGTGATCAGGGACAAAAGATACCCTTTAGGACAAAGTTTCACACAAATCGAAGAGGGGTCGGGGCTACTTTTCCCGATTTTGTGTGAGTTGGTAGAAAATTACCCATTTAAACATTTAAAAATATTTCAGTCTTAAATTGCCAACAAAAAAAAAAACGGTTATTTTTTAGCCTAGACTGTAAAAATTCCTCAACACCCCTCTTCAGGTGGCGGTGACCACTCGAGTGGGCGAAATCACGGAAAGCAAGTCAAATAAAAATATCCTCCAAAAACAATCAACCCCACCACCACCACTTCACTTTGCTTTCCGAGAGGGTGGTGGTCAATTAATCTTTTAATTACGAGCGCCAAATTAATAGAATCGTCATAATTGTATGCATATCGGTCAAGATCTGCCCACCTCCCCTCTGAGTCCTGACCGCCCAAGCAAGTGGTTAGGGTGAAGGCTAAATTAATTCATCGACGGGGCTGATTTGATAGCGATCTAAGAGTTGACGGTTGTGTTTGGTGGAACTCAGTCAGCTGGGAAATGTGCGCTGGAACGGAACCATTTGGCTGGTCAGCTTTATTAGATCATGTCGACAAATTTGTTTTCGGGAAATTAATCGATTAGTGGGGATTACGGGGTGGCGAAGGTTAACTATGGATCTTGATTTGAGTAGAGGTAATTTTTTTGATAGAATTTATGCTTTTTTTGGAAAATATCAGGGGAAATATCACATAAGCAACAATGTATCCGGCAAAGTAAAACCACTCATAAACCAAAACATTAAAGAAGAAAGGCCTTCTGCAAAACAAGAATAGGCAAAAAACTTTGCATGTCAACGCGTCATAAGGCTACGGCGTGGAAATTGTTTGCGCTTAACTTTAATAGCTCTACTTCCACCACACTGTAATTCTGCCTGCACGTGTATGGGAGTTCCACCCCACTTCGTCACCTCATTTCGTCCGGGGGGAAAAACAGCCACCAAGAAAGCCGACACGAATAATGAAAACTTGTTGTAACGCTGAGGCCCGTCTGCCATCACAAACAACTCTGGGCTGTGGAGGGGTCGTCCGGGTCTTCCGGTTCTTGCACTCACTCTAGTTGGTAACAGTCGCAAGGGAAATTCTAATCTAAATTGTGCTCAAATTCAATTTAATTGAGAGTGATTTACTGCTCATGAAATCAGTTGTCGCCGTTAATTTCTGAAATGCACACCACCGGGTAAACAGGGTGGCAGTACAATTTCTTTTTTAAACTTAATGTTTGGATGGTTGAAAAATAAATTATTCAGCTAATCAAATCAATTTATTATTTTAAAATATAAAAATCCCAACTAAATTCGCCACCCTGTCCCGCGAGGACCCTCAATTCCAGGACCTGCCACCCCACAGCAGTTGCGCCGCCGTCTGTCCACCGACTTGGCCCGCACTAATGGCTTTCAAATGATGGTGCGTGTGTGTGTGTGTTCGCACGATAATGCGCGCGGTCCCTTAACAGTATCAGGTGACTCCATTAGTCAAGTCATTAGCGGAGTTGAGTTTGTAACACGAAGAGAGCGAGCCAAACTCCGATCGATCCAAGCTTCAGCAACGGTTCCCACAGTCTTATCTTGATCGACTGTCAATATCGCTAACACCCGACCAGATCCGAAGACACGTAACTTGGAACCTTTGGGAAATCTAGGACTGGGAGATCAAATTAGGAGAGAAAAAAAACGCTCCGCTCGCGTCAGATTATCAAGTGGAAATACGAGCGCGCCGAGCGAAGGGCCGAAATTATTAAATTATCACCCCCTAAATGGAATCGGTCGGAATCAGTCTGGGAGTTACGTCAACAAACTGACGCGCGAGAGTTGCGACAGGAACATGTGCTGTTTCCATGAACTGGGAAACATGGTTGATGCTCGAACATTTGATGTAATCCTCTTGTTTTCGATGATGAGATTAGGATTATGTTTTGCCTTTTTCTATATTGAAGATTTCTTGTGGAGCCCACGCAAGATGTCTTTTACTTGGAATTGGAATCAAATCTAGATTATTACAGGCGTCTGCATAATTGATTTGTGGTGGATTAGACTCTGGAGACTATTAAAATAAACTCTCCTAGAACATAAATTTATACATATTGTTAAAATCTCTATGAATTTAAGAAAATATCAAATGATTTCTAGCTCAATACATTAAAAAATGCTTATAAGAAAAGTCAGATTACCAAAATATTTTTAATAATTTGATGTATCCTAGATCATGAAAAAGCAAAACATCGGGAAGTTATTTACGTTTCATTTTCTACTGACAAAGGAGAATAGTAGTTTATGCAACAAGATGCAAAAAGCATATTATTTCAACCCTAGTCATATATATCTGTTCCTCGGAAAGAAATCCCGGATTAACTCTGTGTTGTTGATTTCGACAGCATGGAAATGTTGTAGAATTTAAAAACACCGAGTTATCTTATGTTAAAAATAAATAAAGTCGATTTTTTTTTATATAATTTGCAAACTAAATTTTTATTTTTATCCTGGAATCGAACTTCCTCACTTTAATTTGTAAAGATTTCAAGAAAAAAATTAAATCTCATTTTAAAAGGAAAACAAGTAAACCATTGACTTAAAAAAACATGTACTTTTCATGATTTTTCACATTTTATTACCTAGGATTTGACTAAAACCAATGTTTTCAAATCAATCTTATCACCATTAAATCAATCTTTAAAATTTAAATAGAGCTTCATATTAAAAAATAAAATAAAAACATAGGGCGTCTAATTTTCCCGGGTTTTAAATTTCCCGCAAAACGGGAAACATATTTTTTGAATATAGGTAATTCCCGGGATCTCGGAAAATTTTGTTTTTCATTATATTTGTTTTGTTTTTCAAGCTTAAAATCATAGAAATCTCTTCAATCTAATTAAGGACAGCAGGATTTAAATACCAAAAATGAAACAAAATAATGTTTTTTGTTTTATTTTTTTGTGTTTTGGATTTAAAATGAACCACAATTTTTAATCCAATGTTATTGAATTTTAATGAGTCCCTTATTTAATATATTTTCCCCTCTGTTTTTTGTTATCTTGAAAATCTTGAAATGTTTCTATGGAAGTAATTTAAAAAGAAAACACAAAAAATCAAATTTTTGATAAGTTTACAACTTCATGTTTAATATTTTTTTAATTTTCCCTGATATTCTAAATTTATGCTGCCAAAAACAAATTTTCATGCTTTTAAATTCTAAACGATTACTACGTATTCAATTATTCATATATTTTCACAATCAAATCTGAATTTCCAAACCAAATTTTTGTTTTTAATTTCGGGAATTCCAGGGACAAAATATGAAAATTCCCGGAATTCGAAAACTCCCGGTTTTGAAAAAATCCCGGGATATTTGTCGCGGTAATTCCCGATATGGACGCCTTTCTCTAGAATTCTGCAATTTTTCGGAGCTTTTAATTATTTTTGCATATTCCATATGCCAAAAGAAGCCATTTTGCAGTTTTTCCGTAAAAGGCTCCAAACAATTTCACGGAATGTTTCGACAAAATAGGAATGCTCATGTTCTAAAATTTTCAATATCAGAAGAGATTTTTTGATCGATTTGGTATCTTCGAAAAAGTTGTTGGTTATGTTTAAGGCTACCAACTGTACGATTTTTTTCCTTACCATACGCATTTTCAAACCTTTTCGCGGATTTTCAACAGGCCGGAATTTTGTAGGGAATTTTACGCATAATACGGATTTGTACGGAATTTTAACAACTATTTAATAATTAAATTGCTTTTTTGATTTGGTCGAAGCTTTTGTTAACTAGAATTTTTTATTTTTCTGTGGGTTTGGCTTAAAAAGGGAGAGTTTTCCCGGGTTTTCTCAATGCAATCTTGATTATCAATTATTATAAAAAATATAAAAATTGAAATTACAAGCCTAGGTTTCAACATTTGGATGAAAAAAGTGTTTTAAAATGCATTTTACAGGCGTACAGTTGCTTTCCAATCATTAGTTTTGAAAATATCGAGGAATTGACGGGATTGTTTTTCGCAAAGAAAAACTTTTCGTGGGACTGTACATTGGTATTTTATGAGCAATTCTCTACGAAATCGGTCTTTTTTCTTCTATTTTAATTTTTGTATTTTTTAATCCGGCTGAAACTTTTTTGGTGCCTTCGGTATGCCCAAAGAAGCCATTTTGCATCATTAGTTTGTCCATATAATTTTCCATACAAATTCGGCAGCTGTCCATACAAAAATGATGTATGAAAATTCAAAAATCTGTATCTTTTGAAGGAATTTTTTGATCGATTTGGTGTCTTCGGCAAAGTTGTAGGTATGGATACGGACTACACTGGAAAAAATAATACACGGTAAAAAAAAATTTGGTGATTTTTTTATTTAACTTTTTATCACTAAAACTTGATTTACAAAAAAACACTATTTTTAATTTTTTTTATTTTTTGATATGTTTTAGAAGACATAAAATGCCAACTTTTCAGAAATTTCCAGGTTGTGCAAAAAATCACTGACCGAGTTATGAATTTTTTAATCAATACTGATTTTTTCAAAAAATCGAAATTTTGGTCGTAAAAATTTTTCAACTTCATTTTTCGATGTAAAATCAAATTTGCAATCAAAAAGTACTTTACTAAAATTTTGATAAAGTGCACCGTTTTCAAGTTATAGCCATATTTAAGTGACTTTTTTGAAAATAGTCGCAGTTTTTCATTTTTTTAAATTAGTGCACATGTTTGCCCAGTTTTGAAAAAAATATTTTTGAAAAGCTGAGAAAATTCTCTATATTTTGCTTATTCGGACTATGTTGATACGACCTTTAGTTGCTGAGATATTGCAATGCAAAGGTTTAAAAACAGGAAAATTGATGTTTTCTAAGTTTCACCCAAACAACCCACCATTTTCTATCGTCAATATCTCAGCAACTAATGGTCCGATTTTCAATGTTAATATATGAAACAATTGTGAAATTTTCCGATCTTTTCGAAAAAAATATTTTTGGAATTTTCAAATCAAGACAAACATTTTAAAAGGGCGTAATATTGAATGTTTGGCCTTTGTGAAATGTTAATCTTGATTTGAAAATTCCAAAAATATTTTTTTCGAAGAGATCGGAAAATTTCACAAATGTTTCATATATTAACATTGAAAATCGGACCATTAGTTGCTGAGATATTGACGATAGAAAATGGTGGGTTGTTTGGGTGAAACTTAGAAAACATCAATTTTCCTGTTTTTAAACCTTTGCATTGCAATATCTCAGCAACTAAAGGTCGTATCAACAAAGTCCAAATAAGCAAAATATAGAGAATTTTCTCAGCTTTTCAAAAATATTTTTTTCAAAACTGGGCAAACATGTGCACTAATTTAAAAAAATGAAAAACTGCGACTATTTTCAAAAAAGTCACTTAAATATGGCTATAACTTGAAAACGGTGCACTTTATCAAAATTTCAGTAAAGTACTTTTTGATTGCAAATTTGATTTTACATCGAAAAATGAAGTTGAAAAATTTTTACGACCAAAATTTCGATTTTTTGAAAAAATCAGTATTGATTAAAAAATTCATAACTCGGTCAGTGATTTTTTGCACAACCTGGAAATTTCTGAAAAGTTGGCATTTTATGCCTTCTAAAACATATCAAAAAATAAAAAAAATTAAAAATAGTGTTTTTTTGTAAATCAAGTTTTAGTGATAAAAAGTTAAATAAAAAAATCACCAAATTTTTTTTACCGTGTATTATTTTTTTCTAGTGTAGTCCGTATCCATACCTACAACTTTGCCGAAGACACCAAATCGATCAAAAAATTCCTTCAAAAGATACAGATTTTTGAATTTTCATACATCATTTTTGTATGGACAGCTGCCGAATTTGTATGGAAAATTATATGGACAAACTAATGATGCAAAATGGCTTCTTTGGGCATACCGAAGGCACCAAAAAAGTTTCAGTCGGATTAAAAAATACAAAAAAAAATCGAATGACCGAAATCCTAGAGAACTGCTCTTATGAAAATTTAAAATGTTTTTCAAGGGAGTTCAAACATGCTAATTATGGTTATAAACTCGGGAAAAAGCATTTTAGTTGGTTTTCAGTTGATAAAACTTTAATTTTCATTAAAATTTTGAAGTTTTTCGAAAAAGTATTTTTTTTGCCCCTCGATTTTTCAGGCCAAGCAATATTTGAAATTTTTAAAATGGGGGACTAACACGATCATTTTCGCTATAGGATATTGTAAAAAATGATTCCAAAGAAAAACGTTGTTGGAAGAAAATGTTATTGTTGAAAAAATCGATCATTTACACGGAGAAAATTTTTTTTTCCAAAATCGTGAGCAAGCGTTTATGAAAATTGGAACCACAAACAAAGTGTTCAAATCCTATGGTACGATTTCCAAAAACGTTCGTGGTTCTCATTTTCATGAACGCTTTTTTACGATTTTGGGAACTCATTTTTCTCCGTGTAGCACCACAAAATATTACAACTCACTTTTAGATGCAAAATAAAGTCTGTATTTTTTTATAAAGGGCCCATCCATAAACCACGTGGACACTTTTTGGAAAATCGAAATTAGACAAATTTGATCAAACTTGAAAAAAACATTGATATCCATTATATCCATAATTTGCAAGTGATAAAAAGGAAAAAGTAAAAACACCAAAAAATAGGTAAATCATTGAAATTATGGAAAAAACCTGTGTTTTTACATTCCACATTTTCTTATTCCGCCCAAAGTATTCGTCCACAACTAATGAATGTTCATCAATCATATTGAAAATCAGTCAATATTTTTAACGGAAATCGAGTTTCTAAGAGGGGAAAAAACATAATAAAATGGACTAAAATGTAAATAACTTTTTTTTCGTTAATTAAAACAATCATAACTAAATTTTTAAAGAATCTTTTCTTAAATAATTTCTGTTGAATAAAATTAAAAAAAAAATGCTCGCCGATTGTTTTTTACGGATAGGTAAGTAAAACAGGACCATATATTCAACACTTAATTTATTCTCAAGAACAAACATTACAAAACATAAAACAAAAGTAATTGCTTTTCAAAATGTTGTAAAACATAATTCAAACTAAAAAAATCAGTGGGACTTAAAAACATGAGAATGACATTTGATTACATTTTGTAAGTATTATGATATTTATAAAATAAATTTTAGATTATTTTAAGACCGCAATCAAGCTTATTCGAAACATTCCCCCAAAAGAAACAAGGAAGCGATCCCAAAATCACTTTGCCTGTCGGCTTAAAGTACAAGTCAGGGTGTAATTTCGTACTGATAAAATCTCTCCTGTAGCGTCAAATTCGAGACACCACTCTTCCCATTCCAGGGCCTGAGCTTCTTCGACGAGGAACAGTTTTCCAATGTTTTCTCAGGCTCCTTTCTCGTCGCCGCCGTTGAACGAGAGAGAGGATCCTTTCTTTGTTATGCTTGCACGTTTTGCCTAAAGGACCTTTTAAAATCACGATTCCCGCCCAACCGGACTAATTGTTTGATTAAATCCCAGTTTCGGCCACAGTCGATCTGCAGATTTAGAAGAAAAGAATCGATTCAGAAGCAGAAGTTGATGGAGCAGCGCTGCTGAACTCGTGCTACCAATTTCCAACTGTCATTTCCGCTACCACACACACACAGGCCACGACGGTAGTCATTCCGTTAAAAAGTGATCAATTTTCGTACCTTTTATCGCTCAACAACACGAATTAGCCGCGCGCGAGAGAGCTCCCCCCTGGTCTAGCCCAAGTCTGCCAGAAATCTTTTTTGAATAACGAGCGAAAAAAAAGCAAGGCTCCCCATCGGGGAGTTTGAAAATAACAGTGATTATCGCCGCAGCCATTCATAAAACCTGAAGTCTAATGCATCCATGGCACCAGGTCGATAAAAGCAGGAAAACCGATTGATCTTTACTTAATCGATACCTGCGTGGCGTGTAGAACCGAAGCGAAGAAACTTGCCAGAAAAGGCAGTGCCCGCTAATACGGGTGGGGGCCAGCTTTGGTTGATGTACGAGCCGTGACTTGGAGCTGAACCGAACTTCTGCTGCTTTCAACGCGAGTGAGTGGTGGAAGTTGGATCGAGTTTTGAACCGTCAGCCAGCCGTACAAAAGGGTAATTATTTTATTAAATAATTATCATCACATTTACGACGCGAAGTAGAGCTCCGGAGATTCGGATCGTGCCCCTTCCTTAAGGGGTTTCTGGCCCGGGCCGTCGTTGGAGTTCTTGATCGTACGCGTACTATGATGTTGGTTTTGTCGGACAGCAGCGGAAATCAGGTTGGGTTGAGATTTCTGGACGGAGCAGTGTTGCCAGTTCGCCATCTCAAATTACCAATTTTCCAACGTAAAGTCATCCCCCTTTTAACAGCAAAACTCAATCACCCACTCAATAAAGCTTACAACTCATTATCGCTGCCGACAAAAACAAACAAACACAACTCGTCAAGACCCAAACAAGTCTCGAAAAACCATCAAAGTGGAAAACCAGAAGAGACAACAAACAAAGTCATCAGGGTGAAAGAGAGAGAGAGCGCGCGAACACAAGCTGGTATTAAATATCACTCAAGTCCGGTGTCCAACAAAAGACGAAACCCATTCTCGGTCCAATTATCCGTCTTCAGACGCACGAAATTAGATAAATTAAGCGCCAGCAGAAGATACAACAATTAGTCGCCCGCAAAAAGGGACGGAGACAGTGACGGGACAGAATCGGATGCGAAAAGGATGGTGGCGGCCAGCTTCTTTTGGTGGTGCCGACCGATGAAGACCATGAACAAGATGACAGCAGCCAGCTCTGAGAAGGAAAGTGGTGTAGAAGCTGAGCCAAATGGGAAACTAACTCGATAATGATCCCTGAATAAGAGTATTGAGGTGAAGTTGTGGTTTTTGCTGGGCACATAGAAAACAAGAACGAAGGAGTGCTTGATGTGACTTAATTTATTGGGATACAATAGCCTGAGTAGAATATCTCGAATAATTAGTTTAGTATCTGACGTAGCATAAGTCATATTATGTACTTTTGTTGAGAGAGGATTCGGAAAGGTAATCAGACAGCTGTTTAAACAGAATTTAAAGGAATTATCAAAATTTCTTAAATACCTTTATTTGAATTCCGATTTTGCTTGAACTAATACAAAATGTTTGAAAAATACTTTCAAACATCGATCATTGAAATATTTTAATAACTTTCTTGGTTTTATCACAAATTTTCGATTTCAAATGTTTGGTTAGAATTTTTTTAGCATATTTTGACTGCTTAAACTTGTTTATATATATATATATATATATGAAGGAAAAAATGTACCATAACTATAGCCATTCAAATCTTTTTATTTTATGTTAAAATGGTTGATAAAATAACGAATAAGTGCTTCAAGATTGTTTGCAAATAATTTTAACAATCCGAAAAAATTTAAAACGAAATATGAAAAATTCCTTTGATTACATTTTACAGTTGATTTATTTATTTTTATTTTATTTTTTTTTTTTTCATTAAGAATGCAAAGGTGACAATCTCTATCAATAAAATATTTGTTGAATTTTGAAAAAAAAATTAAAAAAAACTAAAAGAATACGGACTCGGATCGTTTTGCGGTCTTCGACAAAGTTGTTTGGCATAAAATTTTACACTTGACACTCACATTTGACAATGGCCCGACTCATTTGACGCCACCTTTTGGCAAAGTTTGGAAATTTTTGATTTCCCCATACATTTTTTCGAATTTTTCCATACAATCTCCAACGATAAAAAGCGACCCTTTTCTCCTAACCGATTTGGCTCAAATTTGGCACAGTTATTTTTTTTTTCTAAATAATCAAGCCAGGGTTATCTTTTACAATTTTGTTAATTTTTTTTTTGACGCTCTAATCTGTACGAATTTGCCGGTTGCCTAGACTTTGAATTTTTAAACCATTTTGAATCATTACATAACAACGCTTCATACAATTTTTTTTTATAACTATCCAACGTTATACATTATGATAATTTATGAAAATTTATGATTAGGTCTTTTTAGAAAAAAAATACTGATTTTTTATATCACTAAAAGTTGTAAATCGAAAAAGTTATTTTTTAATTTCGGCGATTTAAAAAAAACTAAGGCCGATGCAAATATTTAAAAAAGTTTTTGTCCCTCGGCCCTGGCCGAGGTCAAGGGGGGGGAGGGGGGCAAAAAAATAAAAAAATATAAAAATTTAAATAACAAGCCATAGTCTTCACATTTAAATGAAAAAAGTGTTTAAAAATGCATTTTACACTAGTTCAGTTGTTTTGCAATGATTAGTTTTCAAAAAATCTAAGATTAAGATCTGACAAAAACATAAATTGTATCGAAAAAAAAGATTTTGCATCGAAAATTTTCAAAAATATTAAGATTTTTTAATAAACCCAAACATGCTATAAATGATTTTAAACGCAGAAGAATGTATTTTAATTTGATTTCAGCTGGTTGCAGTTGAATTTTCATTGAAATTTTGAAGTTTATTGTAAAAATATTTTTTCTGTCCCCCTGATTTTTCGGGCCAATTTTGAAGGGGGGGCGGGGGGGGTGACAAAAACTTTTAAAAATATTTGTACCAGCCTAAAATATTTCAAACAAAATTTCACAAATTATTATTAGATGCCAAATCAAATTAGCTAGCAAAAATTACATTACTTTTTTTTGAAAAAGTGCACCGTTTCAAGTAATAGGCATTTTAGGGCGATATGTTTCCAAAAATGCGAAAAAATTAAAAATAGTTCATGGAGGAAAAGCACCTGGGTAATTCTCTACCAACTCACACGAAATCGGGAAAAGTTGCCCCGACCCCTCTTCGATTTGCGTGAAACTTTGTCCTAAGGGGTAACTTTTGTCCCTGATCACGAATCCGAGGTCCGTTTTTTGATATCTCGTGACGGAGGGGCGGTACGACCCCTTCCATTTTTGAACATGCGAAAAAAGAGGTGTTTTTCAATAATTTGCAGCCTGAAACGGTGATGAGATAGAAATTTGGTGTCAAAGGGACTTTTATGTAAAATTAGACGCCCAACTTGATGGCGTACTCAGAATTGCGAAAAAACGTATTTTTCATCGAAAAAAACACTAAAAAAGTTTTAAAAATTCTCCCATTTTCCGTTACTCGACTGTAAAACATTTTTGAACATGTCATTATATGGGAAATTTAATGTTCTTTTGGAATCTACATTGACCCAGAAGGGTCATTTTTTCATTTAGAACAATTTTTTTCATTTTAAAATTTCGTGTTTTTTCTAACTTTGCAGGGTTATTTTTTAGAGTGAAACAATGTTCTACAAAGTTGTAGAGCAGACAATTACAAAAATTTTGATATATAGACATAAGGGGTTTGCTTATAAACATCACGAGTTATCGCGATTTAACGAAAAAAAGTTTTGAAAAAGTTACTTTTTGCGTTTTTTTTCGTTTCGTCGTCCGTGTCTGTCGCGGGTGACTATGAACGGCCATGATCGATGACGACCAACTTTTTCAAAACTTTTTTCGTAAAATCGCGATAACTCGTGATGTTTATAAGCAAACCCCTTATGTCTATATATATATCAAAATTTTTGTAATTGTATGCTCTACAACTTTGTAGAACTTTGTTACACTCTAAAAAATAACCCTGCAAAGTTAGAAAAAACACGAAACTTTTTTAGTGTTTTTTTCGATGAAAAATACGAAATCGGAATTCTGAGTACGCCATCAAATCGGGCGTCTAATTTTACATAAAAGTCCCTTTGACACCAAATTTCTATCTCATCACCGTTTCAGGCTGCAAATTATTGAAAAACACCTCTTTTTTCGCATGTTCAAAAATGGAAGGGGTCGTACCGCCCCTCCGTCACGAGATATCAAAAAACGGACCTCGGATTCATGATCAGGGACAAAAGTTACCCCTCAGGACAAAGTTTCACGCAAATCGAAGAGGGGTCGGGGCAACTGCTGTGTGAGTTGGCGGAGAATTACCCACCTCTGCAAAAAAATTGTTTTAAATTTGCAAATCGGCCTGTTTATAGATGAGATAGAAAACTCTTAAAGATAAAATTTTGCCAAAAAATAGATTTTTTCCTCTGCATCTTCTACTGGGCGTAATTTTTCCACACGTGGCATCTCAATTGGATACAATCGGTTTAATTTTTAGTGTAAAAAAATACTTTTGAAAAATGTATGGAAAAAATATCCGAAATAAGTTTTTAAAACCCTTTTGAACGAAACCCTGAAGAAAAATGCAGGATTGTTCTTCAAGAAATATTTTAAAAATGAAAAAAATTGTATTTTTCGAAAAAGTTTCAGCATAATTATAACATGAAAACGACGAACTTTATAAAAAATGTGGAAATTTATTCTCGATTGCAGCTTTAATTGTGATTTGAATTTTTTTTTTGAAATTAAGAATATTTTTTTTCTAAATCCCTTTTTGTTCATTATAAATCATGTTTTTTTCCGTGTATCTATTCTCTATAAACTGTTACAATATTAAACAACAACTTTGCTGAAGATACCAAATCGATAAAAAAAAATCCCTTCTGAAGATAGGCACCATTCGTAAACCACGTCGATACTTTTTGCCTTCCTCACCTCAATGAGGGAAGGCTATAAAATCACTCGAAAAATGCACTTCTTTATTGGACTTCGTAGACCCACCTTCACGTATACCTATCGACTCGAATCAAATTCTGAACAAATGTCTGTGCGTGTGTATGTCTGTAAGTCCGTGCACCGATAAATATACACACGATTATCTCCAGACTGGCTGAACCGATTTGGACCGTTTGGGTCCCATTCGATCCATCTTGGGGTCCCACAAGACCCTAATTAATATTATGAAGTTTAGAAAAGTACTTCAAAAGTTATGCTAAAAAAACTATTTAAGCCAATCTTTGGAAGATTGTAAAAAGGGTGTTTTTTGTAAGAAAAACCGCCATGCTATATATTTTTAGAAAGGTATTTTAAAGACTTTTCCAACACGTTCAAATTGATTGAAGATCTGACAACCCCATCAAAAGTTATTAGCACTTAAGTGTTATTTATAAACTTGTTTGGGGCCGGATCTCAAATATTTTGAAAGAGAAGTTGTCCGAATCAATTTTCGACCCATTGTTGAACAGGTAATCAAAAGACCTTTCCAATGAGCCCAAGAGGTTGAAGATCTGACAACCCTATCAAAAGTTATAAATAATTTAGTGTTTTCAATACACTTTTTTTTGGCCGGTGTGTTTTTATACACTTTTTCAGGCTGTGTAGTGTAATCACTTTATGAATGCGAGGAAGGCACCAACCACCTAAAGGTGGATTAAGTAACGTTTTTTACTTTGTTTTAAAGAAGTGATAACATTTATGTACCTTTGCTTTTTTTTAAGTAACGTTATTCTCTGCTTTTTTTTCATTTACTACCCCCTATTTTCACACACTAACTCTCGATCTTTGCCCAAACTTCTACAAAACAAACTCAACACAACTGAAACGCTCCCAGCATCCTAATCAACAACGCCAAACAGCTGTATTGTAAAGCCGTGCCAATTTGAGCACCACTTTCCCTCAAGTATCTCACCCTACAAAGGTAAACTGCCTACTGATGACTATCGGCACAAACACTCACACACAACTCACTCAATGCTCGTCTCATTTCGCACACGTAACAAAAGGGTGGTTGTTGTGCCTCTCGTGCCGATTCTCGTTCGGAAGTCGAGTGCGATATTCGCTCCGGTTTCTGAGATGCCAATTGTTGAACAACTCCACTCCACTCGTGTGTCGTGCAGACAGCTGCCCGACGATGATGAGCTTGAGCCCTTAGATCGAATCCGAGCGATAAGCGCTGCGCTCAAGTGGCCCGGGATTCGGGATTGCTTCGGTCAAAGCGTTGCGTTTCTTTGTGCGTTTACGAACCTCTCAATCAAGGCCGGACGAGAGTTGGCATAATTAAATTTAAATTCCTTTTCACCAGATTAACTCCATTAAAGAACACTGATCAAAACGGGGGGCAGGCTTCTTTAATCCAGACGGCCGATGCAGTTGGGTTCAACGCGATCGAATGGTGGGGTGGTTGTTGGAAGTCCTTTCAGAGTCATGCTTTCTGAAGCAAATTTTCTGAGTTTCAAAATTTTATATTGTTCCGAAGGCAAAGGACAACCCTAGCTCTCCCACTCAAGAAGGTGGGCCCCCCTCGGCAAAAGGGAAAAAGTGTTTTTATTGACTGCTAATGAAAATCTTCCGCGCCGATCAAAACGCTGCGTTGTTCTTTAACGCTCCACTGACTGTGCACGTTCAGCCTGTCCAGCTGTCATGTCTAGAGTCACTTGTGCCGAGTGAACCCCTAACAGATCGTCGAAGGAGAGGGGGCGAGCGGGAGGACGACCTGCTTAAAAATAAATTAATCAATTTTGCTTGATTGATTTATTAATGCCCGGTATTTACGGTGAACCGGCACGGCTGGCCGATGTGTGAAAGGGATTCCACGGGGTTGAGCTTCTGCTCTTTCAGCCTTCTTTCCGCTCGGAGCGGATCTTTAGGTTGACGTATAACAATACCGTTCCTTTTGAAGGTAGCTTAAAAGGTGAGCTACCAACCTCCTCCTCTCATTTTAGCACTTAATTAATCATTAGAAGGGTGCACGGCAAAAGGATGAGAACACAGTCGACAGCGTCCATTAGTGGTGCGGTTAGTGACGGTGGTCGATGGAGGTCACTCGGTGAGCTGCTGGTTGATGGCAGTTAAATGAGTGAAACTGAAAATGGAGGTGCGCGGGGCTTAATTTTATTATGTGGTGAAGGGTTTGGTAAATTTGATATTGAATAAACATCGTTTTAAAATCTTTCTAGTGTTGAGCTTATTTCTTTAACAAAATAATAACGTTATGCACCTACGCGGTTCATGTGTTCCCTACACCCAGAACTGGGCATCGGCATACGAGAGGATAAAGAGCACGATTCGGTAGTAAAATGGTACTGTGTGCGGACGGAGAGGATAAATCCTGAAATTACCGAGAGTACTTTACTCATGGTTCATTTTCCAAAAAAGTTCATCTATCAAAAAAAAAATGTGCCGGTACCGAGACTCGAACCCAAGACCTTCGGCATATTGAACCGTGCCTTTGCCGTATGGGCCACCATGGTTCGGTGACTAAGTGGCGGTCGTTTGTCCATATAAGCCACTCATAGGATGAACTGTTCCAATGAACGAATGAACACGCGAGAGGACTATACTCTCGCAAAATAGCACTTTCCTCACGTTTCTTTTCGTGAGGACTATCCCCTCGTTCTTTAACTTTGGGTGTACTGTTAACTTGTAATAAGTATACTAAGGTAAACATAAAGGTGCCCAGAAAATATCACCCCCTGGTCCATAAGCGGAAAACGTTTTTTTTTATTATTATTATTTTAAGCATCTCTGCAAATTTTGAGCGAAATTGGTTGAGATTAACTCATTGGTACCCGAGACTAAAGCTGTCAAAAAAAAATTTTTCATACAAAAATGAGTTTTTTAAATCGCTAATAACTTACCAAAATTTTCGTAATTAAAAGCAATTTTTGGTACCATCACATCTATAGGTCATCGCTAAAATTTTAAAGTTATCGCAGTTTTAGTGAAAAAGACGATTTTTTCCCGTTCTCGTCATTTTCCCATTTTTGGGCGTGGCGCGTCGAAAAATCCAGTTTTCATTTTCAAAAAATCGTATCTCAGAGTATCAAAAACATAACTTCACCATTTTTTGATATGTTATGTGAAATTTTCCGAGGAATCCTTCAAAACAGCATTTTAAGTTTTCATACGACCTTTTCAAATGTTAAGCTAGATTTTTGAAACTTCTTACTATTTTTTTCCAAATAGCCAAACTAATCACCTTTCTTCTGCGTCTAGGACAGCTAAAATCGGATGAAATGGCGCGGAGATATGACTTTTTGAAAATTGCCATTTTTCGAACCACCCTAACACGGCGTAGGTCACCCTAATGGCCAAACAAAAAAATACGAGTTTAATTATTTCGGCCAAGGATCCCCCAGAAAAAATTGAGCTCGATCGGAGAACTTTTTTTCGAATCATGCTGTTTTCCTGGGGAATTGCTGTATATGTCAAATTCTTTGGATTCTTCGGTCCCTTCAAATAGCTTACTCCAGAGAAAGCCGGCTGGAACCAAATGTTGGCATTAAACGAATTATTAAAAGTTTCTTACAATGTTTTCTAGTTTATTTGGAAAAAAAGCGATCTTTTATAAACTAATCACAATATAAATGTCAAATTAAAATTGTTTTGATTTAAAAACATTTAAATCAGCAAACAAGCACAAATTTATTATCGATAGCATTTTTTCAATCAACCAATTTTTGGTGTAAAGATGACCGCATATTTGAACATAATTTATATTAAATGTTGTATTTTATTTTGTTCTAATGTTGGGTTTCCTTCACGTTCTTTTATCCTCTTGTGAATATTTGCAAAAGTAAAAAAAATCTACATGCTTTTTCATAAAATAAAATAAAACAATTATCAACCGTGTAAATTGTATTGGTGTACATGTTTGTTAATGTAAATTTACATTTTCTTTGATATAATTTTACCTCACTGTTTATCACAGTAGAAAAAGATTGTAAATTTGGAAGGTGTAATTTGGGAAGTTTGAATATTACCTTTTTAAATGTTTTAATTTTATCTGAATTTTTACTGAAAAAGTGACAATACACCAGAAAAGTGGTAAAAGCACACATTTTCAGAGGTTTTTTTTCATGAAATTATTTTTATTAGGTCCTTTTCGGTGCTGGGACCTGGTTAGGACCGAGTCGGCTTTTGTAATTACATTCTACTTAAAGCTAAGAGTAATTATAGAGAATCTTGTGTGTAAATGTTAGTGGGAGCATTTCCAGAGGTAAATTTACACATATTTTTCTAGCATGTACCCCTTCCTAGATGTAATATTTAAATGATTTTTTTTGCTGTGTATTATTCGCTCCCATATCGAGATTAATCCCTAGTAACATTTTTAACCTTACAGGTTTTATCATGGTTCGGAAAATTCTCATACGGCCTGAATGAGCTTTTATGGCCTACTTAAAACCTCAAATGTTACTAGCGATTTACAATGATGAAAAACCAAGTATAACATTTGGAAATTGGTACACATTTTATGTCAGAAAAAATGAGAAATTTACTTCTTAAAAAATCAAAATCACACCTATCAGTGTTTTTTCTACATTTTATTCTAAATTAAGGTAATATTACATCATAAATGAAGTAATATTATACCTCACAAATTAAAAAAAAATACTGTGAAAAAGCGTGTGAAATTGAAAATGATATCATTTCACAAAAGGTTGGTGCAAATATTTTTGAAAGTTTCTTAAAGCAATTTATTATTATTTTTTTCAAAAAAATTATAAATTTGAATGAAAATATAAGAGCAATCTCCTGAAATTAATTACCCGGCATTTAAAATCATTTTTCAAATGTTTGGGTTTGTTTAAAAATGTTTAGAATTTTTCAAAATTGTCGCAAACAAAAGTTTTGTTTTCGCTATTCTTTTTTGTTTTCGTCAAATCTTACATTTTTGGAAAACTAATGATTGCAGAACTACTGAACTAGAGTAAAATGCATTTCAAAACACTTTTCTGATTCAAATGTTGAGACTATGGCTTGTTATTTAAATTTTTATAGTTAATTATTTTTTATTAACGGTTCAAACAAATATTTGAAAAAAAGATTATTGCTAATGCAAAAAAAAATACATGCTATTATTACTTAAAAAATATCCCCTTTTTAACTGAAAAAAGCAATCCAAATAAATTGTAAGAGGAGCAAATCTGGAGTTTTTTTTTTCTTGAAAAGGTCCAATAAACCAAATTTACAGTTTTTGCATTTTGGGTGTTTTTCAAAAACAACCAAAAAGCAAAAACTGGAAATTTGGTTTATTGGACCTTTAAAAAAAAAACTCCAGAAATAAACCATTTATTTATTTATTTATTTGTTTGATAAGTAGGATTATTTAAATAACTTCAAAGTATCATTTATTTAAATCAAAAATTAGTTCAAATCGAAAAACGGAATGCATTATCGGACTCTTTGGGCAATTTATACTTAAAAAAAATGGAATAAGTTTCTAAGATAAGTATTAAGCGTTACTAAAACAGAATTCAAAAAAATCTTCAGATTTATAGCCATTTTCAGTTAAACGATTTTTTTAGTATATTTGGAAAATTTATTAATCATGCTAGAAAGAAGATATGAGGGATCAAAATTTGATATAATATGAAAAAAATATTTTTTTTTTATCTCCTAATTAATTTTTTATCAAACTTGGACCTTTTTTAACATAACGGTATATATCAAGCAGAGATTTTGCACCAAGATTTATGTAACATACATTTTAGTTTCTCAAAATTACGGGAAGTTTGTTTATTTTTACAATCAGATGGTTGCAGGATTGGGATCGTAAGTATGACCATTTTTGAATAAGAAGACAGCAACTTCCTTGGTTGCTATCCTAAAACTCAAATTTGTATGCATTTTATTGAAAGTTAATAAACTTAGTTAAATAAATATTTAATAATGATTATTTTTTCAAATAAAATAATAAAATAACCTTTCTAATGGTAATTTTGGCGAAACACATGCAATTTGCACACATTAAGATTGCAATTTTTAAGAATCACAGTTACTATCAAAATTACCCCGTTTTTTAAATATCAAATTTCAACAAAACTAGTTTTCAAAGCACCATTCAAGGGATTTTTTTGACGAATCGTGCATGAACAATGTATGGTAACCTCAGTACATGTTTTAAAAATATAAATCTTCAGTCAAGTTTGACCGTAAAGAATATCAATTTACGGTACATGACTTAATACATAAAATCACATACATATGAAATTGAAAAATATGTTATAATGACGTCATCCATAACTGTAATTATTTTCGTTTGAAGACATAAACTTTGCTTTACTAGCAATATTATTCACAAATTTTTCTACAATTTTTAGGACTTGTTCTGTTCTGTGGTGCAAGTAGTGATTAAATTTTTCTTACTAAGTAGGAAATACATTGACTGATGAATTTTTGAAACCAAAAAATCCGTATAAAAACTGTTTAGTAGATTCTAAATTCTTCTTTATTTTAAAATTATTGCTTCTGTTTCTTATACAATCAATAATCCGCTTGAAAAATATATTAAAGTTGGCAATCTGCACAAAACATTGCAAAATATTAAAGTTTGGAAATCTTTCATGTGATGAGCATTGGCAAATTCCCCGTTAGTTAATCTTAACGAGAGAATCAAGTCGTGCTAAAAATGCACTCAAGTTTCCATCCCCCAAAGCAAAGCGGACCTCAGTTTCATTAGTATTCTCAAAGCGCGCGCGGGGGCCTACCTCCATTTTCACAATTATTCAAACCTAGTATCGCGTCGATGGTGTGCCGCGGGGTCAGCGTTTGGCCGCCGGGTCCGAACTTTTTCGCCGTGTCTTTGAGGAAAAATCCGTTCTCTGCAAAGAAGAAGACAAAACCACGAAGGGGGAGTTTGTTATCCGTTTCTAAACTCGGTTTCTCGGGGAAGTCTGGCGGAAGCATCACCTTCGCGAAAGTTCTCCTCGATGTCCAGGTCCAGCTGGCCGCACTCCTTCAGCTTTTCCATGATTTTGTGGAAGTTTTTCGCGTCCCGGACATTCTCCAGCAGCTTCTGGACATCCTCGGCCTCCGACGGCGGGAATTTGTTCCGCGCGATCAGCTTCTCGACCAGATTTTGAAAGATCTGCTTCTGCACGTCCGACAGCGCCTTGATGTCCATTCTAAGGGCTCTGGGAACACTGGTTTTTAATATCACTATGACAAGCTCTTCCTCTCTTTTATCACTGATCCAACGTGGGGTCACACTACTTCACCGGATCCATTTGGTCTCACTTCAAGTGCACTTTGGATTCACTGAGCTTTTCCTTGCGGGAGCTTACTTCCGGTTCGCTGCCGGATCTTTGTTCACAAACCGCTTCGGTTTTCATCCAATTTCGGGAAATTCCACAACACCAGTCACAATCTACCCAGCGAACACGTGTCACCAGTATCCGGAAAACCCGGGAAACCTCAATCCCATCCAGCTAGCCACAACTTGTTCGAAAAACCGCGCCAAAAACAAGTCACGCGATGAAGTGCACTTCCCGCGTCGGCACGCGAAAAAAAAGCTCCGCCGAGGAACACGACGAAAGCACGCGAAAGAGAACAACGACGGCGACGACGACGGAAAGCCTACACAACTGGACGCACGAAAGGTAAATCAACATCTAGTTATCCTTGGGTTTTGCTGGCCGTGCCATGCTGGCTCGACGTCGAATCGATGGGAGGCGTTTTCGTCGTCGAGCGCTGTCTCACTCTGGTGAGCACGAGATGCCGACCGTCTCGCTCTGGCACGTGAGCTTTGGGCGAGCGCTCACGCACATCTCACTCGCTCTCTCTGTTTTATTGGCGGTAACTCACCAACACTCGCAATCTCAGCGCCGTGGTAAGCTCGTGTTAGTGAAAAGCTCATCGTTTTTGAGATTTTTATTCATTGAATTTCATCAACAGACTGATGTAAACTAGTATTGGTGAATCGAATTATACCGCGCGAAGGAAGTATGGCCGCTCGATCCCGCAATGAGAAGCACTTTTGATGAATGAAAATTGTGTGTAATTGGGCCTGGCTGGTTGGCTCGTTCGGAGAGGGAAGGGATGTATACGGTGATGATGATGATGATGGGAAGAGGAGTTTTGGTGAGCAAACGCTCTTCATAGAGTGCTGGATAATCTTGGTTGGTAAACGACGGCACGCTTTAGTTCTTGGGGCGACAGTTCTAATGAAATCAGCGACCTTGTTAGGGCCTTAATTGAAAAGTGTCAATGGACGGTTCATTAGCTTGTCTGAACAATTTTGAGCGTGTTTGTAAAAATAATTAACAATTAATTTAAATTGTTACTTAAGCGCCACGCACAAATCGACGAGCTTATGTTATCTTGTCGATTGTCACTTTTAGACGTTCTGTGCATTGTCTAGTCGTTTGGTAGAATTTGATTTCCAAAGTCCCGAGTAATAATTAAAAATATATTCAGTAGTTGAGCAGTTACATGTCAAAAAACGTCCTCTGCCTCAATTCCCTTTGTCCAGTTGTCGCACTTGCAAGGTGTGTCGAGGTGTATCGCGATCAGATCGGAATCTTTTTTTAATGTAGAGTGACAACATTGCACGGGGTTTTAACGATTTTTGTTGAACATCTTAGAAATGAAATCGGTTTTTTTATAGCTTTGCACCCTTAAAGTAATTGTCTTCTTATTTCAAAATTGTTTTACTTGCGGACCCAATCATAAAACAATAATTGTAAAAATAGTAAAACTATGTCGCAAATATTTTATTATACAGTACTTCAGGGGATGAATCCAAAATTACATCAGTACCCCCCGGTGGTTGGTCACTTTTTCGTTTGACACTTTTTAAGTTCGTACCCCTTTGGTTGGTCAAAGTCAAATTAAAAAGTGACAAACTGTCACTTTTTACACGGCGCTAACGCACACAATCAAAACGAACGTTTGTGTGAACTCCGTGTAAAAAGAGTGTCAAACTAAAAAAATACCCCGTTCTTTTGACAACAGTTGGTGTCAAACCATCGGGGTTTGAGTGTAGTTCCCGTAATTTTGAATATGCTAAAATTTGTGTTACACAAATATCGGTGCAAAAAAAATCGAGTTGATGGGCACCGTTGAGGATCAATCATGTAGTTTGAATTGTCAATGTTAAATTTTGAAATTATTCATGCAATTTATGAAAAAAAAATGCATTTGGTAGCAAATTAGTGACTGTCATAATCTATAACAATCTTTGCAGAAGTGTTTAAATATGGAACACGATTCAAAGTGATAGAATCGATTAAGTTTCATGGTAGATAAACTGTAGATAAAATATAGATCATACATACATACGGAAATAATCATTCAAAAATATAATTTAAGCCAATTTCCAAAAAAATGTCTTTTATTCATGTAAATTATTCGTGCTTGACATTTTCATTTGATTTATCAATATTAATTTTCTGATAGAAAAATACTCAGAAAAAAAAATCTGAAATTAAGTTTGAAGAATTACTTATAAATAAAAAATGTATTTGTGCCAATTTTGCTTCCTTTTTAAAAATTATAATAATAATATTATGTCACTTTTGTGACATCCTAGAAAATCGCATTAAATAACATGTAAAAAAAAGAAAAATTGAGAAGATTTTCTTTATTTTAATAACACTCCAAAATGAGAATCAATAAAATTCACCGAATTAAAAACTTTTAAAAAAATAATTTTCAAAAATCATTTGAAAGATGAATTTCCACTTTTTTTTTTTGAATTTTTGATTTTTTTAGCCGTAATTTTGTTAACTATTACCCCTAATATAACAAAAAAATAAATATATTTTTATTCCAGTATCTAGAACTTAGAATTCGATTTCATATCCCCGGTTTTATTCCGCGACCAAAATGTTTTTTTTTTCAGATAATTTTTACATGAAATTATTGTAGGGAAAAATGCAAAAAAATGTAACGGGCTTAAAAATAGCCCTTTTTTTAAATGGACCATAATTTCGCAAATTTTTAATTTTTTGATGAATAAAGTGGGTTAAAAATAAAATCATGATTACTGAAAAAACCGGCAACGATTTCTAAATCTTCAGCAAATGATCTGCAAAACAGACAACAGAATGTTATTGAATTTTTGGCATAACAAACTGTAATTTTTTGCTGAATTTAGGTTGTTTTGACGAAAATTTAACTAAAATTTGTGTCAATCATCTGTCAATTGTCAAATATCAATTAACTATGAATTCAGTAAAATCTAAACTTCTGACTCCATTGCCTTAATTTCAGTTTGTGAAAATTCAGTGAAACTTTCCAAAATTCAGTGAAAATTAATTTTGTGAATCAAATAATAACACAAGATGAATAAAATTGATTTGACAGTGCTACTATTTTTGAAACAATCGTATTTTTCCGAAAACGTCTAAAATACAGCCAAAAAATTTAAAATTAAAATAAAGCCAAAAAAAACATATTGTTCACAAAATATCGGAATATTTTCAATAATTTTTCTTAAATGTTTTTATTAGAATTTAACATTCCAATTCAGAGATTTGGAGAACCTTTCAACTTAGATCAATTCATAAGCCTTTGCACGAGGGTACATATTTCTAAGTTTAGATTTTGCTAGCCGAGTGCTCTTAAAGGGATTTTTTTAGATAGAATTCTAGATCTATTTTATAAATTTTATATTTATAATAAATCGTCTGTAAAATGTTTTAAAAGAAAAAATAAACTTAATTTTTCAACTCAAATTACTTTTCCAACATCAGTATATCATCATCATCATCAAAATGGAAAAAAATGAAATGACAAGCCAAAGTCTTAACATTTGAATGAAAGGGAGTTTAAAAACGCATTTAACACTAGTTCAGTTGTTTGTTTCATTACTTTTCAAAAACATGCTGAAAATGATTCTAAACGCAAGGATAAACTTTTTAAATTGATATCAGCTGATTGCACTTGATTTTCCATTTAAATTTCAAAGGTTTTTGAACATTTTTTTGGGCAGATATTTCTTTGGGTGGATTTTGTAGGGAGGCGACAAAATCTTTTTAAAACACGTGTACCAGTCTAATATAAACATTTAAAAATAACTTGTAAGAAAAATAGGTATAAGTATTCACTATAAATCAAACAAAAAGTTGTCATTTATTAAATCAAAAGTTTATATTGGCTATAAACTCTTTAAAAGCCTTGCATTTTTTTTAATTCAAGTTCATTCAAAAGTTTAATTTCAGATCAAACCCCTCAATACTTCTACAGTTGAGTTCTCCCACCAAACAGATTGAGAACCAATAAAGCACAAACACCATCAACGACCTCTCACTGGGTTCCCTCAAGGGGTGGGCCGAATCGTTTCGCCCATCATCATCATCCATCATGGGGAGGGGTTGGCAGATGGAAGGGGGGAGAGGGATGCTGCCACGAGAAGGGAACAAGAGACTCGGGCTCATTCTGCGGGTAATGTAATTATTTGAAGTTTATTAATATTGAAGCGGGGAGTTGTGAAGGGTGAGCGAGCGAGCGAGCAAAAAGAACGCTGCCAGCGAGAGAGTGAGCAGGAGAAACGAGATTTTATCGACGACAACAAAACCATTAGAGAGCATTAGCGCAGGATTCGAGGTCGGGAGAGGACGCGTCGCCGTCGTGAGGACGCAAAAAAAGGGACGCCGACGTTGATGACGATGTTGTTGTTGTTTGGGGATGTGGTTAAAAGTTTAATTTTGTGATGATAAAGGTTCATTGAAATTACGGTAGGGGTTTTTGTGTGTGTGTACGCAATTTTTTCATTCTCATTATTATTATTTATTACTCTCGCTGAGCTTTTGGGTTAAGTGGTGTGGTATAATATGTGTGTGTGTGTTTGAGCTAGCTTAGAGGACCCCCCGTTTATGAAATACTTTTAATTTAATAAGTTTAATTAATTAAATTAATTAGCATGTAATTCAGCGAGCGGTTTTGGTGTTGGTGGCAACCCAAACCTCGGGGACATTATGTGTGTGTGTATATTGAGTGGGTGGCACTGGCAGGCAGTGGACGTGAATGTCCTGAAAGTCACATGAAGGGACTCGCGTAATTTGTGGACAATTATAGCGTTTGCAAACGTGATTATGAATGTTTTATTTGCGGTTTGGTCGAGCGGCTGAGGTTGAAATTGATTGTGACATTTGTAAATTGGTTAATTCGAGGTGGGATTATGAGATAAAACAAACCGACGGGATCATTTTATTTTCACTCTGTACATAATGCTAGAGTTTTCAAGTTCCAAAGCATTTGTAAGATTTTTAATTTGTATAATTTATAATAATTCACAAATACTTTTAATGGTTTCTTTCTGTGCTACGAGGTTTTCGAATATTTTTTCAGTTAGTTTTGTAAAATTCCTATAGAAAATATATTATATGTAAGGGGAAAGAAGTGCTGATGTAGGTGTTTACATCAAATTCGGCTTAGCTCGTCGATTTTTATTAAATCAACAGAAATGTTATACGTGGACAAATTTTTGGTTTAAAGCATGATACTGTAAAGTTTCTAAAAGTATCATCGGATATTTTTAAATGTAGATCAACTTATTACGATTACTCATTTTTCAAATATGAGCAAATGTCCCAGAAGTTAGCCTTTTTGAAACTTTGTTTTGGCTTTCCCTTTGACCGAATATTCCATTTTGCGTTATTGGTTCGTCCATGCATGTTTCCATATCAATTTGACAGCTGTTTTTACAAAATCGGTGTATACAAATTCTTGAATCTGTATCTTAAGAACCTAAAACCTAATCAACTTGGAGTCTTTAGCAAAGTTGCAGTTATGGGCAAGGATAAATAGGGTCAGGGTCAAATAGGTAAACTTTGACAAAATTACAAAAATATTCAATTTTTTTTTAAATTAAAGACGTTTGCAAATTAGATTTATAGTTTTTGACCACTTTAAAAATTCTCCAAATATCCTACGGGGCATAAAAACCTATTGTTGAAATTAAAAATTAATCTTGAAAAAACATGTACAATTGTATCTATATAATTTAAAATACATTGTATAACGCTTATTCTTGTATTTTTATAGAATCAATCAAATCAAACCATCCACATTAACGACCCCCGGGTCTTTTGTGGTCTCTATTGCAAGTTTATGCTCGAAAATGACCATGAGTCCGAAGACTTGAATGGGGAGAACACCCAAACCTCTTTTTACTCCAAGGAACCTTCCACCCCAGTGTTTGAACTGACGACCTTTGGATTGCGAGTCCAACCGCCGCCAGCGATTCCACCGGAGTAGGCTTGGTTTGGTGTGTTGTTTGTACTTATGGCATGGAGACGACTCCTACACCTGGAATGACTTAACGGCCTAACAACCAAGGCCGGGACCGACATTTTACTTCATCATCCGATGGAAGGTTGCAGCAGAACACCAAAAAAGCTATTCTATAATTACTAGATTTTAATGTGTTGTGATTGTAACTGAACTTATGTGTTGTCACATGATATATTTGCCTAAAATTTCAAAAAAAAAAGTACTTTAAACGGGTGAGTATTCAAAAAGCCGTAAGAGCCACCATGACCTCCGACACTAATTTCCATTTTTCTTCAAAATGCAACAATATTTCATTTGATTTTAGTTTAGGGCACTTGAAGCGCGTGTAGATGAACAATCTCAAGCATTTTTGAAATTGGTTTTTTGTAAGTAGGTCGATTGCCGATGTAAACAGGGCTTTGTTTACCAATGGCTCTTACAGCTTTTTGAAAACTCACCCGAGTTTTCATTGATAGGAGGTTCTCAGCAATATCATTTTACCATCTATAAAGATGTTAAAACTTGGTCAAATTTATAAGTGTTACCATGCAATACAAAATTTGTAAATTTGGAGTTTGATAGACACACTTTAATGTGGAATAAAGTTTCGTTTTTCTTAAAATTCATACAAAAAAAAATAATTTCTCAATGCCGACCTGAACCACAAAAAAAACAATTTCTTTTGATGTCGATCCGCAAATACCAACCAGCCGCTGCTGCTGGTAGCCGTCTAATCAAACCAACCCAAACTTACGGCCATCATCATTACCCTCGGGTGGGGTGCAAACGGACACCAAAGATTTTCTTTCTCCACTCCAATTTGCTTGCACCAATTTCCGAGCGTCGGACGTGCCAGCCAGCGCGGCGTTGCTCGCGGGAAAATGCTGTTTTTTTTTCATTGTTGCGATGGATAGTGGGAGCATTTTTTATTAAGTTTGTGGATTTTTGTATTAATGATTTATCGAGGAAAACGGCGAAAAATGTCAAAATTTCCCACTGTGAAAATCGTGGTCCGGTTATGACGAAAAATGTGGATACAGTTTCATTTAACAATTTGACCACGGTCGGCTTTCCGTTACGGTTTATTCGAAAATTGATTTGATTACACCGACTTTGTTTATACCAGCTATGCATTTTCCATATCCTGCAATTTTTGCTGCTCGTGTTGTTCGCCGAGCAAAATTAATTCATCATTATCAGCAACAAAGTAACACGAAAAAATCACCCGCAGAAAAAAGTGGTTACACCGCAAGATGGCGTTGTTGATAATTGATTGGCTTCAATGAAGCGAAAAACACCCCGAATGAAGGATAATTACCAGATGGGAAGCCCAACTCGGCCAGCTCAGGCCAGCAGCGCACATTCAAGTTCAAAGCTTCACGAGCAGAAAAGCTCGCCTCACAGTGATTTGCAATCGAGGTGTAATTATAGACGCACACAAATTGGTGGCAAAATGGCCGACACCGAAGAGCTAGGCTCAAATTCAAGAAAATAATTAGCCTGCGTTGCTGGGCCAAAACGCGAACGATTCGAGTTTTGAGCCTTTTTTGGGAGGGGGATGCCGCGCTCAATTAGTGGCTTTAAATGCTCGGTGGAATGTTTGACTGACCAAAGTGAGAGTGGCCAATTGACAGTAATTTGTATTTTTTATTTTTGGTTTAGACCGCTTCGCGCGTGCCTTTGAGTAAGCAATACGATTGCCCAATTTTGTTGGCACAGGAAAATGGCTCACTTAAGGCTAATGGTGCAGGAAAAAAGTAGTTTTTAGGCAAAGTGTTTCTCTTATAACTAAAGTTTGAATGCATTTAAGGGCGCGACTCAAATTATTCTCCTGAAAAACCGAAAGTGAATTTTGTTTGCTAAATGTTATTGAAAGGCTTTTGACCAAGAAAAGCATTTTGAATCTTTGAATTGTCTATACAAGTCTTTTATATTTTTGGCAGCTGAACCTTTGAAAAAAAAAAATCTAACAGTTCTCTACCGGCTGATTTCATATTTTTTTTATTTTTTTTCAATTTGGCTCAAACTGTGTAGGGGCCTTTCCTATGACCGAAGAAACCGTTTTGAAAAATGGAAATTTTACACAATATTTTTTACTTGAGTTTTAAATGTAAAATGAAATTTGCATTCGAAAAGTACAACAGATTTTTTTATAAATTCCGTTTTCAAGACACAGTAACTTTCAGTTTGATTTTACCGAAAAACAAAATTACGGGTTTTTAATATAACGTCATTTTTTTTTTAATTTTCAAGTTTTTCGAAAAAGTTTAGAAAATTTCCTATAAAGTTGTCCCAAAAACATTGAAATTTGACTTCTGATCGCTAAGATACAGAGGATAAAAGATACTTTAACAGGAAAATTGTTGAAAAATTAACGCTTTCCAAGTATCACACGAAGAGCAACACTTTTTCTAGTGCGATCATCTCAACGACTAATGGGCCAATTTTCTATGTAAAAAATAATGAACATTTGTGAATTTTTATGATCTCTTTTCAACAAGTTTCTGGAAATTTTGAATTTAGGACATAACATTTCAAAAGGTCGTATTATTGATTGTTTGGTCCTTTTGAATTATCTGGAAGTAAGCGTGGTTAATGCAAATTTCTGTAAAGTACTTTTTGATTGCAAATTTAATTTTACATTGAAAACTGAAGTATAAATAATGTTTATTTGAATCTTGAAATGTTGATAAATGTTGATGAATAAAAAAATAAATAAAAATGTTTTAATTTTTGGTCTTATAAAATCTTGCAAAAAGTTGCTGTGGTAGAGAATTTCAAGACCGGCTTATGTTTTTTTTTTAAATTGGGTTAATCAAAAGATAGGAAACTTTTACTAAGATTTTTTTGTTAACATAAAAAAACCAGACCTAAAGTTGATTTCAGTTTAATATAATAGCTAGTTTTCACACTTCGAAAATTTTTTTTACTCAATTTTATTTCATTGCAAAGAAAAAAAATTGCAAATTATTTCTAAGAGCAATTCCAGCTCAAATCAGGATTTTTTCTGGTACTTTTGTACCCGACCCTCTCCGATTTCAATGAATCTTTGTAGACATGTTATCCTAGGTCTATATAAGCCGTTTTTGTGTATATGGAGCCTATAGTACTCGAAAATAACATTTGAGAATGGCGTAAGGTATTTAAATATTTTTGTATTTTGTAATTTAAAAATAACTGTATCTCGAAGCCGTTGCGTCGTATCAAAAATGGTCAAAAACAAACTTATAGGAAATTGGACGGACTTTCTGAAAAAATACACTGAAACAAAAATACACGCCACATCTATGAGATTTTTTGATTTTTAAGTCTAAAACTTAAATTTAAAGTTGATGTCACGATTTTTTTTCGTTCAAATTTTTTGAGGAAATAGCCTAAAATGTTACCAAAAGACTGACAAAAAATGCAGGATGGTATGCCGCTCCTGAAAAATACAAAAATCATTTACTAAAACTGTTTTTTCGAAAAGTGGTCTTCAAAATTTTTGAAAACCGGTGATGGGAATCGATTCTCCAGACAATTTTACATTAAAGTCTCTATATTGACCATTCACACTAAAAAATAATTTATATTACACTTAACTGAATTTCTAATCCGATGTAAAAATCATAGATGTACTTCAGAAAATAACGTAAAATTATGTTTGATTTGATACAGATTCCCAAATCCCTGCTTGAATCATGAAACAAATCATTATATCAAATATCGTGTAAATTTAATTTATGTTTGACTTGATTCTGCGTCAAATTTGATGCACATGGTTGGAGCGTGTTTTTAGATGTAGTTTTAAGTCTCAGCTGACTGAATTTTAAGTTAATTTGAGTGCTTTCTCTTGACAGTGTAAACCAAACGTCAGCCATCTTTGTGTTGTGCAAATCAGCGGAGGTCGAGATTTTTACCGTCATCTGGAAACCGGAAAATGCATCGAAAATCTAGGGAGTTTCCTTTCAAATGATTAAGGTAAGTTCAATTAACCATCAGCTGCGACAGAGGACAATATGTTTGCAAAAAGAAAACAAATGTCTGCTTTTTTCACAGCTGTTCGTGACGACCAGAGCAGAACCAGAAGTCGATTGCAGCAATCAAATTGGCCACCGCCTGCAATGGAGTGGCCTGTCCGGGGCCAGACCGTTAAACGCCTGAATCGGAAAAAGAAGCCGACCACAACGCTTGCAGATTTTAAGTGTTTGAATTTCTACAAATTCTCCCGAAAATCGTGATTCGCAGGACTGAACATGAACCGGTGATTTTAGTGCTGTTTAGTGTCAACAAGAATGTTTGGGTTAAGTAAAAAGAGTGTTCTGCTAGTTCTTTTGTTAGGTGAGGAAAACAGTGTTCTGAGATACAAGTTCAGGCCAAGAACATTGACCAGGAAAATATGATAAAATGTATTGTGTTTTAGTGAAAGTTTTTGATGAATAAACGCACAGATAGCTGTGTTTGCAGTATGAAAAATATTTGTATTTTATTCCAATAAGAATTCCAATTGGAACTGAACAGCGACGACCAATTACGAATTACATCAATGTAATTTTCAAAGACGTAAAATTACATTGCTGCTGTCCAATTTTTGGAATCGTGTAATTTTCAAATCTAACGTAATATTATGTTTTATTAGACGCTCCAGTTATGTGCATCTATTTGACAGAATATTACACGTTTTTTTCGAAGTGTGTTGTCCTATGTCCAATCCTTGGGAAGATACAGCGTTTTTAAAAATGAAAATGTTGAAAAAACGGGTTTTTTTGGTGATTTTTAGCAATTTCCATATGACAGACTTGGTTTTTCAGTCTCTTAAATATTTTTACCGGAAAGCTCGTCCAATTTCCCACAGTTTGCCTTAGACAGCATTTCAATTGGATGTAAGGGCTTACAGATATAAGCTTAATTACATTGCTTATAACTGAAAATAGAATATTTTTTTCAGTGTGGTAGAAACCAGGAAAGTAAATTTGATTACGTAAATATAAAAACGATATAAATCAAAAAGCTGTCAAAGGCAAACTAATGGGAAATTGGACGAGCTTTCCGGTAAAAATATTTACGAGACTGAAAAACCAAGTCTGTCATATAGAAATTGCTAAAAATCACCAAAAAAAACCGCTGTATCTTCACGAGGATTGGACATAGGACAATGGTCAATATAGAGACTTTTATGTAAAATTGTCTGGAAAATCGATTCCCACTACCGGTTTTCAAACATTTTGACGTTTAGACCACTTTTTGAAAAAAAAACAGTTTTAGTAAATGATTTTTGTATTTTTTTAGGAGCGACATACCATCCTACATTTTTCGTCAGTCTTTTGGTAACATTTCAAGCTATTTCCTCAAAAATTTTGAACGAAAAAAAAAATTATGACATCACCTTTAAATTTAAGTTTTAGACTTAAAAATCAAAAAATCTTATATATGTGGCGTGTATTTTTGTTTCAGTGTATTTTTTTCAGAAAGCCCGTCCAATTTCCTATAAGTTTGTCTTTGACCATTTTTTGATACGACGCAACGGCTTCGAGATACAGTAATTTTTAAATTACAAGATACAAAAATATTTAAATACCTTACGCCCTTCTGAAATGTTATTTTCGAGTACTATAGGCTCCATATACACAAAAATGGCTTATATAAGCCTAGGATAACATGTCTACAAAGTTTCATTGAAATCGGAGAGGGTCGGGTACAAAAGTACCAGAAAAATCCTGATTTGAGCTAGAATTGCTCCTAAGCAGCTAGAGAAAAATGTTTACTTTGCCGATTTTTTATTTTGTTTCTACTTAATAAAATTGTTTTTTGAAAAAAAGTACAGTAAATTTTAAATATAAAAAAAAAAACATTTTTTGTATCTCAATATTTTTTCATACTTCTCTGTGATTTAATAGTAGTTTGAAAAGTATTACGTTTCGATACAAGTGCTAAAACGTAAAATTTTCTAGCACCCATTTTAGTTTGCTTTATAGCCCTTCAACTTTTCGATTCTGTTTTTTTGGTATAGAAAAGCAGGCCGTTTCGTCGTTGATAAAATGACAACTTGAATTAATGAAAAAAAAAAAAAATTAAGAAGTTTGACGTAATTGTAAATGTTGTTTTCAGTACTTTTATTTTTAGCGATGAAAAGTTTTCAAAACATTTTTGCAAAAAATCTTGAAAAGTTAAAAATAACCCTACAAAGCTACAAAAACATGTATTGAAAAAATGAAAAAAAGTTCTATATGTGAAAGTGACTCTTTTGTGGTATTACGATTCGAAAATTTTAGTATCAAGAAATGGTAGAGGCCTTCATTTTTTTTGTATGTTTTTCGATGAGAAAAACATTTGTTTTTTCGGAATGTTGAGTACGCCATCAAATTGGGCGTTCAATTTAACATGCAAATTATTGAAAAACTCGTTCTTTTCGAATGTTCGAAAATGAAAGTGGTTGTATAGCACAGATTCGTAATACAAAGTTTCATTCTAATCGATGAAAATAATAACACTTAATGAAGAAAACATTTTCATTCATGAAAACCCTTTTGTTCTCTCTTTGTTAACCTTTGCTTCTTTTTTAGCATTCCCCAGCCATCAGTTTCATTCATATTTTCTCTTCATCCAGCACCATTTTTGAGCTACACTCAACTGCCAAATGTTCAATGGATCTTCATACTTGCAATTAAATAAGTGGCGTGGTGCGTGTGCTGCCGTTGCGCCTTTTTGCCATTGTTTGATCGCTCACCCCACCCAAATCCCCAACCCCACCCTCTTGTACCACCCACTAGACCCAAGATCCATTAGCATGTTGATGCTGGCTGGTAGCATAGCCCAAGAGCCCAAGCGTGCACACACGTGGCTTGAGTTTTTCTTATACCCCAATCTCCCCTCTCCCCTTGGTCCAGCAAAATTGAGTAATTGAAATATTATTGCAGGCAATTATGTTGAGCAATTTGATCAATAAAATGAAGGATGTCGATGATTTATTTTAATTGCACTTTTCTCGTTCGCTTCGGCCCGATCGATCTCCGCTTGTGCCTCCACTCTACTCGACTGGGTGCTCAATTTTGATCCCCCCCACCTCCTTTCGTCTAGCTCACCACTTCTTGCCCCAACATTTCTTTAATTTTCAAACCGATCAAATTTTATGTAGGCTCTGCTCTGTCTGGTGCGGAATTTGAAGTTTGCTTGCTTTTCTTAAGGAAAATATTTCATTTTTTTAATAAGAATTTCCAAAAATACGACATTTTAGCCAACTGTTTTTCAAATGATCAAAATCAAACTAATCAATCTACTTAGAAAGCTCATCTGACACCATTCGGTGGATTAATCCTTTTTTCTACTCTGCCTATCATTTCTTCTTCACCAAAAGCTTGAACGGTGCCTGTGCTTTGGATCTAAATTGCTGAAGCGCATGGATTGGCCAAAGACGCGAGCCTCGCAGACTCCTCCAGATTTGAACACCGGTAGGCTCATTGGTTCCATCTAGGGTTACCAGATTAAATGTTGTGAACCCCGATAAAACCTTAACCAAAATAAATTCGAAGAAAACAATCTGGCCGCCCTATCGACCACCTCGTCTATCAGTCTGCCGGTTTTGCACCGGTGCTCTGTTCCGAGGCCTCCTCTGGCTTCACGGATCCAGATCCAGGTCCAGAGTTCAGGTGGAGCAGCCGTTGCTTCCTCATCCAGACCCCATCCAGCTAGATAGTGTGTTATTGTGCGCATTAATGCATTAATTTAAATTAGATTTGTGCAATTATAAAGCTTTTTCCTGCCTCGGCACTAGCTTTAGCACCGGCACAGCAGCTAACTTGCTGAGGTTTGCTTTATCTGTCTGCCTCTCTGCCTTTCTATATGTTTGTTTTACGCGTGCTTCTATACGTTACGACCGGACTCAACGCTTATTAACATATTTGTTCATGTTCCCGGTCAGGAGGAAGAGATTTTAACTCTTGCTCTGGTTGTATCTTTGATTGTGGATCAATAAAGAGGAAACTGTTGAATTGAAAATGTGCAAGTAATGAATGAAAATAAATTTCTTTTTGTCCAAGTTTTTTATGCAAACCAACATCGCAAATATTTTGAGTTTTGAGTTTTTGGTCTATCAAAACTTTACAACCAGCGCAACTCTCCAAATCGTTAGTCGTCGATCATTTTTTGTATATTTTATTTGATCAAATGTTGTCACAAATGTCAGAAAATGAAACATAATTGAATTTGATAATTTTTCTAATAAACAAATAGATTTAGGCATCACTTGGTGTTTCAATTCTTAAGCACAAATATTCGTCTTAAACTTAAAAAATAGATAATATTTAGATGAAACAGATCAAAAAAGTTAACGAAAATTCCTTTTTTGCAATTCCGTCGTGAAACTACTTACTTTTCCTGTCATTCTTGAACGACGAAATAGCCTACTTTTCTGTACCAAAAATAACAGAATCGAATAGCAACACTTTTCAAAATAAATGCTGAAAAGTTCTACTTTTCAGCTCTCAAATGGGTGCTGAAAAGTTGAACTTTTCAGCACTTGTTTCGAAAAGTAACACTTTTCTACATTTTTTGATTTAAACGATTTATTGGCAAAATACATGAAAATTTGACATAAAATTTCACTCAGTGTGTGTTTTTTGGAATTGCAAAAAATGTTGTATGGAACTCGTTGCAAAACTTGATTTTTTCAACACTCTTCGTATTTATCCAACTCGGTGAACCTCGTTGGATAAATGTACGACTCGTGCTGAAAAAATCTTCTTTTTGCAACTTGTTGCATAAACTACTATTTTGACATTAAAAGTCGAATCAATAGTTCGATGCCTCTGTGATCTATAGTACAAAGCTTGCTTGAATTCCTATCTTATTAGCACAAAATTGGCATTTAAAGTTCAGTTGTATTTCAGGATCTAGAGGTTCAGTCTTAACATTTTTTTAAACAAAATTACAGGCAACTTTCCTAAATTAAAAAAAAAATAGATGTGTACAACCATGAACATTGTTTGACCTTTTTTGAAAAATATTGAAAATGTGCATAATAACCTCAAACGTTGTGTATCAAAAATAATTCCAATTTGAAATTTAATTTAAAAATTGAAGTAAAATCAGATCTGGCCATGTTTACGTAATTTTCCAAAAATCTTCTCCCAAGCTTGAAAACCCTTGATCTTTTTAAACATTTCCAAAAATGGAAAATTTAGAGAAATTTTGTTTCGGCACAAATTTATTTATTTGATGTTTTGAAAGTTTGTAATGTACGCTTCCTTCAGGCCCGAAACACCAAATTAATCAAAAATTCGGTTTTCAAGATACGGATTTTTGAAAATTTTGTTTTGTATTATTTTTCTGGGAGCAGCTATAAAATTTGCATGGAAGCTTGTTTAAAATTAAAGGTTTTTTTATATTTATTCAAATTTTCTTTTTCATGTAAATTCATTCAGTTAAAATTTTATTGAGTGTCCATTAACTATCGATTTCACTTCAATTATAAATACTAGCAATTTTCATTTATTCATGAAATTTTGTAGCTTTCGCTATTCAGTGATTTCAAATGTAGGAGATCCTACATGTACAAAGGGAAAAGGGATACCTTAAAACTAAATAAACTATTTAAAGAGCGGATCAATGCAGCTGAAGACTGCAATGATTTTTGTCGAAATGCATCAATTATCTTATTGGGCATAACATCCAAAGTGTCAACTTCGGCTAATTGATGAAGTTCACAGGTGCTGAACCAGAGAGGAAGTTTCAGAATCATTTTCAGATTTTTTTTTTTTCTGAATCCTCTTAAGTTTTTTCTTCCTGGTTAAGCAACAGCTTGTCCAGATCGGTACATTTAAAATTAAAGGTGTAGAATTGCTTTCTATGCGTAGCAAATAGTCCCACAAAGTTTCAACGAAATGAAAAAAATAAAAAGGGCAAATTCTACACATTTTATATCAATCATCCATTGCATTTTGACCGTGATACTTGCCGTAATACCAAAATATTATTTGTTTAAATGATCTACCGTAATCTGGGGTGAATCGGGACTACGGTCTGAATAGGGACAGCAGTTTTTACAGCACTTAAAGCTTTTAAATTCGGAAATGGATGTACACATTTTGTTGGCTAGAGTCTGTTCTAACCGAAACCAACAAGAAAAATCAAAATATTGTGCTCCAACATGGTTGAAACTGCTGTCCCAATTCGCCCCATGTGTCCCGATTGACCCCAGTTTGCGGTACTTTTTTCAGTCATGTAGGATTTAAAAAATGTGAGAGTTGTTAGACAAATTTTTCAGGCATTGTTGTGCAGTTTTTGTTGAATTAAAAATATGTATTTAAATGTTAAATAAAAAAAAATTGCATTTTAGAATTAATTGAATTAAAAGAAACAAAATGAGGTTCAATACTCTTGTCATGTCAAAATGCCTTAAGTAGCTTAAAATCAAAGCATTGTTTATTCTTTAGATCATTACATTATTCTAAGTTATAATCCCCTTTCCAAAAATTCGGTAAAACCTAATCAAGGAGATAAAAAATTAACCATTATCAAAATCTTGAAAGTTTTATTGAAAAACTTCTACGAACAATTGTTTACTGGTTTTTGCAATTCTTTCGTGAAACTATTTAATTTTCCTGTCGAGCGATGAAACGGCCTACTTTTCTCTACCAAATATACAGCAATTCCCCACGAAAACAGCATGGAAATAAATAAACAAAAGTCCTCGGATGGGGCTCAAATTTTTTCTGAGGTTCCCTGGCTGAAATAATTAGACCCGTATTTTTTTGTTTGGCCATTAGGGTGACCTACGCCGTGTTAGGGTGGTCTGAAAAATGGCAATTTTCGTCGATTTTCGCAAAAACCACTTTTTTTTCGAAAAATCATAACTCCTCGCCATTTTAACCGATTTCAATTGTCTTATACGCAAATGAAAGGTGATAAGTTGGCCTTTCAAAGAAAAATAGTAAGAAGTTTCAAAAATCTAGCCTAATATATGAAAAGGGCGTATGAAACTTAAAAATGTCGTTTTGACGGTGTCTGGACCAAAGAGCCAAAAAATCAACTTTTTTTCACTAAAACTGCGATAACTTCAAAATTTCAGCGATGACCTATACATGTCTGGGTACCAAAATTTTCGTAATTGAACGACGCAACTGACGAAAAACATATTTGTTGCAAAAAAAAAAATGTTTGTAACACTATTTCAAACTAGATTAAAATGAATATCATCAAAGAAAATGCATTAAAAATGGTGTTTATTTTATTTCACATGTAAACTAATAGAAATTCTGAAGCTTGAAAAAAAAAACATGTATTTGCCCCAAGAAACTTAAAAAAAATCTATTGGCAACATGTTGCATAAACTGCAATCCGGAAAAATGATGAAAAATATTTGTAGAACGTAGAACGTTAATGAAATAAACATACAACATGTTTTCAAACTGTATGCGTATCATTGATTTAGATTTTTCAATTTCTTTTCGGAACTTAACGGATAAAATATTTCAAAATGTGGATGCATAATATATGTAAAATTTCACGGAATTTCACGTTCTGTAAAAACATTCACGGAGCTTAAGCGATCCGTAAAATCATTACAATTTGCTAACCCTTCTGATTATCACTTAGGAATAACACGAATGAATTTTTTTTTTGAATGAAAAATAACCAATCAGGGTTATTGCAGATTCGAAAAGTACAATAAATTTCCGATAAAATGACATGTCCCAAAAAAATGTACAGTCGAGTAATGAAAATAGCAGAATATTTGAAACAATTTTTGTTTTTTTTTTTATGAAAAATACGTTTTTTTTAAATTATGTATACGCCATCAAATCTTGCGTCCAGTTTTCATTTCAGGCTGCAAATTATTAAAAACACATGTCTTTCTTAAATGTTAAAAAATTGAAGTGGTCGAACCACCCTGCGTCACGAGATATCGAAAAATGGAGCTCGGATTCGTGATCAGGGATAAAAAATACCTCTCAGGACAAAGTTTCACGCAAATCTAAGAGGGGTCGGGGCAACTTTTTCCGATTTCGTGTGAGTTGGGGAAGAAGAATCAATGATATTTTTATCAAATTCAAGTACCGTTTTTTAATCTTGCATATTTAATTTTTTTTAAATGTAATTAGGTTATTCATATGTAGGATCAACAGTCGTCAAAGGTTTTATTTCTAGCAAATTAATCAATGAAAAAAAAAATGCTGCATCGAAATCAACCAAAGGAAAAACAAGTAAAAACAGTTTGATTTCAAAAGCGTGCCATTCGAAGCATGCAGGCACCATCCTACATGGAAATATGCTTCTGCTAAAATTAAGTCACGTTAAGAGGCATTTTGGAGCTGAACTTTTAATGTGTTTTGATTCATTTCCTTTCCGCAGTGCCCAACCACCCATTCGGTGGGCTTCCTCCTCCTTACCTGCCGTGCTCTCCACACGGCGCTCCATCCGGTAATTCTGCCTTTTCTTTGCTTGATTGTTAACATTTCAGCGGTTGAATCAAACTCGATTCCTTTCTTATGAACGCTCGATTTTAGGATCAACCTGATGACATTCGTAGTTTGAAATAAAATAACAGAATCATTTTTTAAATGTTTAATTTTCTTTAAAAAAAAAACCTAACTTTATTTTCCTGATTTTTGTCTTCGATTAACCGATCCAGCATGCAACCAGTTCATCACACTTACCTAACCTGCTTATTTTCTTATGTAAAGTAAGCCGACCCGAGACGCACGGAGGCTCTACGCACTTCAACTGCGCGCATTACACCGGCAATTATGGGGAAATAATGGAATTGGGCACGGGCTGAAGCTTTTACGTGGTGGTAATTAACAGCGCACCCACGAACATACCTGCTCACTTTGTTGGGGCCCCTTCGAGAGTGAGCCGAAGTTCAGCGCTTTGGTCGAAGGTCCGCACGTAACCAATAAGTAGACAAAGATGCAACAGACGGAATGCAGAGTTGTGTTGGCAACACCAGCGCCACCAAGCGGTTGATCCGAAGACTATCAAAATCTGAGGAAATGACTAACTGTCAAATGGCGCTGCTCGCAGCGGTGAGACCGAGAACTAACCGAATCTTCAAAATGACGGTTCAATTCTTAGGGTCTTTTTCGTCTGTGCCCTGTAACTCGACGGAAAAAATGAACAAATGTAGGAATGCTGTGGCAAGAAGAATACAAAATAATAATAATAAAATACACACATTGATCCGAACGCGCAGAAAGGAGGTATAATTACGTATAATCGGTTGAGCAACCAGGTCAATCACACCGCAGCCGCAGCCATCACTGTTGGGCCTCTGGGTGTGTAATTGTCTGATGGAGCTGTGTGTGTGTATTTCGATGTACGTATGCCTGAGTCCTACGGTTAAGGCTCGCTCGCGCAAAGATATGGATTTTCACTTGTTGATTGATTGTTGAGCTCTTAATGGAGCTGAAAATTGGTTTTGAATTGGAGGAGCAAACCATCAATCACGGTATTTCATACAGATTTTTTCGAACTGAAATAATTATTGAACTTCAGCTGGAAATCATTTAGACGGTGTCTACCCCCTTGACTTTTAGTATTGATTAAGCGTTACAAAAAAGCAACTGACAACTTTTTTCATAGCTCAAATCAGCACAAATTTCCCAACCGAACAGGGTCCCATTGACTTACAAACGGGATTGACTTTTCCAATAAACCAATCAATCAGCGGCAAGTGTGCAGGTTCCTGATTGCATTGCACAGCATTTGTGTCGCCCAATTAAGTCAATTTTCGTGACGAAAACATTCGATAATGGACTGCGGTTATTTTCTTTACTGTCGTCATCATTAAGCCATTATTCAGCTTCGCCGAGCCGTGTACAAAAAGTCAACTTCCCCTGGCCGGTAATCACCCCACTCCCACTTTTCCTCCTCCCAACCCAGGCTAACATCATTACCACGTGGCACGATGGTGGTGTCTCTTCCAATATAATAACGATTCGTCATCCATCGGCGCAAAATTCAATTATGACTCTTCGTCGCTGCGTCCGAAGAAATGATGATAAGTAAACAATCTCGAATTGGATTCAAGAGATGTTTTTGTTATTATTATTATTTTAACAAAATTGAAAATGGTTGCAATCTAGGTTGTAGCTCTATAAAACAGCGGAGTGCATATCGTAAACATAAAGTACCAGAGTGGTTTTCATAAGAACCCAGAATGCTGATAAACTTGAGTAATCGAAAATGTGGAAATATAGAAACATCTTTTTTCGGCGTAGTTGAGAAATTTTGATAACAGATAAGCCTTTTGTGGAACATATGCCGCTTATTTATTCATTTTAAATCAAATAAATACCTTTAATTATTTTACAAATTTTGAAACCAAAGATTAAAATAAGATGAAATTTCGAAATTTCGAAAAGTGGGCTTGTAATTTAATTTTTATTTTAACTTGTTTGCCTCTTTCTCAACCGTGGAGCAAAAGAATCAAAGTTAAAAAAATGCAAATCTGCTGATTTCGAATAAAAAAATTACAAGCCTTTACACCAGGGATACTCAAAGTTTTTGGAGGCCGGGCCAAATTTGAGGCTCAAATGAGCTTGCGGGCCAAACATACAAAATAAGATTTTATAAACAAAAATTGAAGTTTTTTAGACTACAAAATACATTGATAAGCTGACATTTGTTTTTTTTTATTTCTGTTATTTTTTCAGTATTTCCCTTAACTAAAAAAAAAAAACGAAAAAACAAAGTGGCCGTTTTATAAAGGTGTTGATTTTATTGAAAAAAAAACAAAAAGTTTTTAGCTGAATATACATTAGCGTGGTTCACGTTTCTATGAAAAAGACAAAAGTTGTTATTTTGTCTTGCATCAACCGGAATTTCGTTCTTTTATGTCCCCAGAAGCACTCCTGAAAATTTGAGCCCATTTGGTAAGGTCTAGGAGCTCCAGTTTTAATTTGAAATTTATATGGGATTTTGATTTATTTTCCATGGGAAACTATCTTTTTTTACATTGTATTAGGACTTTTTTTTTTATAAATCGATGAAATGACTTGATTCTTATAGTAGGAGATAGGGTTTGAACTGGGGAACAACTTTGTAGAACATACCAACATGCTAGGAAGTGACCCTTTAAAGATACAGATACTTTTAGATGGTGGCTGGCCCCTTCAAAAGCCACCATCTAAAAGTATCTGTATCTTTAAAGGGTCACTTCCTAGCATGTTGGTATGTTCTACAAAGTTGTTCCCCAGTTCAAACCCTATCTCCTACTATAAGAATCAAGTCATTTCATCGATTTATAAAAAAAAAGTCCTAATACAATGTAAAAAAGATAGTTTCCCATGGAAAATAAATCAAAATCCCATATAAATTTCAAATTAAAACTGGAGCTCCTAGACCTTACCAAATGGGCTCAAATTTTCAGGAGTGCTTCTGGGGACATAAAAGAACGAAATTCCGGTTGATGCAAGACAAAATAACAACTTTTGTCTTTTTCATAGAAACGTGAACCACGCTAATATACATGTGTTTTCAATATTTTTTTTTATATTTTGAAACTGGTGACATGTAATCTGCATAATTTTTCTAACGGCGTAATTTGTTTCATTAAATTAAGTGTGACTAATAAAATATCGTTGATAGCCAGAATTTCAACTAAAAAAATCTTTAAAAAATGTTTTGAGCAGCCGTAAATTTGAATTGCAATCATTATTTTTAAAATGTAAAATTCAACAAAAAATCATTTTAGCAAAAAACATATATTCATCGAAAGTTACTAAAATTCAAATGCTCAAAATGATTCTAAACGCCGAAAAAACCCATTTTTAATTGATTTGAGCTGATTGCACTTAAATTTCCGTTGATATTTTGAAGTTAAAAAAAAATGTCCATGATTTTTCGAGCCAATTTTTAATAAAAGGAGGGATGTTGAAAAAGGCTTTGTAAAATACTTGCAAAAGCCTTATTCCTCCGATTTCAACATTTTGTCTGCCTTAATTCTGAAAACCAGAATTTCCAAAAATGTTTGATGAAAGTTTTGACGATATTTACTAGCTTCAATCACATTAAAATTTGTGAAACTGTATCCTAAAATGGGGATAAAAACATTATTAAATCATTTGTTTTTTTGTCAGCAAAAAATAAAAAAGATTCGCCTAATAAAATCACTTTATAAGCGATTAACGGGCCATTTTACATGATTATTCAAAACGGGTCCGCGGGCCGCAACAAATCACCTCGCGGGCCACGTTTGGCCCGCGGGCCATACTTTGGTCACCCCTGCTTTACACTAAAGTTGTAGCTCTTATAGCATCGTTGCCAAATCATCAACAAGAAAAGTGTTATTTAAGTTTAAACTAGGTTTTTTTAAAGATTTAGATAACATTCTTGATCTTCAACATATTTTCAGAATGAAAATGTCTTGTTTAGATTTAAAAAAACTTATTATGAAAGAAAGCGGAACTTAAATGCTTTATACTGCCCATGTTCGCATAAATGTCCCATATGCAAAAACAGCAAGCTGAGAAAAACGTATTTGAAGTTTGTTCCATACATTAGGCTACGTGTTAAGTTTTCGCGAAAACACTGGATTCCCTCCTGATTTCTAGAACAAAGTACTGGATGTTATAGGCTCTTTCGAAAGAGCACACAATTTAGAATCAAACTGCATCAATAACTCGAAATCGATGAAAATGCATATGGGACATTTATGCGATCAGGGGCAGTATAGATGATATAGTTTCAGGAATTTTAGAACTAACTTTAGAATAATTTAAATAATTCAATACAAAAGGTCGAAAGGACAATAACATCAATTGATAAAAGGTTGAAGGGAGGCTGATTTAAAACTTATTCCCAATTATATTTTTTTAAATTTTATTTGGACTTGTTTACAAAATATTTCTGTAAGCTTTTTTCCATTCTATCATTATATTTTATCTTTGTTTCAGACTCGATTATCCGAAGTTTCGATTAACCGAAGTTCGATTATCTCAAGGTTTGTATAGGACTTCGAATAATCGAATCATGACCAAAAAAAATTGTTTTTCGTATTTTTTTATTTTCTTGCTTTATGCATAAAATTCGAATTCTCCGACCCCGAGGAGCGGCCGTGGCTGAATGGTTACGGTGTTCGCTTTGTAAGCGAATGGTTCTGGGTTCGATTCCCATCTGCTCCAATCGAGAAAGTTAAGGACTTAGAAATACTTGAAATGCTACGAAATGAACGAAAAATCAAAGTCGCTGGAGGCGGGGTTCGAACCCCCGTCCTTTGGATTGGTAAGCAAAAATGCTAACCACTAGGCCATGGCGACTTGGTGTATCCTAAGGTTCTACCTCTCCTAGTAACATTGAATCCAAAATTTCCCTACAAACATCTATACCACTAAGGTGACGTAGGGGTCATTGCGCACTTTAGATAGGTGTTTACTAACGATCCTTCCCATCCCTGAGGATAGCTTGGACCCGGCCTGGACCCCCTTATGCCCTGGGTTGTATTACACAGTCATCAAAAGATGATGACATGGTATCTCCTGTGTTGGATTATTGTTCCGGATGAGGGTCTAACACAACCACACCAAAACAGTGGGATAAGCGTTGTGGAGCCTTCCGGTGGTGGGGCGTCCTCCAAATGCTAATGCTAATACTAATGCTAAAATTCGAATTCTCCGACCCCATTTTAGTCAAATTTGAATCGTTGACTGTCTTAAAAACTAATAAATGTATTTTTTAAATATTTCATCACCGCCATTTAAGCCGCCATCTTGGATATGAAAAAATCTAAATCACTTTAGAGTAGTTTATTGGTATACCGAAGTGATTTTTTTTCTGAGGCCTGGACTGTATTTGAAAAGATATTTTTTCCCCGGTTTCATTGATATTTTGGTAAATTTTACCATTTAAGTTAAAATTTGAGCAAGTCTTTCAAAACATTTTAGCGAAAAAGTCTTTACTTGAACTTATATAATAGTAGTTTATATTTTTTCAATAGAAGTCACTTGTAATAGTTATATTCTTAAAAAATTTCTATCAAAAATAAGAAGTTTAATTTTTTTCATTTACCTAAGTTAAATGTTTTTTTTTTATTATCTTTTAAAATTAATTGATTCGTGGTCCTGTAATATTTCTGGGAGTTGTTTAAGTCTTTCAAAACATTAATTATCCTTTTTCAATGATATTTTGCAAGCTTTTTTTCAACCCTGAACAGTGCTTAAAAACCTTGATTCCAACTTATTTCAAAGTATTCTTTCAATATATTTTGTGTTTTCATTTTATCAACATATTTTATTCTGGTTTCAGTAATTGTTTTCTGTGTTTGTTTTTAACTTCAGTTCTTAAATAACTGAAGTAATTTTCAAGTTATCACAATTTCAATAAAAATGTAGATTGTTCTAGTTTTCACCGATTTCGAAAAAAATGTAAAATCCTCTAAAAATATTTTAGGTTTTTATGTTTTCATGCGACCTTTAAATATAAAGCTGAATTTTTGAGAGTTTATGCTACTTCTTCTTAAAAACCTATCGAATTACATTGCATTTGCGTCCGATAGAGCAAATATCGGTTCAAATGGCGCAACGTTATGATTTTTTTTTTAAAATGCGTTTTTTGCAAAAATCACATAAACAAACATAAAAATATGTTCATTCGTTAATTGGAACAGTTCATCTTTTTTAGAGGTTTTTGTCGGGGAATGACCGTCAATCATTCATCGAAACGTGGTATCCGATATAGTAAAGGCACAGATTCAAAATATAAAAAGGCAATAAAAAGGTTTCAGTTCAACTTTCGATAATTGATGGTGAAATTTTGAAAATGTATCTCAGAAAGCATTGCACTACTGTGGATGTATCTGTAAGCCCATACATCCAATTGAAATGTGGTCAAAGACAAACTTATGGTAAATTGGACGAGCTTTCCGGTAAGAATATTTTTGAGACTGAAAAATCAAGTCATCATAAATAAATTGCCATAAACTATCAAAAAAACATTTTTTTCAACATTTTTATTTTTAAAACTGCTGTAACCTCACCAGGATTGGACTTATGTCAATGGTCAATATGGAGACTTATATGTAAAATTGTCTGGAGAATCGATTCCCATTATCGGTTTTTGAAAATTTTGACGTTTAGAGTACTTTTGAAAAAAAAACAGTTTAAGTAATTGATTTTTGTATTTTTTAGGTGAGTTGCTCCATCCTGTATTTTTCGTGAGTCTTTTTGTAACATCTTAGGCTATTTTTCACAAAAAATTTGAACGAAAAAAAATCGCGGGCTCACCTTTAAATTTGACTTTTAAACTTAAAAATCAAAAAATCTCATAAAAGTGGAGTGTTTTTTTGTTTCAGTGTATTTTTTTCGGAAAGCCCGTCAAATTTTCTACAAGTTTGTCTTTGACCACTTTTTGATACGAAGCAGCAATATTTAAATTACGAAATACAAAAACATTTAAAACACTTACGCCCTTCTCAAATGTCATTATCGAGTGAAACTGGCTCCATTTGCACAAAAATGGCTTATATAAGCGTAGGATAACATGTCTACAAAGTTTCATTGAAATCGGAGAGGGTCGGGTACAACCGATTCCCTATTTGACATGGAATTGCTCCTTTATAATATAAACAAAATAAATTAAAAATGTTTTGCCAAATCAGTACATTATTTTGCTTATAACATTTTAAGCAGATTTGATGTTTATTTCCATCTCAGAAAATAGAAAGTTTAAATAAATTCATATCTTCATAACAAAATCCCGTCGGTAAAGTTTTCCCACATTTCCACTATATTCTACCGACGGTTTTTCATTTCAATTTCCAGCGCGCATCGATGCTCAGAAAACTCACACCAATACTTTCAACAGGAAAAACATTCAGCACCACCACCACCACCGCCACCTACCAACACTCGTAAACACACACAAAAAAAATACGAACGAACCCTCCCAAATTGCACTTCATTTCCTTAATCAAAACGTCAGCCAGCATCCATCAGCCGAAAACTTTTCCTCCAACCACCCACTCAAACCGCCAGGGCCAAGCAGGCAGGCTCGCTCTCTCGTCTATTTTAATAGCTTCATTCATTTTGCAGAACTTTGGCGTGCGGAGGCCCCAACCCCCCCAATTAGAGAGACCACAACATCAAACCCTCACCCTCCACGTTGCTTGGGCGTTGGGTTGGAAATTTTCTTGCCAAAACCAGCAATTTTCGGAGCAAGAAGATGGCACGGGCAGAATTTGAAGAAGAGAGAAAAAGAGGCACCAAGTCTGCCATTTTCAGCGAAAGAAATTACTCCAAGTGGGTGTATTTTTTTACGTCTTTTTTGGGGATTTTTGTTTGTATACTTGAGTGAGACGAAGATTTTTCTTCTTTTTTTAATTTGATTTTCTTCACTTAGAAGAAGTACGTGTCCTTGGAGGGTAGATGCTGAACAGGGTGGAAAATCAATCTTTTAAAGTTTTTGAAGGAAAAGTGGCCCTTATGAAATTGGATAATGAAAAATAAAACTGAAAGAAGAAGAAACAATAAAGAACTGAACAAGGGAAAACCCAAGGAACAGCGCACATAATTAAATTGAAAATAAAACGAACTCCGCTTTTTGCTTCGTGCTTCCACGCATGGTGCGAGAGAAGAAAATTGATCAGTTTTTCCTCCGTAATTACCGACGGAGGCTGGCTGTCTGGTTGGCAACCATCACTGTTGGCAGATAATGATGAAATTGGGGCGTGGTGTAATATACACTATTTTTTTGAAATTTTTAGAGAATGCTAAGAGCTTAAAAAAATTGTTTATTAATATCTATAGAGACTTATTTCTTCATATTTGTTTAAAAAGTTCTATAAAAATAGAAAAAGCTACAAATTGGTTGAATTATATCTGATTACATTATTAAATGAGTTGAGAAATTCTCCCAAGAATAAGTATTTTGTTTTTGCAAATTTAATTTATGTATTTCTTGATTTGGATAGATTTTGTGAGCAAATTTTCTATGACCAAAAAAGATATTTTGAATCCGAAAAAAAACATTTTGTCCACACAAGGCTTCATCACCCAAAGGAAAAATATATCTCAAAATCTGTACCAGTGGATTTGCTGCAGAAAATGTCACATTTTATAACATTTTTTGCAGCAACCCCGTAGATCATTTTTGCCCGCGTGTAAATATTTCAGCGATCTGCAGTTCTCACCAACACATATAAAGCTGGCCCGTCCCCGAGCAACAATCCAAAGAGAAGAATATGTTGGTGCTCTTTCACTTACATTTCATCAAGCGTCCATGGCGCGGTGGTAGCGTGTCGGATCAATAACCAAATTGTTGGTGGTTTAATCCTCGTTCAATTAAGGAGTTTTTTTTAGTAAAATACAACCAAAAAGCCGTCGGTAATGTCGATAATTGTCGGTAACGGGCAAAAATGTCAAACCCCTATATCGCAAAAAATGCATGAGGACAGTTTTATAAAAACCTTATTTTTGGATATGTTTTTTTTTCAGATGGCAAAATTTGTATCATATTAGTTATGGCATAAGATTGTCAAAATTCTTTTGGCAAAAAACGTGGAAAATTAAAAAAAAAAACTTTTTCAGGCTCAAAATCCAGTTTGGACCATGTCAATTGTTAGGGTTGATTTAAAGATCTTGAATGTGTTTTTTTCGATGGAACTTAATATTTTAAACTAGTTAAAATGTTTGACAGGTTTCGTCATTTAAGAAATCGCTACTTTTTTTGGTGATGCATAGAAAACTTGATTTTTCCTGTTTGCTTTTTTTTCAATCAAAAAAAGGTTTTCTTTGTGTTGTTTGTAGAAGCATTTCACATATCGTGATTATTGTTTTCATTTTAATTAACTATTTCTTTACCCTGAATACAGAACCATCATTGACAGTCATTGCCCCAAAAGTGAAGGACACCATCTACCACCTTAAATTACAAGCAAACAAGTTTTTAAAATTGTCCCCAATGGCAACACTGCCAAATGCATTTTGCTCAAAAAACATTTTTTTCGTCTTGGTTATACTCAAAAAATCTGAAATGGCCATTTTGCGCAATATATGTTAACAACGAACTAGAGAAATAGGTAGTATTTTAAGCGTATGACGTTTTATTCTGAGAAATCCTATCGAAAATTTTGCCAAAGATACGAAATTCATCCGAAATTTGTTTGGGACCATTCATAAACTACTTGGCTCTTTTTTAAAAACCCAGAGGAAAAAAAATTCATTGCGTAATAATTGGAAATATAATTGGAAAAAAAATTCTTGCAGTTTTAATTAGGTTTACTACATTTTTTTTCTTTTTTTGAGGAAATTAATTGAAAAAAGTTTTTTATTGACGAGTAGGCAAAAAATAATGTATTATTCAAACTAAAATCACTGCAAATATTTTTAAAATATTTAAAATGTCTCAAAATGAGTCAAGAAATCAAAGGGCAAAAACTATTTTTTTAAAAAACTTCGAAGTTTGAAGAATAACGAAACTATTAATTTTTTTTAAATTTTTTTAATTTGCGTGTGTTTAAAATCATTTAAAATATTTTGTAAAATATATTAATAAAAATGATTTTTTTGTAAAGGATATTCGAATCCAAATTTCGTTTGAATAAATTGTATCATGTCTCGTTATTTTTTTTATTGTTGTATTGAGGAAATTAAGTATAAACAAATTGCAACGACCAATGAAATTATTTTTTTTTAATTAAAAATTATATCAGGATATTTAATTGCAATCGACAAAAACAATAACAATACAATTTAAAACAGAATTTTTTTTGCATGTTTGCTTTTTTTCATTCTTAATATCCAGATATATGAGTCTTATTTGCAACACAAGTTCATTTATTTGTTTACTTTTTCAACTTATAACAAACATTAGTTCCGGCCCACCACTGCCGCAGAAAAATCAGATACGTTTCGCAGGGCCAAAAGATTGGGCTCCTCTGCCCAAAGGTGTCCACTTGGATTATGGATGGTCCCTTTCTCAAGATGTATTTTTTTATTTCAAGAACCTTCTATGAAGCGGGAAATAAAAAAAAAGAAATAGTCACCAGAACCACTAAATCTCAAGGAATCAGCCAATCACACAAGCTGTTAAATTGTTTTTACGGTTAATAAAATGAATTGGATTTAAATTTGATAACCATTCTGTATGGACAGCTGCCAAAATATCTTCTATGGTAATAGAAAAAGTACTCACAAAGTTTCATCCAAGTCAAAAGATAAATCAAAATTGTGAAGAGTCAGAGTATTGCTCACTTATATTTTTTTTTTCAAATTATAGAAGAATTCTGAAGAGATTGTTTATTTTTTTATTTATCGAAAAAGTTTAAAAAAAAGCCAAAAAACAACAAAATGTATTTTTTTCACTTTATTTAGACTCATATAAAATTATTTAGAGTTTTATAAAACCAGCTATCTCTTAAAATTTTCAAGAAAACGTATTCCTGAAGATTTTTATGGGGAAATCCCCGTTATTTTTTTTTTATTTTCTGTTGGAATTTAAAAATTTTATATAATATAACTATAAACATATTTTACATTTTTAACTGTCAAATCAATATAAATTCATTGTAAATATAATTAAGATTATTAAAATCATTAGAAACTTATTGAAGATACGTAGGCCATTTTAACCGCCATCTTTGGTATAAAAAAAAGAAATGAATTCACCGTAGTTTAGAGGTCATACTTTAGCTTGACAAAAAAAAAATACAACGAAACAATTCCAAGTAAAATACCATAAAATCATACCAAGGTCTTGTTTTTGGAAGGGCACAACAATACCAAACCATGTTATTCCAAGGGTAAAATAATACCTCAAAATAAAACCATTTCAATACCAAGTTGAGGTCTTCTGGATTTTTGAACACTGCTTGAATACCAAAACTTGGTATTGCCATGGTTTTATTTCAAGGTATTCCCGCACCCTTGGAAAATCATATTTTGGTATTCCTGTGGTCTTCCACACACAAAATTTTGGTATGATTTCATGGTATTTTACCATCTACTGGGCAACCAAGAGCACATTTTGGTCGCTGGTATTTGCACAAGAAATACCAAAACTTGGTATTTTCATACTATTTTTAGTGCATCATTTACAGTTAGTGAAAAAACGGAAATGATCCAAATGCAACAGCCAAATCTACTCACCTGATGATTCCATGTTGTTCTTAGTGATATTCTTCACCACATCGAATGCATTTGTCATTGATGAACGGCCTGTGCTTGAAGTTCTTGAAGCTTCTGAAAAATAACAATATTGAAAAATAAGTGTTATTTGAATGAAACTGGAAGTTCACCAAAATTCAATAACCTGTTGATTGACTCGTTTTTCAAAGTATGTGGTTATCCCGATTTATAGAAATTTCAACGATTTAAAAAATATATTAGTGAGTATATAAAAAAATTAAAATCAGCTTTAACATTTTTTGGTTTCAAGTCATTTTTGCGCAAAATTGATAACCTCGTCAAATTAAAAAAAAAATCTCATAGTTTCAGAGGAATTTGATGAAACACTTCAATACCAAAATAATACCACAATGTGGCATCCTGACTTAGACAATTTTCCACAATTTCATATGATTTCTTTAGGGGGTATATCAAAAATGTTTAAAATCAAGTTTGAAATTTCCGGTTTTCAATGAAAGCATTCGCTTTGAGACATCATTTTAGCGCAAAATTAATTATTTTGTCAAAATTGGTCAAAATTTTCTCATAGTTTCAGAGGAATTTGATAAAACACTGTAATACCAAAAGAATACCAAAATGTGGTGTTCGACCATTGACAAATTCTGCAATTTTGCAATATCAAAACAATACTTTAAATTGGTATGATACCACATTTTGCTCTTGCATAATCCTAAAGACAAATTTTAAAGGGTCCAGGAATAGCAAAATTTGGTATTGATACCAGAGAAAGGTATTATTACGCATTTCCCTTGTTATTTACCCATGCTCGGGAATTGTTTTTCTTGATTCGATTATCCGGAGTGAATTTTTTTCGTGGCCTTCGGATAACCGGTCTGGACTGTAAATTCGATAGATAAAACGAAACCTTTTTCTTGTTTAGATAATAAGACATCTTCTTCAATCTTCAAAAATATACTTCGCAGCAATTACCCAAAAGGTAACGTTTGAACATATCCAGAACCCTCCCCTTTCCGCAAATTAGATGTTTTTCCTTCCATGATCCATCGATGTTCCGCGCCCGGAAGTGATGCCGCAGATTTAAACAACCACTTTGGCAGAAGGATGCTCGTTCTCTTCTAGGCGATACCCATAACCTGATCAATCTCCAGCAGAGCGGGAAAATAGCTCCATCGACCTGCGCTTGATTACCATCACGGACACACCCCCGCCAGCACCCCATCATCATCTGGCGTCGTCAACCGAACCAGAAAACCAATAAAGATCTATGAATCGGGCGGGAAATAGAAGAAGCACAAAATAATCACCCACACTCTCGTGGAGGAAAAAAAGGCACCCACACACACACGCCTCCAACCGCTCAGATTCTCCAACCGTCGCCGTCGTCGTCTCTTCCAAAGCTATAATTAAATTTATGAAATTAAATTATATGTTTATGCCAACAGACGCAACCAGCTCCGGGGCGAGTGGGAAGGAGGAGGAGGACAGAGAAAACAAACACAACAAAAAAAATCCCGCCGAAATCTCCGGTTTGTTTTTCCCTCTCGCTCTAACCGTCTTCCTTTGTATCGCTGTTGATCTCATCTCATTCGATTATCTCAGGCACTCTTAGTTAGCGAGCGAGCGCAGCATCCTCAACGAGAGAAAGAGAGAGAGAAAGAGAGCGAACGATCTAAAAATAAAAAAAAATCTCCCAACCCTGCCATTATATGGGATGATTCGTTATTATGAAATTAAGTTATTCTCTCCAAGCGCGCGGCGTTCGCTCGGCCTGCTGCGGTGAATGATGAGCACACGAATGTGATGGGAGAGAAGGAGAGGACGAGGCAAATTGAAAGATAATCAAGTGTGTGAGTTCATGTGTGTGTGCGGGGTGAAGGAGGAGAAGGAGAACGGACAAAAAGATGCAAAAAGAGGTGGAGCCACCGAGCGAGATAATAGGCGTCATTTTTATCTCTGCTGGACCAATCAAGGAGCGGTGGAAGGAGTGAGAGAGCGAATTTAGCGAACCGGTGTGAGTGTGAGTGAAGTGGGAGTGAGAATGAGTGATAGGAGGAACTCACGGAGCTCGTTTTATATTTGTGTTTTAGTTGTATGTGTGGTTTCGGAAAATGAAAACCGGTTTGTGGGAAAACTCAGAAAAAGCGGAAAATGTTACGAATTGATGGTGTTGGTGAAGGACATCGGCGTGTTTGCTGAAATACGAGTGATACTAATGAAAACCACGTGTTTCTAGTGAGTTACTCGTCATAATTACCGTTTGAGTCGTGTCACATGAGCTACAAGAGATCTATTGCATGAAGCAAACAAACTGTTGAATTCAATGTTACACCCAAACGGCGGTCGCATGATTGTGATGCATGGCGGCATGAAAGTATATCAGAATCTGCATGAAAACTGTCCTCATGCATTTTTTGCGATATAAGGGTATGACATTTTTGCCCGTTACCGACAATTATCGACATTACCGACGGCTTTTTGGTTGTATTTCACAAAAAAACCCTTATCAGAACGAGGATTGAACCACCAACTTCTTGATTATTGATCCGACACGCTACCACCGCGCCATGGACGCTTGATGAAATGTGAGTGAAAGAGTACCAACATATTCGTCTCTTTGGAGTGTTTTTCGGGGAAGGGCCAGCATTATATGTGTTGGTGAGAACTGCAGATCGCTGACATGTTTACACGCGGGCAAAAATGATCTACGGGCTTGCTGCAAAAAATGTTATAAAATGTGACATTTTCTGCAGCAAATCCACTGTTGCAGATTTTGAGATATATTGTTTCTTTGGGTGTAAAAACAAGAAATTTAATTTTCTGAAAAAAATATTCTAGCAGTCGACTGCTAGATTTTTTTTCAGCCATTTAACCAACAAAAATGGCAATTCCAACTATTTTTTTAGTTATTTTAGTTAATGGTGGTCAGCAATTTCGGGTTAACAAAATCAACAATCGATTGTTGAAAAAAAAAACTGTGTAAAAAATTAACCCATACTTTTAGTTAAATCAACCAAAATTTTCATAGATTTGCCCTGGCCGGTCTCTCCGTGAAGTGTACACAGCAAAAAATCCGATGGTAAAATCGCATGCAAAAACATGCACATCACCTTCGTCAAAATAAACACTTAATATTACACACTGCATGTACATTTTTTGCAAACACAAAAAAAGTTGCAACCCTCGGGATTCAAACCCAGCACCAACAGTAAGGACTGGCGCCTTAGCCCACTCAGCCGTCAGACCGATGAAAAGTTATACAGATAAACGCATATATAAGCTTGACATTTCGGACAAGTAGGTTTCCCATACTGATGGGCTACATATTTCAGGGCGTAAAATTACATGAAATTGCATAAAATAATGCAATATTTATTTTACACCCAGCACTTTAACACGCAGCTGGATTACTTCTTTTTTAGCTGTGTAGTAGAGAAAAAGATGTTCCGCCGAATAACCAAGACAATTATTTTTTTAAATTCCTTTTACCGATCTTTCGTGCGCGAGAGAGGAGAGCCATGCTCGCTTCGGATTGTTTCTCTTGATGAACGTCCAAAGATTTTCTTTTGATGATGATTATTCCATCGCTGCGTCCAATAAAAAGTTTCCGTACCAAATTTACCAGATTTTTATCAATCTATTAATCTTTCTTGTCATGAAAAAGTAATTCAAAGTTTGAATATGAATAAATAAAACGCAAATCCACTAAAAAATCAGTTCTACTGAAAATTCTCAAAAGTTTGAGGACATTTTTTGGATTCTGTTTCAATAACACTTTTAACTACCAATTTCAATTGGAAAATTGTCAAAATAATTCGAAAATGCAGTCCATTTTCCGAATAAAACTCAAATTTCATTTAGAAATCATTTTAGTGGTCCAATATTGATGAAATCGTAATGCTCTCAAGCCACAACGAATATTCAAATCATGTAAAAACATTTTTTCGGGTCCTATTCTCTCACTTTTAACATCAGGTTTTAAATTCTACGGCCCCATTTAAGACAAATTTAAGTGACTGTTACATTACTAAATGAATTCAATATGTCATCACTTTAGTGATTTTTGCGGTCTTATTTGAGCTCAACAACCAAAAACAAGCCACCAACAATAAAATTACGTGATTTGATTATCCCAAGTGACATCGATTATCGATTCTGGACTGTTTATGCTAGTAAAATTTCGAACTTTTAAATTTTTAATATTATTTAGATGTTATCGAAGAATCATAATCATGTATACCTGTCGTCTAGGATGTCCAGAAAAAAAAACTCGGCTCCACAAGCAAAAGCAAAAAATAAATATTTTTTGGATTATTTTAAACTTTAAAAAAATATATGTCGGTTAATAAAAAAGTTCAAGTTCACCTTTTATTTAATACTAACCAGGTCATAATTTGCCCAATTAGCAATGGCCTCCCGCTGGGCCCATCTTCATTTGGCCACAAACAACAACAACAAAAGGACCCTCCCCTCGGCTCCGGATTTATGCTCGATGTGTGAAACATCATCGGGCCTAAAACCAAACTTCCTTCTTTTTCGGCATTCGGCGTTGTCAGCCAGGATGGTTGATGATAGGTTTCTGCGACGGGTTTCAAAATCCGGCACTTCCCCTCGGGGGGAAGTCTGACGGAAAAAATGTTGCTTACAGGAAAACCGGGAGGGCGAATCTCCTTCGAGGGCTTGGAATAAAGGACGAATCTGCGCGAGAGCGACCACCAGGACAAAGAGGATTATGTTTAAGGTAAGCATTGGGACAGTTTCTCACCGAATGTGGGAAGTTTGCAAATACGGTGCTGGAAATTGGCAATTGTATTTGGGCGGTAGCATGACACTACAATGCAGTAAAATGAAAACCGTGAAGGATTTTGAAAATCATATTCGTCATTCACTAAAATTGCTTCATTTCAACTGCTTAACTATAAAATAATATGGTATTTTTGATGCACTTTTCAAACAATCATCATTAAGTAATTGCATCTCAGCAAAGCCAAACCACTAAGAACGAATTCTCATGTGCCATTTAACTTGCTCAAAAATCTCCTCTAATCATGATATTGAGAAACCAAAACCTCGAACTTGTTATCTCACCTCTAGCCCAGACGTCCATATTAAAACTGACAGACGAATTAAAGATAATTAATTCAAAATGCCAATCGATGGTACTGCTAACAGAAACCACTTAATTCCCCCCCTCATCCCACCTACTTGTTTCTCAAATCCTTCCCTCGTCTGATATCGCGCGTTTTTCGATTTTAAAAATCACCTCTCGTCCTCAACGTCCTCCCGGCCGGCATCATTAAATCTGACAGTTTGTAAAGAGGCTGACTTGGCACCGGCATCGGCCAACAGAATGGCGGCATTTGAGTGGCGCTGGAATTCCTCCCACTTCTCCAACCGCCCCTCTGATGATCGCCCCTCGAATGGAATAATTAATTAGTGTTTTCAAAGTGACTGCACAACAACACGCCAACACGGACGGTGCGTCGAAAATGCTAAGGTAATCTTAATGAAATCAAAAATGCCAATCAGGCATTCAACGGTGGCGAGGATTGTGTTGGTGCGGCGGCGGTGCGACTTGTTCAGCGGGATGGGCCCATGTTTGGAAGTTTCGGGTGATATCTTTGGTGGAAATTCACCATGTTGTTGCGTAAGAATGCTTTTAACTACAAAAAATAGTTATGTGTTTATCGAATTACGTCAAAAATAAAACCATGTAATAAATCTTCAATGTCATATAATGAGCAATTCTCTACGAAATCGGTCTTTTTTCTTCAATTTTAATTTTTGTATTTTTTAATCCGACTGAAACTTTTTAAGTGCCTTCAGTATGTCCAAAGAAGCCATTTTGCATCATTAGTTTGTCCATATAATTTTCCATACAAATTTCGCAGCTGTCCATACAAAAATGATGTATGAAAATTAAAAAATCTGTATCTTTTGAAGGAATTTTTGATCGATTTGGTGTCTTCAGCAAAGTTGTAAGTATGGATACGGACTACACTGGAAAAAAATGATGCACGGTAAAAAAAATTGGTGATTTTTTTATTTTACTTTTTATTACTAAAATTTGATTTGCAAAAAAAACACTTTTTTTTTTGATATGTTTTAGAGGACATAAAATGCCAACTTTTCAGAAATTTCCAGGTTGTGCAAAAAGTTATTGACCGAGTTATGAATTTTTTAATCAATACTGATTTTTTTTTCAGAAAATCGAAATATTGGTCGCAAAATTTTTTCAACTTCATTTTTCGATGTAAAATCAAATTTGCTATCAAAAAGTACTGTAGTAAAATTTTGATAAAGTGCACCGTTTTCAAGTTAAATCAATATTTAGGTGACTTTTTTGAAAATAGTCGCAGTTTTTCATTTTTTTAAATTCGTGCACATTTTTACACACTTTTGAAAAAAATATTTTCGAAAAGCTGAGAAAATTCTCTATATTTTGCTTCTTCGGACTTTGCTGATACGACCTTTTGTTGCTGAGATATTGCCATGCAAAGGTTTAAAAACAGGATAATTGATGTTTTATAAGTCTCACCCAAACAGCCCACCATTTTTTAATGTCGATATCTCAGCAACTAATGGTCCGATTTTCAATGTTAATATACATATGAAACATTTTCCGATCTTTTTGAAAACAACATAATATACGCCCTTTTGAATTGTTATTCTTGATTTGAAAATTTTGAAAATATTGTTTTCGAAAAGATCGGAAAATTTTACAAATGTTTCATATATTAACATTGTAAATCGGACCATTAGTTGCTGAGATATCGACATTGAAAAATGGTGGGCTGTTTGGGTAAGACTTAGAAAACATCAATTTTCCTGTTTTTAAATTTTTGCATTGCAATATCTCAGCAACTACAGGTCGTATCAACTAAGTCCGAAGAAACAAACTATAGAGAATTTTCTCAGTTTTTCAAAAATATTTTTTTCAAAAGTGTGCAAACATGTGCACTAATTTAAAAAAATGAAAAACTGCGACTATTTTCAAAAAAGTCACCTAATTATGGATTTAATTTGAAAACGGTGCACTTTATCAAAATTTTACTACAGTACTTTTTGATAGCAAATTTGATTTTACATCGAAAAATGGAGTTGAAAAAATTTTGCGACCAATATTTCGATTTTTTGAAAAAATAAGTATTGATTAAAAAATTCATAACTCGGTCAATGATTTTTTGCACAACCTGGAAATTTCTGAAAAGTAGGAGCGGCCGTGGCTGACTGGTTACGGTGTTTGCTTTGTAAGCGAATGGTTCTGGGTTCGATTCCCATCTGCTCCCAACGAGAAAGTTAACCACTAGGCCATGACGACTTGGTGAGCAAAGATTGGAATTTGGAATACTGTTACAACCAACCCGCAATGCCTTTTGAGGTGTATCCTAGGGTTCTACCTCTCCTACTAACATTGAGTCCAAAACCTCCCTACAAACATCTATACCACTAAGGTGACGTAGGGGTCCTTGCGCACTTGAGATAGGTGCTTACTAACGATCCTCCCCATCCCTGAGGATAGCTTGGACCCGGCCAGGACCCCCTTATGCCCTGGGTTGTATTACACACTCATCAAAAGATGAAGACATGTTATCTCCCGTGTTGGATTATTGTTCCGGATGAGGGTCTAACACAACCAGACCAAACAGTGGGATAAGCGTTGTGGAGCCTTCCGGTGGTGGGGCGTCCTCCAAATGCTAATGCTAATGCTAAAACCTGGAAATTTCTGAAAAGTTGGCATTCTATGTCCTCTAAAACATATATAAAAAAAGTGTTTTTTGCAAATCAAGTTTTAGTGATAAAAAGTTAAATAAAAAAATCACCAATTTTTTTTACCGTGTATCATTTTTTTTCCAGTGTAGTCCGTATCCATACCTACAGCTTTGCCGAAGACACCAAATCGATCAAAAAATTCCTTCAAAAGATACAGATTTTTGAATTTTCATGCATCATTTTTGTATGGACAGCTGCCAAATTTGTATGGAAAATTATATGGACAAAATAATGATGCAAAATGGCTTTTTTGGGCATACCGAAGGCACCAAAAATGTTTCAATTGGGTTAAAAAATACAAAAATTAAAATTGAAGAAAAAAAAACCGATTTCGTAGAGAATTGCTCCTTACCGTCTGATCGGGTAATTTTAATGGAAGTAAGATAACTAAAGAAAAAATGGTGTGTCGTTCAGAGTCTCTCAATGTTAAATATAAATAACAAATATCGTGAAAATACATTCTTGGCCTAAACATTCATTATTTTATTTAGCTTAATTAGATTGACCTTACAAAAAAAATCAATTGAATTATTAAACAACATATTATTTAATAAAATACGTACAAAATTTAGTCAAAGCCAACATCCGAGAACCTTTTCCAGCTGGCTTGCCCATTTTTTTCCTGTATCAATGATTTGTCACTGGAAACTCCACCGACATTTGACGCTGTACCTCACGCTGAGATTTCGATCTAATTTCCAACATCCAGGCTGTAGTTTCTCGTGTTGTCACCTTTGAAGGCCAACCTTAATACTCACCATATGTGGCGGCATCGTCCTCACATACTGGCGGCTAATTTTCGAGTGCATTGCTTGATCCTGACGAAGGATAACCCCTCGGGAACAACAGACGCCCCGGCCCACAAACAGACGGATTACAACCGAAACACTTATCCTGTGGCAAGAAGGACGTTTTCTTTCCTCTCACGTTGAACAAATAAACACCTCTGCTAATTGATGGCTTAGGACGGCATTAGGAGGTCCGGCTGTGTGTCTTGAAAAAGTGCGCCCCTGCCGGGCGGGTTTTGTGGCTTTTCAAAAAAAAAAAGCAAACGAAGGATTTGCTGAAGCAGCAGAAGGTCCTTGGGTGAAAGCAAACACGCAGATTAGATTATAGTGCGAAGGACATAACAATTAAACGCCAGCAGCGAAAGTTTTCGTGAAATGAGGGCAAAAATCGGATGCTCTTTTATTCGGAGGTGACATGAGATTGGTATGAGTTGAGAAGTTTATTGTCAAGTCCGTTTTTTGGTGTTTCAGGCCAAACTCGGAGATCCTGTAGATTCTTGGAGCTATTCCTCAACCCTTGATTTGCTAAAATTTAATAATGGCTCAATTCACCCCTATGGCCCTGCATTCGATTCGGTCGATCTGCTGAATTTGTAAATTTGTAACATGTTGGTTGCCTTATGATTTTCACCACATGACGTCTGTTCACAACGATCCGTAGGAAGTCCAACTCGACATCGAATTTTGCTTCGATAATTATAGGTTCAATCGAAGTTTTAAAATTAGCTGCATTTCAATTGGCTACATGCTTTGCCTCTTACTTGTTCAATTTTTGTCTGTAAAATGTGTTCCCCTCAACGCTTCTCATCAAAATTTGGAACTTCAAAGGCTTTCCGTTTTTTTTTTTTGTTTTGCTGTAAATTTTATGTAAAGCCAGTTGAAAAGTGTTTTTGCTCCAAAGCACCCCACATGAAGGGGGGTAATTATTCGCGTTTCAATTCGGGTTCCCTACCGAAATTGCTTTCCTGTAGCCAAAATAAACAATAAAACCCAAAAAAAAAGTGCCGACAGAGAAAAAAAACCCTATTGCTGCGCGCTCAAACATAAAAGCAAAAATTGGAAACAACAGATAATGAACCCTTCTGGGGGATTTTTTCCAAACATTTTACTCAAAATGATCGCACCCTCCTCGGTGGCAGATCGAGCCAAAACGATCGGAGATGCCTGCCTCAATCGAATCATCATCGCGTGAGAGTAATGAGTGCTCGTTGCATGTGGTCAGGGATTTTTTTTTCGTTTAATTTTCGGTTTTGAAAGCAAAGGAAGCACATCCCTCCCTCAAATTGTGGCACAATTATAAACCTCTCAAGTCATTATCGATCAATAATCGTTTGCTCTCGTTGCGTTTATTCGCTGATGAGGTTACCTTCACTACAGCTGAAGGGATGTTTGTTCTTCAAAATGGAACCACTTTCGCTGGACTGATTATATGTTGCAAATTTAAAAGCTAAATTTTCTAAGAACAATTAATTTACTATTCGATTTTGAAACAGGATTATAATAATGTTTTTTAAATTCAAAAACACATTATAAACATGTTTAAAAAAATTATTCAGCTATAGCTGAAATATTGTGGGATCTTCTGTTAAAAACAGGCTGGGACATATTTTTCAACTATTTTTCAACAATTTTTTTTCGTTGTACCAACCGAAATATTTTTGCATGCAGCAAATTAGGCTGGTACAAATATTATTAAAAAATCTTAAGATTTTTTGAAAATGTTCGATGCAAAATCTTTTTTTTCGATTCAATTTTTGTTTTTGTCAGATCTTAGATTTTTTGAAGACTAATGATTGCAAAACAACTGAACTAGTGTTAAATGCATTTTAAAACACTTTTTTTTCATTTAAATGTGAAGACTATGGCTTGTTATTTAAATTATTATATTTTTTTTAATTTTTTGCCCCCCCCCCCTTGACCTCGGCCTGGGCCGAGGGACAAAAACTTTTTTAAATATTTGCATCGGCCTTATTGGTGGTTTATAACAAAACATTTCTTAAGTGTTGATATATATTTTCTGGACCGAATTTCTAGCTTTATTTTAACTAATGTCTTACTTGAATACAGAAAAATATTCGTACATATAGTCAGTAAATAGCTGTTGTTAGCAATTTTTTTATTAAATTTGTAGTAAATTTTGTAATAATGCCTCACAAATTAATGCTGAGTGTTTTTATTTTCGCATTTATTGTGCCTAAAAATTTAACGTCATTAATTTGTTCAATTACTGTTAAAAAGCATCAAAACATAACTTTTTTTTAACTTTGTAATAAAACATGCAAAGTTTAACTAATGTTTAAAAAAATTTCGTTGCATTAATCTAAAAAAATAAATAAAAAAAAACATATTACAAACTTCTCGTGAATTCCTTTAAAAAAGAAACCGAGCAAAATATTCACCAATTTTTTAGCTTATATTTTTTTATGTTGTATAAAATTCAATTAACATCACTGTGAAATCATCCGATAAGTCATCATCATCTACAACGGTCTCAGGTTTAGTTATTTTTCTTGTGGTGGGACACAGAATTTTCACCAAAGTGAACCTTTTGCTGCAAATAGACAGATGTGAAATTTATGAGTAATTTAATACAAAATTCTTAATTTCGGCTATAAACTGAAAAAGATAACGTTAATAAATGGGTAATTCTCCGCCAACTCACACAGCAGTTGCCCCGACCTCTCTTCGATTTGCGTGAAACTTTGTTCTAAGAGGTAACTTTTGTCCCTGATCACGAATCCGAGGTCCGTTTTTTTGATATCTCGTGACGGAGGGGCGGTACGACCCCTTCTATTTTTGAACATGCGAAAAAAGAGATGTTTTTCAATAATTTGCAGCCTGAAACGGTGATGAGATAGAAATTTGGTGTCAAAGGGACTTTTATGTAAAATTAGACGTCCGATTTGATGGCGTACTCAGAATTCCGAAAAAACGTATTTTTCATCGAAAAAAACACTAAAAAAGTTTTAAAAATTCTCCCATTTTCCGTTACTCGACTGTAAAAAATTTTGGAACATGTCATTTTATGGGAAATTTAATGTACTTTTCGAATCTTCATTGACCCAGAAGGGTCATTTTTTCATTTAGAACAATTTTTTTCATTTTAAAATTTCGTGTTTTTTCTAACTTTGCAGGGTTATTTTTTAGAGTGTAACAATGTTCTACAAAGTTGTAGAGCAGACAATTACAAAAATTTTGATATATAGACATAAGGGGTTTGTTTATAAACATCACGAGTTATCGCGATTTTACGAAAAAAAGTTTTGAAAAAGTTGGTCGTCATCGATCATGGCCATTCATGGTCACCGCGACAAAACAAAGAGAAACGCAAAAAGTAACTTTTTCCAAACTTTTTTTCGTAAAATCGCGATAACTCGTGATGTTTATAAACAAACCCCTTATGTCTATATATCAAAATTTTTGTAATTGTCTGTTCTACAACTTTGTAGAACATTGTTACACTCCAAAAAATAACCCTGCAAAGTTAGAAAAAAACACGAAATTTTAAAATGAAAAATTTTGTTCTAAATGAAAAATGACCCTTCTGGGTCTATGTAGATTCAAAAAGGACATTAAATTTCCCATATAATGACATGTTCCAAAAATTTTTACAGTCGAGTAACGGAAAATGGGAGAATTTTTAAAACATTTTTAGTGTTTTTTTCGATGAAAAATACGTTTTTTCGCAATTCTGAGTACGCCATCATGTTGAGCGTCTAATTTTACATAAAAGTCCCTTTGATACCAAATTTCTATCTCATCACCGTTTCAGGCTGCAAATTATTGAAAAACACCTCTTTTTTCGCATGTTCAAAAATGGAAGGGATCGTACCGCCCCTCCGTCACGAGATATCAAAAAACGGACCTCGGATTCGTGATCAGGGACAAAAGTTACCTCTTAGAACAAAGTTTCACGCAAATCGAAGAGGGGTCGGGGCAACTTTTCCCGATTTCGTGTGAGTTGGTAGAGAATTACCCAAATGTAATTATAATGAGAAAAGAAGAAATATCAATAATGCTACTTACCAAGCTAGCATTAATGTAATAATTACTTTTGGCAACACACTTTCACTGCATTTGATTCAATTTATTCAACGTACTCCGATTCCTGAAAAAAAATATTTTGAGTTTAACTTACTAGTTTATTGAGCAGTCGAATTGCAACAAAACTTTCAAGATAATAATTATCTTCTTTTATATATTTTATAAATTTTTATTTTTTGATATTTTGCATCATCACTTTTTTTATGTTGTCATGCGTACGCATTTCTATGCATTTTATAATTGATGATTCTGAAAAAAAGAATGGTTCATGAAGAGTTTATTCGTCGTTAGCACGAATCATTTTAATGATTCAGTTTTCTTATAAGAATCACATAAGATAAATTATTGTGCAAAAATAAACCCACACTTACTTAGATTAACCAACATATTGTTAAATTTGCCCGGGCTGCTCTATCCGTGAAAAGTTGGCCCGCATCTCCTTTCTACTGCCCTCTCTTTCCTTCAAACATTCTTATAACGTGTTCAACTCACTCGCATCAGAGGTCCTCATGGCGAAGGTCGTCCTCTTGCTCTTCATAGTTTATCACCTGCAAAGGAATCATTAACAAACTTACTCACCAATTCCACCTCCCCAGTTGCAACACTTTGATTTCTAATCTAATCTTATCGAACACAAGCGCAGCCAGTCCGAAGAAAGCATCCTGGAAGAACTTGGGGTTAGATTACGTCCCAAGTTCTTTCTTGTCAATATTAATTATTGCAGTACACTTGAGTAACCCCGAAGATGTATTGCATAATTTAAAGCGGCCAGGCCTACTGCGTTGCATTAACCGCAGAGACAGATTCTGTGAACGGAGCACATTTCACAGAATCTACAGGGGAGGAAGGATGCGTGGACATACCGTACCAAACGCTCCTGTTTTGTATAATGTGTTAAGTGTAAAATATAGTGTGGTTATATAATCAATTAAATATAATAATGCAATATAATGATCATTTAATAAAATCCCTTCACCTATATATAATAACCACGCACCCAAGCACACAAACAGCGACACAAAAGAAATGAAAATGAGCATGCTAAAACAAGACAGCGCGTCCCCGTGGTCAGCGCATTAATCCCCCAGTTGCAACACTTTGATTTGCCACTTAAACATTAGCTAAATAGTGTAATTTTCACCATTCACATCCTCTCACTCCACAATTAACAACACAAAGTCAACAAATCGACCGCTCTCGTTCGAAACCTGACTTCAAATGACAGACGTAAACAAACCCAAGTTCGTCTTTTAAATATTTAACCAATTGTTAATTATATTCAACAAACAAAATTTTTGATTTTCCTAAAACCAAAGCTAACAGTCGAGCACATTCATTCGAGTTCGCGAAATCTGTTAGCATTTTGGCTTTAGCATTTTCAACAAACAGGTTATTAAATTAATAATGAATTTTGCTTGCTTTAACTGAAAATTGGCAGTGACAAGTACGTTTTTGTTAAAATGTACGAAAGTAAAATCAACAATTTTAATTGTTAAAATTTCTGAACACAGTCTCCCGTGTATATACCTGTTGAATCCACAGCGTCTCCTTCAAGCATCACGTGATTGATGTATTTTGAGTTAGTAGGATAAGGTATTGGCTTTTCGATGCCTTCCGAGCTATGATGCTATGGGGAGGACTGTCATAACAGACCCGTCGGCGAGCCTTCCGAGCAACGATGCAATGGGAAGGTCTTTCTGCACCCAAAATTCATAATCGAGATAATCGTTCTCTCAAAATTTATTGAGGGCTCAGTGCCAAAAGTTCATTCGTTAGTTGAATCAATAAATCTCCAACAAGTGTCATACATCGACTTCTGACTTCTCCTTGGTCACTAAGCTATGGTGGCCGAGGCAGCTAAGTCATTGGATTGGTTTGTCAAAGGTCTCTGGTTCGATTCCCGTTGTCGACACTTTTGGTTTTTTTGTTTGACGGATGAACTTTTTTTGCAAATGAACCTCGAGAGAATAGTCCTATCGCCCATCTCGAGCTGTGTTCTCTGCGTCTAGCGCTGCCAGTTTTGGGTGTGGTTAACACACAAAATCACTCACACACAGTTATTTTGCGAGTTTTTTTGTCAGCGCGTCCTTCGATTATTATATAGAATTGGCTCTTCACCCGACGCCGTGCCTTCCGATCAACGTTGATATAGAAAGGGCTTTGAAAATCACAAAACAATTAATGAAGATTACACATGCACATAAAACACAAATTACTCAACGGAAATGACGCTCCAGACACAAATAATTCAGTAAGGCAAGCGCGTGGCCTCGTCGCAGCCAACTCTAGAAACAAACCATAATTTTTCAACAATAATACATTTAAATCCTATCAATATCACCCAAGATTCAAAACATTGAAAAATATTACGAAATTTGGAACGTAAAAAATCTCATGAAAATTTCATGTAATAAAGTCCAGACTCGATTATCCGAAGTTCGATTATCGATTCGTCACCGCCATATTGGCCACCATCTTGGAATTAATAATTCAAAATCGCTTTAGCCACTGACGTCAGTTTTTTAGCGAAAAATGCGACTTATTTGTATTGAAACCCAAAAATTTCTTCAGCTTTTTTCAAAAGAGCACAGAAAAGTTCGTTAAGTTGAATGAAATACAGAGCTTTTAAGAGAAATGATCAATTTTCTGCGAATATGATGAACGGCTTCATCCCCAACTAAAAAAAAATGGCCCTCGCGTCAACGGCCGCAACCATGATGGACTAGATGGGCCGCGTGCGTTCCACACTCCGAAAAGTATACCACTTTAACCAAATCAAATCAATCACAATTTTCAAAATTATACACTTCATCTAATCCATCTCGGAGAACAAATTCAATTTCTTCTTCTGCTGCTGCTGGCTTTTCGATGCTCAAGTGGTTTTATGTTCTGTGCCTTCCAGGTTGGGTCTGATCAATCTCTGCGGTAACCGGAAGCGATAATGTTTAGCATTTTGGAGCGATTATATTACCGGATCAAGTGGGCTCGAGGAGGAGGAAAAAGGCCTATATGGGTAAAGTTTGTTGGAGGTTATTTTCTCCCCTTGGCCACGCGTTTCCTCTCGTCCAAATCCATTTACTTTGCCAAATAAAATTATGGGTTTGGTTCTTTTTTGATACATTGATTGGAATTGTTTTTTTTTTCATCGTCTCTAGATGATGTATGACTCTCATAAAAGAAAAACAGTAAATATTAAAATTATTTCAAGAGAATCACATAAATCGATCATTTGACCAAATCCATGATTGATACAATAAAAAGCCAAAACAAATCAAATCATCCAGCCGAATGGTCACAAATTTTGGAAAGGGGAAAAACGGGAAAACCCCGAAATCATAACGTCTAAATCTAATTTGGTGGAAAACGTTATCCGATTTTCGTTCGTCCCGCATTTTTTTTCCTGCGACCAGGATGCAGTTTGGCTTGGCTTTTGTCGATGGAAACATAGTTGGTTTAGGGGTGCAATCAGCGTGCCTCGCCGAAAAGGATCGTTTGGCGATTATGGTGGAGGTTGTATTGTGTTTTCGTGGAGAGGAAAAAAATGGGAATGTGTTTTGGGAAATCGCGGTTTATTCAATTTCGAAAATTTTGGAAGAAACAGACTTTTTGTCAAATTTTGTAGAAATAGAAAAAAATCATTTAAGTAAAGTTTTGTTTACTATAACCCTAAGCTTACATCAATCCATCAGATCCATTTTGAAAACCTGCAAAATACACCCTTCCTGATGCTGAACCCAACTTTCCATCACTTTTGCAACATTTTATGCTTTGCCAACCTAGTCGGCGTTACATGCAGGCACGCGGAAAATAGACAATCAGATTTGATTTATTTATTTTATGCAATTTTTGATGAAGTGCCATTCTTCCCGAGCTGTGCGCGTTCGCGTCACGTCGATATTTTTTACTCTATTTCCCAGCAGTTTTACGGCGCTAACGATGGTTAAATTCAATTTTGTCCCTCGAGCAACTATCGAACGTTTGCAACATTTTCGCCCTTCAATCTGAAAGGACCCTTTTGTTTCACAGGAGGGAGTAATCAGGGCAAATCTCCAAGTTATTGTGATTGAATCACTCGACTCGACTCTCTCTTTAAAAATATCAATCATATCGCGATGTTTTCGGCACTGCAAATCATAATACGCATAATTTCCCCCGCTGTTATCACCGGGCGTTCCACCATCTGTCTAATTTGGGCGCGTGCCTCGGCGTTTTGAGACTGTGTATCGATGTGATGTGAGCAATAGGGTGAGGGGTCCTATTTTGGACTTGCATAGTATGTAAACGATTTAATATCTGGAGTTTTTTTGAAAAGGATTATTTTTTGAGTGTTTTAGAAACCGCCTTGAGTAGAAGTTTTCAAAAACAGGAAAAAGCAAAAATAAAAGGTTTCGATGTCAAATTACACAAAACTCTCATTACATAGTTTAGTTAAATTGAAATTGACAGCTCCGTACAAATTTTAATTAGTTCAGCAGCTCAGAGAAAAACTCACTAAGTTTCAGTAGTGATGTTTCCAGTAAAAAATAACTGAAAATGAACCTCAGAATTTGATGTGTATGAGTTTCAATTTTATATGAAGTTTATGTTTTCCTCATTCACTTTTTTGAAAATTTTATTTAAAAAATGTAATACTCAACAAAGTTCAATAATGTGTGAATTTTGAAGTTGTAATTTTGGATCGTTGAATATTACCTCTTATATGATATAATTTTACCTCAATTTAAACAAAAAAAAACTAACTTAATCCACCTATGTGGTTGATGCCTTCCTCACTTTTTACCAACAATGGGTAATATGAGTGGTTTGGACACATATTTCAGCTATTTTTTTTTTAGGTCCAGAAAAATAAGTACACAGATATAACTTAAGTTGTCATAACTCGAGACAGGGTTGCCAGATTTTCAATTATGTGGACTCGTTGACCTTCTCTTGATAACCTAACCAACGATGGGTCGGATGATGGTTCCGGACATCGTTTACATACATTTAAGTGAGATCCGGCTTCAAAAAAGTACATAAATATCACTTAAGTGGTCATAACTCGAGACAGGGTTGCCAGATCTTCAATTATGTGGACTCGTTGGAAAGGTCTCTCGATTACCTAACCAATGATGGGTCGGATGATGGATCCGGACATCGTTTACATACATTTAAGTGAGATCCGGCTTCAAAAAAGTACATAAATATCACTTAAGTGGTCATAACTCGAGACAGGGTTGCCAGATTTTCAATTATGTGGACTCGTTGGAAAGGTCTCTCGATTACCTAATCAATGATGGGTCGGATGATGGTTCCGGACATCGTTTACATACATTTAAGTAAGATCCGGCTTCAAAAAAGTACATAAATATCCCTTAATTGGTCATAACTCGAGACAGGGTTGCCAGATTTTCAATTATGTGGACTCGTTGGAAAGGTCTCTTGATAACCTAACCAACGATGGGTCGGATGATGGTTCCGGACATCGTTGACATACATTTAAGTGAGATCCGGCTTCAAAAAAGTACATAAATATCACTTAAGTGGTCATAACTCGTGACAGGGTTGCCAGATCTTCAATGTTGTGGATTCGTTGGAAAGGTCTCTCGATTATCTAACCAACGATGGGTCGGATGATGGATCCGGACATCGTTTACATGCATTTAAGTGAGATCCAGCTTCAAAAAAGTACATAAATATCACTTAAGTGGTCATAACTCGAGAGAGGGTTGCCAGATCTTCAATGTTGTGGATTCGTTGGAAAGGTCTCTCGATTACCTAACCAACGATGGGTTGGATGATGGTTCCGGACATCGTTTACATACATTTAAGTGAGATCCGGCTTCAAAAAAGTACATAAATATCACTTAAGTGGTCATAACTCGAGACAGGGTTGCCAGATCTTCAATTATGTGGACTCGTTGGAAAGGTCTCTCGATTACCTAACCAATGATGGGTCGGATGATGGATCCAGACATCGTTTACATGCATTTAAGTGAGATCCGGCTTCAAAAAAGTACATAAATATCACTTAAGTGGTCATAACATGAGACAGGGTTGCCAGATCTTCAATTATGTGGACTCGTTGGAAAGGTCTCTCGATTACCTAACCAACGATGGGTCGGATGATGGTTCCGGACATCGTTTACATACATTTAAGTGAGATCCGGCTTCAAAAAAGAACATAAATATCACTTAAGTGGTCATAACTCGTGACAGGGTTGCCAGATCTTCAATGTTGTGGACTCGTTGGAAAGGTCTCTCGATTACCTAACCAACGATGGGTCGGATGATGGATCCGGACATCGTTTACATGCATATAATTGAGATCCGGATATATGTGAAAACACATTTTTATTCATAACTTTTGAACTAGTTATCGAAACTTCAAACAATTCAATAGCGATGTATGGGACCCTAAACCAAGTCGAATGCAACTGGTTCGATCAAAATCGGTTCATCCAGTGCTGAGAAAACTTGGCAAGATTTTTGAACACATACATACATACACACACACACACATACACACACACAGACATTTGTTCAGTTTTCGATTCTGAGTCGATATGTATATATGAAGGTGGGTCTTCGAGCTTTTAATAAAAAGTTCATTTTTAGAGCAGGATTATAGCCTTACCTCAGTGAGGAAGGCAAAAAATACATTACACCAGAAAAGTGGTAAAATTACACATTTTCAGTGGTAGAATTAAATACTTGACTTTTGAAAGATGTCATATTGCCATGATTTTTTTTGCTGTGTAGGTAGTAGAACTAAATGCTGTTTTTTGTATTATTTTTCACATGAAATTTTTTTTCAGCCAAAAAAGGTTATTTTAAAGATTTAATTGCCTCATCGTAATAAAATGAAAATCATTTGATTTTCTAAAATAATATTACATAACATAGAAAGCACCCAAGTAACATTTTTTCCAGGAGTTCTACAAGAGCTCTTCAAGATAGCTACAGCATAGCAGTTTGAACCACGGTAGGATAAAATAAACAATACAAAACTCCTGAAGAAGTTTTGAAGAGTACTTGAAGAGAGTTTTATTCTACTGCGGTCTAAACTGCTATGCTGTAGCTATCTTGAAGAGCTCTTGTAGAACTCCTGGGAAAAAATGTTACTTGGGAAATTCCATGTGGAAATTAAAACTCAAAATTGAAAAATGACCATGCACAATTCTTAGTCCGAATGATAAAACACTTGTTTAGTTAATATTTAGTCATTAGGTAGGGCGTAGTCAAGTTAAAATAGTAATAAAAATTTAAATTTTTCAAAAAAAGAATATTCTGAGTTTTCTTTCCATTGATTTTTTTCTTATTTGCAAAGCGACATAAACTTTGAAAAATATTTGCAATGGCCTATGTTTTGCAACCAATTGAAAATGCATTCCCCTGCGTCTATTATCATGTTTAGCATGTTTGGTTTAATTTAAAAATCTATTGAATTTTGGTAGATTGCGATGTACAAAACCGCAAATCATTTTTTTTCGCAAAATAATTGTTATCGTCAAATTTTGATTTTTTGAAAATTAATGATTGCATATCAACTGTACGGGTGTATAATAAATTTTGAAACAGAGAAATATCAGCGTAAATCAGGAATTTGTCTGGTACTTTTGTACCCGACCCCTCCGATTACAATGAAACTTTGTAGACATGTTATCCTAGGCCTATATAAGCCATTTTTGTGTATATGGAGCCAATTGTACTTGAAAATAATATTGGAAAAAGCCGTAAGTTATTTAAATATTTTTGTACGTTGTAATTTAAAAATTATTGTATCTTGAAGCCGTTGCATCGTATCAAAAAGTGATCAAAGATAAAACTGTAAGAAATAGGATGGACTTTCTAAAAAAAAATACACTGAAATAAAAATAAACGCTACTTCTATGAGATTTTTGATTTTAAAGTTTAAAAGTCTATTTTTAAGGTGATGTCACGATTTTTTTTTCGTTCAGATTTTTTGAGGAAATAGCCTAAGATGTTACAAAAAGACTTACGAAAAATACAGGATGGTATGTCTCTCCTAAAAAACACAAAAATCATTTACTAAAACTGTTTATTTGAAAAGTGGACTAAACGTCACCATTTTTAAAAACCGATACTGAGAATCGATTCGCCAGACAATTTTACATGAATGTCTCCATATTGATCATTGTCCTTTGTCCAATCCTTATGAAGATACAACGGTTTAAAAAATTAAAATGTCGAAAAAATTGGTTTTTGGTGGTTTTTGGCAATTTCTATATGACAGACTTAATTTTTTAGTCTCGAAAATATTTTTACCGGAAAGCTCGTCCATTTTCCCATAAGTTTGCCCTTTTGACAGCTTTTTGATTTGACTCGTTATAATAATTGCGTAAGCTTAATTACTATTCAGGATTCAACCACACTGAAACAAATATTCTATTTTGAGTTGTGAGCAATGTATTTTAGCTTTAATCTGTTTGCCCATAAATTCAATTAAAAATCTGTCTAAGGCAAACTTATGGGAAATTGGACGAGTTTTTCGGTAAAAATATTCACGAGACTGAAAAATCAAGTCTGAGACTTTTATGTAAAGTTGTCTGGCGGATCGGTTTTTAAAAATCTTGACGTTTAGACCACTTTTCAAAAAACAGTTTTAGTAAATGATTTTTGTGTTTTTTTTATGAGAGACATACCATCCTGCATATTTCGTAAGACTTTTTGTAACATCTTAGGCTATTTCCTCAAAAAAATCTAACGAAAAAAATCGTGACATCCCCTAAAAATTTGAATTTTAAATTTAAAACTCAAAAAATCTCATAGAAGTACTGTGTATTTTTGTTTCAGTGTATTTTTTTTTTCAGAAAGCTCGACCAATTTCCTACAAGTTTGTTTGTTGACCACTTTTTGATACGATACAACGGCTTCGAGATACAGTAATTTTTTAATTGCGATTTACAAAAATATTTAAATAACTTACGCCCTTCTCTAATGTTATTTTCGAGTACAATTGGCTCCATACACACAAAAATAGCTTATATAGGCCCAGGATAGCATGTCTACAATGTTTCATTGAAATCGGAGGGGGTCGGGTACAAAAGTACCAGAAAAATTCCTGATTCGAGCTGGAATTGCTCAACACTTTTTTCATTCAAATGTAGAAATTGAGCATGAGCATGAGCATGAGCATGAGCATGGTTGACTGCCAATGAGCTGCTACTCTGTTATTGACAGATCAGCTGAAGTTAAACAATGAATCAAAAATGATCAGTGGGAGCCAACCATCCGTTCACTGTTTAACCCCTGAAGACCCCGACTTTATTAGTCAATTCCGGCGCCCTCCCAAGAAGCCTGCAGTTCAACAAAAGGGAGGAATGTTAGTCCGATAGTTGAAGTTGCAGACTCATCAAGCACATAGTTTTTCGCTATATACTTGTTGATACCGCTTGAGACCGTTGAATCCACAGCATCTCCTTCAAGCATCACGTGATTGTTTTTTTTTGGGTTAGTAGGATAAGGTATTGGCTTTTCGATGCATCCCGAGCTACGATGCTATGGGGAGGACTTTCATAACAAACCCGTCGGTGAGCCTTCCGAGCAACGATGCTATGGGAAGGTTTTTCTAATTAGCACACCAAAACACTCGCGCACAGGTATTTAAATACTGAATAAATGTAATTTTTCATCACGATTACCCAGACGACATTGATGATATAGGAAGGACTTTTTTACAGTCATTTACAGTAATACTTAAACTTATTTTAATGCAACAATTCACACGACGTCGTGCCTCCCGATCAACGATGATATAGGAAGGACTTGAGCAAGCCAATCAGGATGAAACACGAAATATTTTTTTTCTTTCCACACACAATGCCACATAATTGACCACGCGTCACCACCCAACAAATTGAACTGATTTTCTTCTGCTTGTGGGCAAGCCAACCAGGATGAAACATGAAATAAAATTCTTTTCTTTTCACACACAATGCCACATAATTGACCGCGCGTCACCACCCAACCTTCATTCAAATGTAGAAATTGAGGCTATTAATTTCAATCATTTTATTTCTTCATTTTTTTTAATCGAAGAAACAAAAGAAAGGTTAAAGGCAACTCGATTTAATTTGAAGATTTGAAGATTTGAAGATTTGAAGATTTGAAGATTTGAAGATTTGAAGATTTGAAATCGACCAATTTGTTTATATACCACCATTCACATGAATGAAATCTGAAGCATTTTAGAAGAGAACAGCACTTGGAATCTAGTTCATATTTAAAAAAAAATGTTTCAATATATTTAAAATTACGGGAAATATTGATTTAATTTATGTTTTGAGCTTTGAAATATCCACAAATCTACAAAAAAATATCGACTATGTTACTCCGAAATTGTATGAAGAAAAAAAATTTTCAAAAACAAATTGCAAAACAAAATTTTAATAATCTTTTTTTATTTTATATTTTCAATAAATACTTAAAACAATTTCCTCAAACTAAAATATTGTTAATGAATCCTTAGATTAGGTTTTGGCTTTCGGTCTGTTTGGGGAATCAAAACACTTGTTTGTTCTCTTCATCCGACGTTTCGACCCGTTTTGGGCCTTTTTCAAGGAATCTAGGGGTAGATTTATTGGGTAAGGCACAAAAAACATAAAAAATGTACACTTATGCTAGGCTTACCGAAATGGGAGTGTTTGTCGTTAGGGGATGCTCCGTCAAGCACAGAACTGTCTGGTAGCGGGGTAATCTATAGTTTCAGAAAACAAATAAATATTTCTAAATCTACAAATATTTTTCTCTCCGTGCAGACAGTTCTGTGCTTGACGGAGCATCCCCTAACGACAAACACTCCCATTTCGGTAAGCCTAGCATAAGTGTACATTTTTTATGTTTTTTGTGCCTTACCCAATAAATCTACCCCTAGATTCCTTGAAAAAGGCCCAAAACGGGTCGAAACGTCGAATGAAGAGAACAAACAAGTGTTTTGATTCCCCAAACAGACCGAAAGCCAAAACCTAACCTAAAAATTTATTGATACGGTCGAATAAACAGCAGGTTAATGAATCCGTAAAAAAACGAAGTGAATATTATAATGTTATTTATGATTAATTTCAATATTTTAACAAATAATTACGAAAGCAAAATAAGGAAAAATCGAAAGCATATAAGGAAAAAACAAGTATCTCCAACCATCATCCAAGTCCAATAAAGATCCCATTCCCCTAACAACATTATCAAAAACTAACATTTTTCATTCATCCCGGGACACCGGTACTCTAAACGAGAGTCAACCGGAGTGCGCGGACCTTGTCAGCAGAACCGGCAGGAGTCCAACATCAACTGCACGAGGACGACGGCGACGAAACTTAATTACAGGTTAACATTTGATCACAACGCAAGGCCTCTCGAACTCGATACAAGTTTGCTCCGCGTCCTAGTCCCTGGTCCTGACAGCGGGGCTATCGTCGAAAAACCAGAACCAGAAAAACCGAGGGGTCGACCCACCGCCGCAGGCCAGAAAACGAAAATTATTCAATCAACCGAGAGCGCGAAACGTAACAAAGTTGTTGAAGAGATTTTGATAAAATTATTCAATTTTAGGGGAAGGTATACGGGGTAAGATCGTTAGTCGCGATGCGGAAAATGAGTGGGCGTTTTGGGCCAAATGGTGCGCCCCGGCTAAATCGGATCATTATAATTGATTTTCGAACGTTACGACGTTTGTGGTTAACCTAACATTTTGAAAAAAATACTTATAACATTTCAAACCAAACAGTAAATTAATGTCAAGCCAATTAACTAAAATTGATCATCTTCAAAATTCACTTCCGGCCTAATTAGATTCAAATTTTCACCCCAAAATTGAATTCCGGTGGAAAACCGGATCTCGTGCGGCGGTCATTCCAAAAGCACCGTTTAGGCCTCATTACGACCCGCGGTAAATTTCCAATTAATCACCGCAAACGCTGGCATTAACGCTCTCATTGCTGCGGAGTGAGCAGCGAATTGGCCCCCGAAAACAATTGACCATCATCCGTACGGCACAAGCGGCTTCACAGGAGCATCGGTAATGTTTCTCTCTGCATGGAGAAAATTAGTTGTTTGTACAGTTTAAGTGCTTCGTGTGATATGTATACAAAGAAATTTTGTGCAATTGGAAACCCTGAAGTGATATGTAAAATTTACAAAACTTTTTTTTCAAACCCACATCATGCCAAGCCAAAATACATTATAAATAAAAGAAAAAAATGTCACATGTGCAATCATAAGTTTAAAACATGAATAACATTGTTTTTGATGAGAAAAAAATTATGTTAAATTTTGAAATTATTTTGAAAATAAAACCTATAGTTTCCGATTTCGTCAGCTGAAAAACTAATTTTGACAAACTTTAAACTTTAAGAGACTTTAATTTCTTAGCAACCGCAGTCAGAACAACAGAGTCTTGTCAAACAATATTATTTCCGGATAGCATTTTCTTTTTTTTTAATGTGCAATTCTCTACGAAATGAGCTTTTTCCAAAATTTCGAAGTTCGAAGTTCCAAAATTTCGAAGTTCGATTACCCGAAGGTTTGTAAGGGACTTTCGGGAAATCAAATCACAAACAGTTTTTTTTTGCGTGTTTGTTTAAATTTTCTTACTTTTGACATCAAATTAGAGTTCTGAGTCATCTGTTAGAAAAATCTGATTTGTCGATTGCCTTCAAAATGACCAAATGCATATTTTCAGTTTTTCGTAACCGCCACCATCTTGGATTTTTGCTACCATCTTGGATTTAAAAAAAAATCTCAATCACTTTATATTTGTTTATAAAATATTTTTTTCGTGATTCGATTTTTCGAAGATTTGATTATCCGCAGCGATTTTTTTCTGAGGCCTTCGGATAATCGAGTCTGGACTGTATGCGTCAATTAAAAAATTGGTATCTTTTTGATGATTTTTGCTATCAAGTTGGTGTCTTCGGAAAAGTTTTATATTGTTTTTTAATATGATTGTGGCGACATGAAATGTCTTATTTTCAGATAACACCATACCATTGATTTAAAAAAAATAATAATAATTGAATTGTAAAACATTTTTTGATTGAATTTTTTTACTTATAATAAAATTTGCAATCAAAAAGTTTTCAAGTGAAATTTTGAAAAATTACACCGTTTTCAAGCTAGAGCCCATGCTTGCCCAATATTGTAAAAAAAATACATTCCAACACCTTGCCTTTTTGAACAGTGTTGTTATGTAAGACCTTTAGTTGTTGCGATATGGTAATGCAATGAAAAAAAACTCGAAAATTAGCATGAGCATGAGCATGAGCATGAGAGATCACCCATGGTTGCCCCTCCGTTGCTGAGCAGGACCGTAATATCCTTTCAGCACTACTGATTATATGCTTCGACGATCTAGTGGTGTTTCCCTTATCAACAGCATGTATGAATGCGCTGAAAAGATAAAACACCATGATTGCTAAAGCGAGATCAGTTGCGAATAGGTAACAGTCATTGGCCACCAACGGCGCCCGCCATGTCAGTTTGTAGATCTCGATTTTAAGGGACGGGAATGTTAGTTAGCGCAGGTTGCTACTAGGGCAGCTGATTTACTCTGTGCTTACACCCCACGAGCGCCAGAAACCTGAAAATGTGTTAGTAGGATAGGGTGTTTGGTCAGGATTCATCATAGAAGATGATGATGCGACCCAAAATCATAGTGTTTGTTGAAAGGTAAAACGAAACTATTGGCACTACGCCCCCCGGGGCATGGCCTTCCTCTAACGTGGGATTTCTGCTCCAGCGCCTCTGACGAGACAGGAGAAACCGGGACCGACGTTTTACTTCACCATCCGATAGAAGCTCAGTGGATAAGGCGGGAATCGAACCCGCGTCTCATAGCATCATCGGGATCGGCAGCCGAAGCCGCTACCCCTGCGCCACGAGACGAGAAAGGTATTATGTTTTATTCTCAAGGCAAGCAATCGGATGCTGCGGATGAGACATTTCCCGTTTATCGGCTGTTAACTTTTAATTGAAATGGTTTAATCTTAGACAGCCGACTGTGGAAAGATAGAACCAAAATTATTTGTAATTAAATGATGAAGGATTTAACAGTCTGACTTTTTAAGTGAGATGTTTTTACGAGTTTTACATGATTGATATTTAGTGGGGTACTGATTAACGAAGCGAACGACGAGTTACGACGTTTATCGAGCAGAAATGGTATGATAAGTTTTGTTGTTATTGCACACCGACGACGAACGCGAAAAAACCCTGCAACACGAAGGAAAGGCATCGCAAATCAGACTGGCTCAATTGTCATCGATGACAACCAGAGCCAGCCGCACCTTTACACACATACACGCACGCGAAAAAAAAACGATAAACACACCGACGACGAACGCGAAAAAAAACACGACCCGACGGAAACCCATCGCAAATCAAACTGAGGAAATGGAGAGAAAGAAAATAACATAAAAAATAAAACCTAATCACATAAAACCTACTCACATAAAACCAGGGCTGTGGAGTCGGAGTCGGAGTCGGAGCCGGAGTCGGAGCCGGAGTCGGTGGAGTCGGGTCTTTTTGGGGACCTGGATTCGGAGTCGGAGTCGGAGTCGTCAAAACTCGAACAGCTGGAGTCGGAGTCGGAGCCGGAGTCGGCTAAATTTTAAGAGCTGGAGTCGGAGTCGGAGTCGGAGCTGAAGATTTCTGATATCCCGGAGTCGGAGTCGGAGCCGGAGTTATCTTAAATTCAACAAAAAATATGTTTTTTATTTCCTATATAACAGCTTAATTTACAAAACAACTTATATTTTTAATTGATTTATCAAATGCCAATATGTTTTTGAAGCTTTTCATTGTGATTGAAAAGCTCTAATTGGGTTATTACACTATAATCACTAAATGATAACCTCTTACCCAAGTATGTAGTATCATAATTCAAAAAAATAATAAAAAAATATTGGTTATGTAGTCAGACTATATTTATGTGCCCTTTCAATTCAAATTTGACCAAATTTCATCCAGTTATTTCTGAAAAAGTACACACAAAGTCATCTTTTACCCCGATAGTGAATGTCTTAGAGGTTTTCAGTTAAATCTTTTTTTAGGAAAAAATTACGAGGTACATCACTGTTTTTGCAGATCGAAAAAGAGTCACTGACAGTTTAACGTCGTCGGTTTAACTTTTGTAACAAATAATCAACAATAATAACAATCTCTTACTTGGAACTCAACATGCGCATTTTGTTTATAACTGAGTACAAGAAAATCAAAGTGTTGCATTTAAAATAATTGAAACTAACAAAAAATGTCAAAAGAAGTTGCAACAAATTTGAAATAATCATTGATTGTTGATGTTGATGTTGATTTTAGGTAAACTATTTTAATATCGTTGCAAATTATCGTTGAACAAATCTCAAGAATTCAGTACAAAAATGAACTAATAAAAAAATGTGCAGAACAAAATATAGGATTTTAATTTATTTTTCAAATATTATAGATAAAAAAAATCAAAATATTATCAACTGGTACGAATTTTCTCATACTGTATGTCCCACGCCAATATGACGGAAGGTGATAATCATTGCAAATCAATGTACCTTAAAAAAATGAAATATTTGTGATCTAGAAAATATTTTACTTGTGGATATTTGTTTTTTTATTATATTTTAAGTTTTTTCATATATTTTGATGGAGGCGCAAGATCATCCATAAAGCTTCGTTTTAGGTGAAGATTCACGAAGTATCGTGCGCCTCCTTTTCAAAGTATATAAAATTTTAAAATTAAAATAAATTTAAAAAATCCTGGTTAAAATATTTTCCATGTCACAGAAATTTGAAAAGGACATCTTAAGCGTCTTTTCCACGAAGAAATTCTTTAGATACATTGATTGCAATAATAATCTCCTTCAGCCATGGCGTAATGCCCATGTACATCCTAAAAAACAAAAAAAAAATGTTTTGTTTAAAATTGTCATTTAAAACACAAGGTGCCTGTCACTGTGCTTCTTACAAATGTCAGCCTGAAAGTGAGCAAATTGAATTTTAATGTTCAATAGATCATCAAGGCCAGGTTTCTTTAGTAATTTATTGAAAAATAACAGATTAATAAACAGAAACATTAAAAAAAACGTGTAGTCGGAGTCGGAGCCAACCATTTGTTGAAAGCTGGAGTCGGAGTCGGAGTCGGAGTCGGCTAGATTTGGTAGGCCGGAGTCGGAGTCGGAGTCGGAGCCAACCATTTGTTCAAAGCCGGAGCCGGAGTCGGAGTCGGAGTCAGCTAATCTGAGAAAGCCGGAGTCGGAGTCGGAGTCGGAGTCGTTTGAAATATGACCCGACTCCGCAGCCCTGCATAAAACCAATCACCCCATGCACACAAAGAGCGACACAAAAGAGACGAAAATTATCACGAAAAAACAGGACTACGCGTCCCAAGAAGCACCGCACTTCTGATCAGAAAAAAAACTCGAAAATTAGATTTTCTTAGTGTTGCTCAAATAGCCTTTTTGTGAAATTTTCTGCTTTTTTCATTAAAAATAATTTTTTTAAATTTTCTGCTTTTATTAATAAAAATAATTTTGTTATTTTAAAACTTTTTGAAAGAGCTTTAAACAAATATTTCTGAAATTTTCAAAATTTGAATAATACAATTTTGAAATAATTTGTATTAAAAAGATCAGAAAATTTCCCAATATAATTTTTTTTTAACATTGAAAAATGGGATCATTAGTCCCGAGATATCAGTGATATAAAAAAAACGAGGGCAAATTGGGAAAAATTGAGAAAAAATGCGACGTTTTGCAAAAAAGTTACCTAAAAATGATTATGACTAACTGGTTCTTTTTGTTTCCTACTATAATTTGTCTTTTATATTTTAATTAATTATTTTTTTGAAAATGTTCTGAAAAGATGGCATTTAGGCCCCCTTAATCGAATTTAGAAAAAAATAAACATGCAAATTAATTTAAAGTGACAAAAAGCGATTGTCAAAATAACCTTTTTCCATTTATCAATTATTTCGGTGTGGTCCCCATCCATACTTACAATTTAGCTGGTCACACACAATCGATCAAAAACTTGATAGGTTTTTTTTAAATTTTCACGTACTGGTTAATATTTATTATTTATTTTTGGTAAATGCTTCTCTATAATTGAATAATCCTATTTTCTTCTAACAACGGCGATATTTTTTTGCTGATTTTTCAATTTACATAAAAAAAAAATTCCTAAAAGCAATATTTTTAAGTTTTCGAAATGTTTCGTAAGAAATTTTACTCGAAAAAAGTACACGGTTTTCGGGAATCCAGTTTTTCAATTTTTTTATGTAGTTTTCATGATAGTTCATTACTGAAAATATATTTTTCGAAAAGTGGTGACCATTTTCAATGAAATTGCCATAGAAACATTGAAAATTGGACCGAATAAAAGAAATATAATGAATAGAAAGTTGAAGATTTTTTCAGTCTCATCCAAAAAGCCATTTTTTTTAAAGATGTGAAATTATCTGATTCATAAAATAATAAATTGAAGAATCAACTCTAACAATTCAAAAAAAGGCGTTATATTGATTACTTAACCTTTTTGGATTGTTAGTTTTGATTCAAATTTTTTTTCGAGTAAAATTTCACTTTTTCTGAAAAAATATTTTGTCCATGAGCTCTCTACGGAATCGGTCTTTTTCTTTGATTTAAATTTATGTATTTTTTAATTCGGCTGAAACTTTTTTGGTGCCTTCGGTATGCCCAAAAAGGCAATTTTGCATCATTATTTCGTTCATATAATTTTCCATACAAATTTGGCAGCTATCCATACGAAAATGATGTTTGAAAATTCGAAAATCTGTACCTTTTGATGGATTTTTTGATCAAGTCAAGACACCAAGTCTTCGGCAAAATTGTAGGTATGGATATGGACTACACTGAAAAAAAATGATACACGGTGAAATTTTTTTTTGGGATTTTTTTATTTCACTTTTTGTCACTTAAACTTAGTTTGCAAAAAAACACTATTTGGATTTTTTTTATTTTTTGATATGTTTTAGGGAAAAAAAATTGACCGAGACTAACATTTCCAACGGGCCAAAGATTCAATATTCCGCCCTTTTGAAATGTTAGTCTTGAAACGGAAAAATTACACTGAAGTACTTTTTGATTGCAAATTTAATTTTACATTGGAAATAAAATTAAAAAAAAAATTGCGACCAAAATTTCGATTTTTTGAAAAAATTGTATTGATTCAAAAAATCATATCTAATCTAATCTAATCTAATCTAATCAAAAAAATCAAAAAATCATATCATAAAGATTTTTGCCCACTCTGAAAATTTCTGAAAAGTTGACATTTACATGGCAAAAAATAAAAAAAAATAAAAATAGTGTTTTTTTGCAAATCAAGTTTTAGTGACAAAAAGTGAAATTAAAAATCATCAAAAAAAATTTTAACGTGTATATTTTTTTTTCAGTGTAGTCCATATCTATACCTACAACTTTGCCGAAGACACCAAATCGATCAAAAAATTCCTTCAAAAGATACACATTTTTGAATTTTAATGTATAATTTTTGTATGGAAAGCTGCCAAATTTGTATGGAAAATTATATGGATAAACAAATGATGCAAAATGGCTTTTTTGGGCATATCGAAGGCGCCAAAAAAGTTTCAGCCGGATTAAAAAATATAGAAAAAATCGAATGACGGAAATCTCAGAGAATTGCTCCCATGCTTTTTTTCTTGGCTTTGAAGTTGCAGTTTTTTGTTCTCTAAAACATATTCAAAAATTACAAAAAAAAACAAAAAAAATCCCTATGTGAAATCATTTTTTTGTAGAATATAATTAATTAAAACTCAGCATTTTTTTCCGTGTTCAAATTTATTTCTGTATAGTCCTCATCAATACCTACAACTTTGCTGAGGAAAAAAAAACAAATCAGAAAATTCTTTCATGAGGTACAGATTTTCGAATATTTACGTACCATTTTTGCATGGACAGCTGCCAAAATTATATAGAACCTTGTATGGGTGAACCAATGACACAAAATGATTTCTTTGGTCGTACGGAAGATAACCATAAAGTTGGAGCCAATTAAAAAAAAATCCATTTCCAGTTTTGGAGGAACATTTCTTCTGCTTGAAAAAAATCATTAAAACAAACAATGAAATAAAACACAATACGCAATCCTGGAATTTGCTCAATAATGTAATGAAAACTTTATGATTATTGATTGAATTTGTGTTTAGGGTTTTACATTAAGTTTTATGATTTTTAAGAAGGTTGGCTGGTAATTTTCGAGTTTGGTTTTGCCTTCTAAAATTTTTAGTTTAATTAAATATAAAATAAACAAATTATTTTCAACTATATATTTTAGACTCCTGAACTAAACGCATAAGGAATTTTGGAAACTAAGTTATAATGCGATATTATTCCATTCTAGCAAAACAATGTTAAAAAATAAACAAGTGAGGGTTAAAGTATTTCAAATTTGAAAAATTGAAAACCAATAATTGTTACAAAATAATTGCTTGAAAGTGCTCCTCATTACTTCGCTGGGATTAATTTGCCTTTCCCAGTTAATGTCTTTTTGCTCTTTCTCTCTCTCGCTCTCAAAAGTACAACACTTTTATCCCTCAATCATGAGAGCGCCGAGTTGTTTGCTCGGTAACCCTCGTTAGGGTCCTTCCCCGCCATCGACTCGCCGTAATGATGCTGATGCTTGCTGGTTGGAGGTCTGATGGCGTTTAATGAAGTGCCCGCTCGAGTGGTGCGCAACAGAAGAGGAAAACCTTTTAGGAGATATTAATCTTAATTTTTTCGATAATTTGCCTTACCTTTCCGCACCGCAGCCAGAAAGAGCCAAATATTGGCTGGGTTTTCGAGTTTTTTTTTCTGTTGATGTTTTTCCTTTCCAATTTCCCGAACAATTTTGAACATTTCTTTCTTTTTTTATTTTTCTGGTGGAATCTTTGCGATCGGATTGAAAGACTGAGTAATGCCTTAGTTTACTTTAAATGATGACTCGGGAAGAATTAAGCAGATTGGGGTGCACCACATCCTGACGCGTCGGTTAGGCATCAAAAGAGATATGCTTGAACGTCTGAGGGTTTCTCAAGTGAAAAAGCTGACAATTTTAGTGTTCGAAGAATCTTCGTTTAGATTGAGAAATCTGAAAAATACTTATACAATTTGAGAAACAAAATTTGTCAACAATTTGAGCTTTCAAACACAAAGCTACAAGTCCCGTTTTTGTGCCTTCCCCACCCACCTTAATCAACGGAACGTCCATCCTTGTTATCGCCAGCAGCGCCAGAATAGAATTTTAATTACAGAATGTAACACTCAATTGAAGCTTAACACGCTTGTCCACCGCGTCAGTGAAACATAAAATCGCATGTTTTGTTTTAATTTCAGTCACTTTTTTTTCTCTGCGCTGTCCTGTTCCGTCAGGACGAAACATTGTCACTGTCGTCGTCCTTTCCTCCTTTCTTTTTTTGGTCTTTTTTTTCCTCGGGTTCTCCCTGTGTTTTTTCTTCGTATCTCGCCCTAATGGGTTACAAAACTTCATTTGAAGTTGCACGTCCCGAACCCAGGTCGCACCGCTTAATTTCGCTCTGTTTATTTTAATTTTAATCCTTTTGCGCTACAACGTTTATTTTTTTTCGTCCTCGAAGTTTCGAGTCTCCTGCAGCCGACGAAAACCGTGTGATCCCTGGAGGTGACACGCCCCTCGGGATCGCTGACAACCGGCGACTAGCTGGGTGACGGACACGATACACCACCAACTTAAATTACTTCATTAATTAGCATATTACAAAGTCCCGTGCGCGGTTGCATGATGATTACACTATTTTATTGCGAAGAGTTGATTTTTTTTTTGCATGTTTGGATACAGAACAGATGGTTTGCATCAGAAAATGTTTAAAATAAGTGTTTTAAAATACTTTTAAAACGACAGGCTTGATGAAAAATTCATATTTTGTATCGAAAATAGTAGAAAATTTAAGATGGGTAATTCTCCGCCAGCTCACACAGCAGTTACCCCGACCCCTCTTCGATTTGCGTGAAACTTTGTCCTAAGAGGTAACTTTTATCCCTGATCACGAATCCGAGGTGCGTTTTTTGATATCTCGTGACGGAGGGGTGGTACGACCCCTTCCATTTTTGAACATGCGAAAAAAGAGGTGTTTTTCAATAATTTGCAGCCTGAAACGGTGATGAGATAGAAATTTGGTGTCAAAGGGACTTTTATGTAAAATTAGACGCCCGATTTGATGGCGTACTCAGAATTCCGAATAAACGTATTTTTCATCGAAAAAAAACACTAAAAAAGTTTTAAAAATTCTCCCATTTCCCGTTACTCGACTGTAAAATTTTTGGAACATGTCATTATATGGGAAATTTAATGTACTTTTCGAATCTACATTGACCCAGAAGGGTCATTTTTTCATTTAGACCAAAATTTTTCATTTTAAAATTTCGTGTTTTTTTCTAACTATGCAGGGTTATTTTTTAGAGTGTAACAATGTTCTACAAAGTTGTAGAGCAGACAATTACAAAAATTTTGATATATAGACATAAGGGGTTTGCTTATAAACATCAAAAGTTATCGCGATTTTACGAAAAAAAAAGTTTCGAAAAAGTTACTTTTTGCGTTTCTCTTTGTTTCGTCGTCCGTGTCTGTCGCGGGTGACCATGAACGGCCATGATCGATGACGACCAACTTTTTCAAAACTTTTTTTCGTAAAATCGCGATAACTCGTGATGTTTATAAGCATACCCCTTATGTCTATATATCAAAATTTTTGTAATTGTCTGCTCTACAACTTTGTAGAATATTTTTACACTCTAAAAAATAACCCTGCAAAATTAAAAAACACGAAATTTTAAAATGAAAAATTTTGTTCTAAATGAAAAAATGACCCTTCTGGGTCAATGTAGATTCGAAAAGAACATTAAATTTCCAATAAAATGACAGGTTCCAAAAAATTTTACAGTCAAGTAACGGAAAATGGGAGAATTTTTAAAACTTTTTTAGTGTTATTTTCGATGTAAAATACGTTTTTTTCGATGTAAAATACGTTTTTTTCGGAATTCTGAGTACGCCATCAAATCGGGCGTCTAATTTCATATAAAAGTCTTTTTTACACCAAATTTCTATCTCATCACCGTTCCAGGCTGCAAATTATTGAAAAACACCTTTTTTTCGCATGTTCAAAAATAAAAGGGGTCGTACCGCCCCTCCGTCACGAGATATCAAAAAATGGACCTCGGATTCGTGATCAGGGACAAAAGTTACCCCTTAGGACAAAGTTTCACGCAAATCGAAGAGGGGTCGGGGCAACTTTTCCCGATTTCGTGTGAGTTGGTAGAGAATTACCCAGATACATTGTCAGTTCAACATTGTCGTGCTAACTTGTCGTACGTCGCTTTTTGACGTTCCGAGATAAACGCGTTTTAATGTTTGGCCTTCAAAAAACAAAAACTAGAGCACGCAATGTAAACAACAACAAGTTTTGTTGAATTTGGTTGTCGGATTTTTAGATATGGTCGGGCAAGTACGTGTGTCAAACTGCTTTTGACTTAATTTCCTTTGGCTAGTTGTCGTATTTACAGTAATTTTCAGAATGTGACAATAATGACACTTCTTCCATATGAAGAGTGAAAACAATGTACGGAGATTTTTCGGTTTTTAATATCTCAGGATTGAAATTGAATTTCGTACCGAAATCGTCTCTTTTCAGCAAAAAAATCTTAAAAATATGGTGTCTTCGGAAAAGTTATTCAAAATTTAATGAAGGTCCTACATCTGAGAATTGATAAAGATTGGACGAATATTGAGCCCTCCACATGTAAAAAACTGAAACAGTTGCTTTTCTCCATACATTTTGACGATTTTCCCCATACAAACTTCAAGCGATTGGAGGGAGGGGTTCCCGTGGTCAGAATGAGCTCAAATTTGGAATTTAGCCTAGTGATGGGTCAATCTATGAATTCAGGGGGTAGCCCCAATAAAGCCCGGATTTGGACCACCCTAATGTTTCACCAATACACCCTAATCAGATTGCCACTTGGGAGCGGTTCCAGGGTCCCCGGAGGCCTAAGTCATATCAAGGAATTGTACTGAACTATGTTATTATGCAAGTTCTAAAAATAAATTAAAAATGTAGGCATTGTTTCTTGTCTGAAATAAGTTGTTTTGCCCAAGTTGAAATCATTGAAAAAAACTACTTTTACGCTGTAAACTCTTTCTTTCAAAGGTCAAACCTTTGATTTTTGGCAAATTAATTTCAGCTTTCTAAATCACAATTGAAAAAAATGCTAGTCTTTTATAATTACGTAATTTATCAAATCAAAACAATCAGGTCGGTTTCACGAAAACTTCAATATAAATCTTATTTAATTTTAACCGATAATGATTGTATTTATGTCAGAACTAAAAACAAAGAAATTATTACGTCATTTCAAACGACGCGTTGGCATTGCATAGTAGTTTCATTGATTTGTATCAATGATTTTGCAGTGTCCAAATATAGAGTAAGACTGAGCAAGGGTACGAATGGGATAGGAAAATCAAAGTTTCGAAAAAAAAAATATTATGTTTAAATGATATTTTTGAGAGTCATAGCAACATCATTGACTTTCCTTGAGCATTCCCATTCCATCTGATAGCATAAACTAGATGGTCCCCAGAATCCCGTGCATTTCGATGTTTTAACATTTTGAAATCGCCGAATAGTCTACTCCAAAGTTTACATGAAGGATTTGTGCAGGTCGTCGCTGTAGCAAACAATCCATAACTTCATCCAATATGTAGGAGATGTGAATCTTTATACAAACATCTGAAAATGAGTTTATCTCCATGAATTGAGAATATGTAGGGATTTTTTGAGGCTGTGTCTCAGAAACTAACTGTCCAAGAGAAGAATTTACTCCGCTTTTCAAAAATATTTTTCAATTTGCTTTTCTTTCAAGAATTATTTACTCATGAATCTATAAAAAATGTAAATTTATACCATGAAACAGCAATAGCTTCAACTGTTAGTAGAGTAAAAATATATTTTTTTTCCATTTAGCTTTTTTTAGGAAAAGTTCCAATTATACCTTTAACTTTTCCGGAGATACCAAGTCGATCAGAAGTATGAAGTATGGAAAAAAGTGATGATACAAAATGTCTTGTGTTGACACATGTAAATCCTGAGCATGGGTAAATTGCAAGGAAAATGCGTAGCAATACTTTTCTCTGGTATCAATTCCAACTTTTGGTATTCCTGGACCCTTTAAAATTTGTCTTAAGGATTATGCAAGAGCAAAATTTGGTATCATACCAATTTAAGGTATTGTTTTGATATTGTAAAATTGCAGAATATGTCAATGGTCAGAAACCACATTTTGCTACTTTTTTGGTATCAAAGTGATTTATCAAATTTCTTTGAAACTTTGGGAAAATTTTGACCAATTTTGACACGATAATTAATTTTGCGCTAAAATGACATGTAAACCAAAAATGTTAAAGCTAATTTTCATTACCCACTAAGAAATTTTATAAAATCGTGGAAATTTCTCGGGATAACCAAATGCTTTGAAAAACGATTAATTCGACAGATTACTGAGTTGAATTCCAATCTAATTCAATTTTAATAACATTTATTTTTCAATCTTGTTGTTTTTCAGAAGCTTCAAGAATTTCAAGCATAAGCCGTTCATCAATGACAAGTTTATTCGATGTGGTGAAGAATATCACTAAGAACAACGTGGAATCATCAGGTGACGTAAATTTACCTGTTGCATATGGATAATTTCCGTTTTTCACTACCTGCAACGGCTGCACTAACAAATGCCATGAAACTACCAAAATTTGGAATTACTTGGGCAAATAACAGAGACCAAAATGTGCCCTTGCTTGCCCAGTAATAGATGTTAAATTACCTTGAAATCATACCAAAATCATGTATGTGCAAGACCACAGGAATACCAAAATCTGATTTTCCGAGGGCGCGGGAATAACGAAAAATAAAAACATGGTAATACCAAGTTTTTTTTTATTCAAGCAATGTTCAAAAATTCAAAAGACCTCAACTTGGTATTGAAATGGTTTTATTTTGAGGTATTATTTTACCCATGAAATAACATGGTTTGGTATTGCTGTGCCCTTCCACTTATAAGACTATTACTGGGCAACCAAGGGCACATTTGGTCTCTGTTATTTGCCCAAGTAATACAAAAATTTGGTATTCCCGTGTTATTTACCCCTGCTTGGGAAGACAAAGTTCAAATTAAGAAATGAAAATTAGGAAATGGCATACTTTCACACAAGCAAATGTGGTGAAAAATATGATTTTTATAATTTTCTGTCAGGTTCACCCTCTTATGCCCTGAACAAAATTCTTTTTTGAGATTGCCACTTAATCATTTCAATATAAGTAAATGGAATCCTGATCATAGCTTTCCTCATTTTTCAATCTCGCAGTGTTCCTTCCATTTTGGTTCACCCCCTCCACCCCCTTCTCCGCATATAGTTTAGTTAAGATGTTTTCTTAAAGGGTACTCAATCAGGAGCTCGCCCGTTCCACGTTGCCTAATTAATGTGTCCGGTCATTAATTTAATTTGACCGTCGAAAATTAGCAGCATACGTTCGTAATTATCTAATGATGATTGAAAGTAGGATTCCGCTCGGAGGCCCCAAGGAGAAGGAACGCGCTCTAATTTATCCGGTGGCCAGAAATAGCTCGAACTCCAGGAAGATCGAAGCAAAAGGGCAAACGCCGAGATAATGAAATTGGCCGGCATCACAAACCAGAAAGGAGAGAAAGATTGATCGTCGATCGGACGTTGAGATTTGAAGATTTTGGGATGGTTTTTGTTTCTGGTTCTTTGCTCGTGGAATGAAAAAAAATGAAACATCATCAAAATGGCGGAAAGGTTTGCGTTTCCTAGAGGAAACGGACAGATGGATTGTTGGATCAGCTTGCTGGTTGTTCAACCCCTCTAAAGTTCACTTTCTATTAAAATTTTATAATTTTTTTATTGTTGTTCATCGCTACCGAAAAAAATTGATTTGAGACATTGATCTTTTTTCAGAATGATAAAAAAAAGAAAAACTAGAAAATAACTTCTTAAAAATTGCTCATGTTTGTTTTATGAAACAAAGAGATGCCTTGGTAAACAGCATCCTCTTTCCAACTCAGCTCAGTTCTCTCTAGCCGTGCCCCGGCTAACGCAATTATTAAATACTTTTCCAGCACTTTTCTAAGCACAAATAAATTCAATTTAAAAGTCATTATCGGCATTGTAGAAAATAACACAGCGCGCGCACGCCAATTTTCTCCCCCAACCCCCTTTCCACCTTAAGAAAAAAGCATTCTCTCTGCGTTTGTCAGCCCAAAGCAGCATCCAACCAAGCTCTTAAGGTGAAGCATCGCTCCCCCTCCCCTCACCCACCCAATAACGAGTTCCTCTGTTGGCACGAGCTATTCTGGCTCCTTCCATCGTCGTCTCATCAGGCCATCATATCCAGCCAGCCAGCCCCGCCACACTTAGAACAGAAAACAACTTAATTTGCCTATCATTTACTTGATTATGCTTCACATTTTATGAGCCAAGTCGAGCCCCCCTCCCCGCTCAGTCACCGTTTTCACCCACTCTTTTGAGGGGGTGGTAACCCTGTGATGAACTTTTTTGCTTTTTTCCTTTTTTTGCTTTTTTGTTTTTTTGCTTTTTTCCTTTTTTTGCTTTTTTGCTTTTTTGCTTTTTTGCTTTTTTGCTTTTTTGCTTTTTTGCTTTTTTGCTTTTTTGCTTTTTTGCTTTTTTGCTTTTTTGCTTTTTTGCTTTTTTGCTTTTTTGCGTTTCTGCTTTTTTGCTTTTTTGCTTTTTTGCTTTTTTGCTTTTTTGCTTTTTTTGCTTTTTTGCTTTTTTGCTTTTTTGTTTTTTTGCGTTTCTGATTTTTTGCTTTTTTGCGTTTCTGCTTTTTTGCTTTTTTGCTTTTTTGCTTTTTTGCTTTTTTGCTTTTTTGCTTTTTTGCTTTTTTGCTTTTTTGCTTTTTTGCTTTTTTGCTTTTTTGCTTTTTTGCTTTTTTGCTTTTTTGCTTTTTTGCTTTTTTGCTTTTTTGCTTTTTTGCTTTTTTGCTTTTTTGCTTTTTTGCTTTTTTGCTTTTTTGCTTTTTTGCTTTTTTGCTTTTTTGCTTTTTTGCTTTTTTGCTTTTTTGCTTTTTTGCTTTTTTGCTTTTTTGCTTTTTTGCTTTTTTGCTTTTTTGCTTTTTTGCTTTTTTGCTTTTTTGCTTTTTTGCTTTTTTGCTTTTTTGCTTTTTTGCTTTTTTGCTTTTTTGCTTTTTTGCTTTTTTGCTTTTTTGCTTTTTTGCTTTCTTGCTTTTTTGCTTTTTTGCTTTTTTGCTTTTTTGCTTTTTTGCTTTTTTGCTTTTTTGCTTTTTTGCTTTTTTGCTTTTTTGCTTTTTTGCTTTTTTGCTTTTTTGCTTTTTTGCTTTTTTGCTTTTTTGCTTTTTTGCTTTTTTGCTTTTTTGCTTTTTTGCTTTTTTGCTTTTTTGCTTTTTTGCTTTTTTGCTTTTTTGCTTATTGCATTTACATTCTATTTCAGTTCTGTAATTTTTTGCCATTACAGGGTTAAACGGTGCCATAAAGCCGGCAATGTCAAACGCCGGGTGACGATGATGATGATGCCCCCGAGGCGCAAAAAGCGTGACATGCAAAGTGCTCCTGCTGGGATGAAAGTTTTTTTTTTGCGTTGGTGTTGTTATTGCTGTTAATAATTTTGATGTTGTTACGTTGCTCGTGCTATAACACAACGCTGTAAAGTGTTTTTCAAAGAGAGGTGATTTCCCTTGTGTGCAAATTGGCAAATGTGTGACCTGAGGAAGAAAAAAAATACAAGCATCTCTTCAATGGAACGACAATGCCCTATAACAAGAAAAGTGAATCAAAAAAACATCCCGAAATTAGTGCCCTCAAAGGTATTCTGATTGGGGCAACCTTTTGTGTTGTCCTCAATTGATGGAAGGGTAATAACTCAGATTGAAAAACTGGCAAATTGAACGGGATGACGATGATGATGATGTTTATTACTGGCTTGGGCTTGGGATTGAAAATAAATTCACGCAGTGATTGCGTTTCCATTTATTTCGTTTTAATCAACAGTCAAATTGAATCCTGCTGCTTTTTGCCTGCCTGGAAGCAGAAGGAGACGTTTTCATTCGATTTCGCCAATTGAGATTTAGTTTCAGGGAAATCTGCGTTGGAGCAGGTCAGTTATTTTAGCTGGCTGCTAAGGAGCAAAATGGAAAGTAAACTGAGTCTGTGTCGGCAAGTGAATAAGATTTGAGGATGATGAAATTGTGTTTCGATTAGTTTTGATAAGTTTAGTTTCAATTTCCTTAAAATTTGTTGGAATAAATTTCCATTTCTTTGTTAATGATATTCGTATCAAAAACAAATAATTTCCCAAAAAAAATAACAAATTCACAGATCCCTTCAAAAGGTGTCCCCTCCCGCTGGGCGGAAGACGCAACCAAAACCAAAATATCATTTTGCCCAACAATTCGCAACATACGTGATCGTCTCGGGCTGATGCCTTTGCCTGATCCGCTCAACAATAACGTTCGGCAGGACATTGAATGAGTGGTGGAAACCGAAGAAAGAACCCCTCGAAGCCGGGATACTTTGAATGAAATTTCACGCCGCACCAGGCAGGACAATAAGACCGCATGGCGGGCGTCCTCTTTAAGGTGTGAGACGAACCTAACCTGAAGAGGTTTGTTTGTTGCATTTTTATGCAAAGATGTTTGCTACCGAAAATTACCTTTGTTCGCACTTCAAGATGTTTGCTTTGTGGTTTGTTGGCACTGAATGACCTTACGATTATGGCTAAACCCTCAGAGAATGAACTTCCGAATGGTTTGCTTTAACAAAACCGTCATGATTGCATATGTTTTGAGACAACCTTAAAATTTGTTTTCAACTGATTAAAAATGTATACGACTACCAGTCAAATAAAAAATTAAAAAGATATTAACCTCAAATCAAATATTTGGCACAGAAACGAAATGTTTGCATGAAAAATAAAACTACGAGTTCCTTTTATTCTGTTTATAAAAAAATCTCCCTGTGATTCATGTATATTGTCACGTTGTTTAATTGGGTCCTAAAATGAAGCTTAGACTGCTGATATTATAGTTTACAGCGATAAAGCTTATTATTCTGAGTACAATGACCCTTTGTACGACCACAAAGAGTTTAAAATGGATTTTCAAATCAATTTAAAAAAAATAGCCTCGCGGTCCTTCTTGACAGAAAAGCTCCTACTTGACAGTTAGTTCCAAGGAGACCATAGTTGATCCATCAAAAAAATGTTGTCTTGCCAAAAAAAAATTTGCATTAAAATGAAAAAAAGTGATCAGAAATGGTTTTTAATCGTGTTTTTTACCGTTGTACATAAAAATTGACATAGGGCTTTAGTACCCAATTACCTAAATAACGGCCTGGTTAAACCACAACTGCAAACATACATCCCTCACGCTCTCTGGTGTTGGGTGCAACAAGCAAGCCATCGATCGCTGCGCCGTCTGGGAGTCAAACTCCGAAGCACAGTCTTGTGTGCAAGTCCTTGGGTTCGAAATATATGCTGTGAAATGTTGCACGCAAGGCAGCATAGCACGGATAGGTTATGAATCTTTTGCTTTTATGCTTTTATGCTGGGCAGCTTTATGCTGGGAAAAGCATGAAAAAGCTTGATAGCTAGGATATTCCCATGGATAAAGTTGAAAAAAGCAAAATGTTTATGTAATTATCTAGTTTTAGCTTAGAATCAGTTGAATTGTTTTAGTTTTATTTTTTGAATTTAATTTTTCTCTTTGGGTGGATTACGACTTTACGTATTCAATTCAACTAAATTTGATTTTATTGCTGAATAATCAAGTAACAATTAGTTCTTCTAAAGTTAATTACAGTGTTTTTGAGTTCCTTAAAGCTGTGTGTTACGTCTAAATCCATTGAGAACAATAATTGCCTTTAACTAAGGCACTATCAATAGTATCGAGAAATTAAAAGTGAGAGTGTGTGCGTGCAACATGGAGTTAAACTTTTTGAAAAGCCTTGGTAAGCTTCACAGCAACTGCACAGAAAGTTTAACTCCATGTTGCGGTTTGACAGCTCGATGAGCATATTGAGCAGCAACTTTCTGAAGTTACAATGGAAAAGGGACAAAAATAGAGATAGATTTAACCTTTTTATTTTACTTTTAAAATTATGTTTATATAAATAAAATGCCTTGATATGATGTCAAACAACCTAATAGCAAAACTGTTTCAAAGTTGGTAACGTAATCTGGATGAAATTGATAGGATTTAAATTTATTTTTGTAATATAAGGTAAGGTTTTTGTCAAGATCATTATTTTTAAAACATGGGGAATTCTCTACCAACTCACACGAAATCGGGAAAAGTTGCCCCGACCCCTCTTCGATTTGCGTGAAACTTTGTCCTAAGGGGTAACTTTTGTTCCTGATCACAAATCCGAGGCCCATTTTTTGATATCTCGTGACGGAGGGGCGGTACGACCCCTTCCATTTTTGAACATGCGAAAAAAGAGGTGTTTTTCAATAATTTGCAGCCTGAAACGGTGATGAGATAGAAATTTGTTGTCAAAGGAACTTTTATGTAAAATTAGACGCCCGATTTGATGGCGTACTCAGAATTCCGAAAAAACGTATTTTTCATCGAAAAAAACACTAAAAAAGTTTTAAAAATTCTCCCATTTTCCGTTACTTGACTGTAAAAAATTTTGGAACATGTCATTTTATGGGAAATTTAATGTACTTTTCGAATCTACATTGTCCCAGAAGGGTCATTTTTTCATTTAGAACAAAATTTTTCATTTTAAAATTTCGTGTTTTTTCTAACTTTGCAGGGTTATTTTTTAGAGTGTAACAATGTTCTACAAAGTTGTAGAGCAGACAATTACAAAAATTTTGATATACAGACATAAGGGGTTTGCTTATAAACATCACAAGTTATCACGATTTTACGAAAAAAAGTTTTAAAAAAGTTGGTCGTCATCGATCATGGCCGTTCATGGTCACCCGCGACAGACACGGACGACGAAACAAAGAGAAACGCAAAAAGTAACTTTTTCAAAACTTTTTTTCGTAAAATCGCGATAACTTGTGATGTTTATAAGCAAACCCCTTATGTCTATATATCAAAATTTTTGAAATTGTCTGCTCTACAACTTTGCAGAACATTGTTACACTCTAAAAAATAACCCTGCAAAGTTAGAAAAAACACGAAATTTTAAAATGAAAAATTTTGTTCTAAATGAAAAAATGACCCTTCTGGGACAATGTAGATTCGAAAAGTACATTAAATTTCCCATAAAATGACATGTTCCAAAATTTTTTACAGTCGAGTAACGGAAAATGGGAGAATTTTTAAAACTTTTTTATTGTTTTTTTCGATGAAAAATACGTTTTTTCGGAATTCTGAGTACGTCATCAAATCGGGCGTCTAATTTTACATAAAAGTCCCTTTGATGCCAAATTTCTATCTCATCACCGTTTCAGGCTGCAAATTATTGAAAAACACCTCTTTTTTCGCATGTTCAAAAATGGAAGGGGTCGTACCGCCCCTCCGTCACGAGATATCAAAAAACGGACCTCGGATTCGTGATCAGGGACAAAAGTTACCCCTTAGGACAAAGTTTCACGCAAATCGAAGAGGGGTCGGGGCAACTTTTTCCGATTTCGTGTGAGTTGGTAGAGAATTACCCATTTGAATCTCATACTTCAATGCTCTTAGCGATTCACAATTTTTAAGTACAACTTTTCAAATTTCTAAAAAGTACTCCAAATTTGCATTTTGGGTGGTCTCTATTGCAAGTTTCTGCTCGAACCTAGGAGTCCGAAGGCTTGAATGGGGAGAGCACCCAAACCTCTTTTTACTCCAAGGAACCTTCCACCCCAGTGTTTGAACTGACGACCTTTGGATTGCGAGTCCAACCGCCGCCAGCGATTCCACCGGAGTAGGCTTGGTTTGGTGTGTTGTTTGTACTTATGGCATGGAGACGACTCCTACACCTGGAATAACTTAACGGCCTAACAACAACCAAGGCCGGGACCGACGTTTTACTTCCTCATCCGATGGAAGGTTGCAGCAGATGGGAATCGAACCCAGAATCATCCGCTTACAAAGCGGACAGCGTAACCATTCGGCCACGCACTGCTACACGAAAGTCTTTTATAGTTACGTCAAATTTGTGATATGTGTTTTTTTTTTTGGATTTAACTAAGAACCTCAAAAAATTCATTTTGTTATGATACAGGGGCCATAAAAATAAATTTTGTGTTTGCCTTTGACGATTATGAAGTTTTTATTTAAAAACGATGATTAGCATTATTTGAAGCAATTTTGTAGTAAAAGTTTCATTTACTTTGTATCTCATTTCTGTTATATCAATTCATTCCCCTGAAAACAAAAAAAATATCAACCTGAATATTGCAAAAACTTCAATTGCGCGTTCCGCAACCATTCAACGGGGAATCCACTTTCACCAGAGAGCTTCAAGCAGGTAAGCAATCTTCAGTACCACCACCACCGTCATCATCAGCATCATCCCTACCGGAATCACTTCACATTCTCGCTGGGAATCTACGTCGCGCGGCCCCATTGAACGAACAATTCGAGCTCCCACCTCAGATGCGAAGAAGACATTTTCCAAGATTTCAAGCATTTTTCCACCGGTTGATTGGCAACACAAGTGAGTCTTGGGTTTTTGCGAGCAGGTAAGCACCACGCAACAACCAACCGCCTTATTGGGCACGGAGATTGGTTTTTCCTGTGCTTGCATGGGGGTGGAACGGAAAATTAAGTCTTGAAATTTGGAGTTTGATATTTTTTAATTTAGTTCAGATTTTAACCTACTTTGAAAAGTTTATTTTCCATCAGACATAGTTTTTTTTTTTTTTTTGAATGAGTATAAGTTATTTTTCCGTGTTTATTTGCACATTTTTAGCCAACTTCACAATAACTCAAGATACGCAATCATCTACAAAAGAGCTGAGAGGGATTTTTGTTCAAAATTAATTTCTACTTTCATTTTTATCTTTTTTAGCTTCCCAAACCAAATTAAAAATGTCAGTGAAATCATGAAAAAAATCATCCAAAAGTAATACATTTGATCCTTCCCGAAAATCCCCGTTCGAATCTTCCCCGAAAGCAATAAAACGCTAAATCGCACAGCAAAGGCAATATTTTTATTGCATCCATTATTGAGGTGAAGTTGAGATGTTACCTTTTCCTACCCTTTCTACAAAACACGTGCAACCCCTTTCCCTCCCCTGCCGATCAAAGGTTCGAAAGGAAGAACCGCAGCACACCTGAGCGAGCGATGTCAGGAATTCCTTTCGGCACACGGCAAGGACTTCCAACGAAGCCAGCCAGCCAGCGTTTGATGAGCACTGAATCACTGAGCAGGCCGGATCAGACAGTGGCATGTCAGGCCCGGGGTTGAACCTGGTGGTGGCGGCAAAGTTTTGCTTTGATCCTGGTGCGAGCTGGGACCACCCCCTTTTTTGAAGTAGGGATGCGGCGAAATTTTGAAAGATAACTGTCTTTCTAAATACCATATGTTGAAAATAAATTCGACGGATTTAGACGGATACATGGAAAAAATACAGATTTTTAATCAACTTTTTCTAATCTAATCTAATCTAATCGAACACAAGCGCAGCCAGTCCGAAGAAAGCATCCTGGAAGAACTTGTGGTAAGATTACGCCTCAAGTTCTTTCTTGTCAATATTAATGATTACAGTACATCCGAGTTACCCCGAAAATGTATAGCAAAAATTAAAACGGCCAGGCCTACTGCGTTGCATTAACCGCAGAGACAGATTCTGTGAACGGATCACATTTCACAGAATCATCAGGGGAGGAAGGATGCGTGGACATACCGTACCAAACGCTCCGAATCAGTTGTGGTGTGGTGTGAAAGTGTAAATTTGGCAGATAATTATATTTAATGGCGGGGGGAGGGGAGGGGGAGGTAATGAGGATAGGAAAAAGGGAAGGTGGGAATGGGATAATATGGATATATCATTTGATCAATAGAATATTATGTAAAATAAGGGAATAAAATCATCTATCAAATAATGATAGATAAAATGGATAGATCTCACCAAATCAAGATTTAACAGCTCCAGCAGGGTTTGAACTTATCATCAAATGCCACTTGAATCGTAATTCTTTTAAGACTTCTGGACTTGAACAGGACTACAGTAATGTAGCGGGCAGCAACAATCAAGGTTCCAGCAGCGATCCTGGTACTGCTCGACCGGCAGCAAAGGCATAACTCAATTTCCCAAAATACGTATTTTTTTTTATTTTCAAGATTTTCTGATATGTATTGGGGGACAAAAACCCACAACTTTTGAATCATATAGAAACATTGTCAAAAAGCTGCCGCTGAGTTATGATTTTTTGAAAAAAATGGAAAAAATTAAAATTTTATGCACAAAAATTTTTACTAAATTTTTAAATGTAAAATTGAATTTGCAATCGAAAGTACTATGTTTTTGAAAGTTTATGAAAAGATCGAAAAATTTCACGAATGTTTCATGTTTTAACAATTGAAATCGAACCATTAGTTGCTGAGATATCGACACTAGAAAATGGTGGGTTGTTTGGGTGAGACTTAGGATACTTCAATTTTCCTGTTTCCTCAGCAACCAGAGGTCCATACTTCAAAGGTCTTTTTAACAATTTTATAGCCAATTTTCTGAACTTTTCAAAAAAACTAACTTAATCCACCTATGTGGTTGGAGCCTTCCTCACAACAATGGCTGTACACAAGTTTCATCTATTTTTTAGATCCGGCTTCGAAAAAGTACATCGATATCACTCAAGTGGCCATATCTCGAGACAGGGTTGCCAGATCTTCAATGTTTTGGGCTCGTTGGAAAGGTTTTTTGATAACCTAACCAACAATGGGTCGGACAGTGGATCCGGACATAGTTTACATACATTTAAGTGAGATCCGGCATCCAAAAAGTGCATCAATATCACTAAAGTGGCCATATCTCGAGACAGGGTTGCCAGATCTTCAATGTTTTGGACTCATTGGAAAGGTCTTTTGATAACCTAACCAACGTTGGGTGGGATGATGGACCCGGACATGGTTTACATACATTTAAGTGAGATCCGGCTTCAAAAAAGTACATCAATATCACTAAAGTGGCCATATCTCGAGACAGGGTTGCCAGATCTTCAATGTTTTGGACTCATTGGAAAGGTCTTTTGATAACCTAACCAACGATGGGTCGGATGGTGGATCCGGACATAGTTTACATACATTTAAGTGAGATCCGGCTTCAAAAAAGTACATCAATATCACTTAAGTGGCTATATCTCGAGACAGAGTTGCCAGATCTTCAATGTTTTGGGCTCGTTGGAAAGGTCTTTTGATAACCTAACCAACGATGGGTCGGATGGTGGATCCGGACATAGTTTACATACATACTTAAGTGGCCATATCTCGAGACAGGGTTGCCAGATCTTCAATGTTTTGGACTCGTTGGAAAGGTATTTTGATAACCTAACCAACAATGGGTCGGATGGTGGATCCGGACATAGTTTACATACATTTAAGTGAGATCCGGCTTCAGAAAAGTACATAAATGTCACTTAAGTGGCCATATCTCGAGACAGGGTTGCCAGATCTTCAATGTTTTGGGCTCGTTGGAAATGTCTTTTGATAACCTAACCAACGTTGGGTCGGATGATGGACCCGGACATGGTTTACATACATTTAAGTGAGATCCGGCTTCAAAAAAGTACATCAATATCACTTAAGAGGCCATATCTCGAGACAGGGTTGCCAGATCTTCAATGTTTTGGACTCATTGGAAAGGTCTTTTGATAACCTAACCAACGATGGGTCGGATGGTGGATCCGGACATAGTTAACATACATTTAAGTGAGATCCGGCTTCAAAAAAGTACATCAATATCACTTAAGTGGCTATATCTCGAGACAGGGTTGTCAGATCTTCAATGTTTTGGGCTCGTTGGAAAGGTCTTTTGATAACCTAACCAACGATGGGTCGGATGATGGACCCGGACATAGTTTACATACATTTAAGTGAGATCCGGCTTCAAAAAAGTACATCAATTTCACTTAAGAGGCCATATCTCGAGACAGGGTTGCCAGATCTTCAATGTTTTGGGCTCGTTGGAAAGGTTTTTTGATAACCTAACCAACAATGGGTCGGACAGTGGATCCGGACATAGTTTACATACATTTAAGTGAGATCCGGCATCCAAAAAGTGCATCAATATCACTAAAGTGGCCATATCTCGAGACAGGGTTGCCAGATCTTCAATGTTTTGGACTCATTGGAAAGGTCTTTTGATAACCTAACCAACGTTGGGTCGGATGATGGACCCGGACATGGTTTACATACATTTAAGTGAGATCCGGCTTCAAAAAAGTACATCAATATCACTAAAGTGGCCATATCTCGAGACAGGGTTGCCAGATCTTCAATGTTTTGGACTCATTGGAAAGGTCTTTTGATAACCTAACCAACGATGGGTCGGATGGTGGATCCGGACATAGTTTACATACATTTAAGTGAGATCCGGCTTCAAAAAAGTACATCAATATCACTTAAGTGGCTATATCTCGAGACAGGGTTGCCAGATCTTCAATGTTTTGGGCTCGTTGGAAAGGTCTTTTGATAACCTAACCAACGATGGGTCGGATGGTGGATCCGGACATAGTTTACATACATACTTAAGTGGCCATATCTCGAGACAGGGTTGCCAGATCTTCAATGTTTTAGACTCGTTGGAAAGGTATTTTGATAACCTAACCAACAATGGGTCGGATGGTGGATCCGGACATAGTTTACATACATTTAAGTGAGATCCGGCTTCAGAAAAGTACATAAATGTCACTTAAGTGGCCATATCTCGAGACAGGGTTGCCAGATCGTCAATGTTTTGGGCTCGTTGGAAATGTCTTTTGATAACCTAACCAACGTTGGGTCGGATGATGGACCCGGACATGGTTTACATACATTTAAGTGAGATCCGGCTTCAAAAAAGTACATCAATATCACTTAAGAGGCCATATCTCGAGACAGGGTTGCCAGATCTTCAATGTTTTGGACTCATTGGAAAGGTCTTTTGATAACCTAACCAACGATGGGTCGGATGGTGGATCCGGACATAGTTAACATACATTTAAGTGAGATCCGGCTTCAAAAAAGTACATCAATATCACTTAAGTGGCTATATCTCGAGACAGGGTTGTCAGATCTTCAATGTTTTGGGCTCGTTGGAAAGGTCTTTTGATAACCTAACCAACGATGGGTCGGATGATGGACCCGGACATAGTTTACATACATTTAAGTGAGATCCGGCTTCAAAAAAGTACATCAATTTCACTTAAGAGGCCATATCTCGAGACAGGGTTGCCAGATCTTCAATGTTTTGGGCTCGTTGGAAAGGTTTTTTGATAACCTAACCAACAATGGGTCGGACAGTGGATCCGGACATAGTTTACATACATTTAAGTGAGATCCGGCATCCAAAAAGTGCATCAATATCACTAAAGTGGCCATATCTCGAGACAGGGTTGCCAGATCTTCAATGTTTTGGACTCATTGGAAAGGTCTTTTGATAACCTAACCAACGTTGGGTCGGATGATGGACCCGGACATGGTTTACATACATTTAAGTGAGATCCGGCTTCAAAAAAGTACATCAATATCACTAAAGTGGCCATATCTCGAGACAGGGTTGCCAGATCTTCAATGTTTTGGACTCATTGGAAAGGTCTTTTGATAACCTAACCAACGATGGGTCGGATGGTGGATCCGGACATAGTTTACATACATTTAAGTGAGATCCGGCTTCAAAAAAGTACATCAATATCACTTAAGTGGCTATATCTCGAGACAGGGTTGCCAGATCTTCAATGTTTTGGGCTCGTTGGAAAGGTCTTTTGATAACCTAACCAACGATGGGTCGGATGGTGGATCCGGACATAGTTTACATACATACTTAAGTGGCCATATCTCGAGACAGGGTTGCCAGATCTTCAATGTTTTGGACTCGTTGGAAAGGTATTTTGATAACCTAACCAACAATGGGTCGGATGGTGGATCCGGACATAGTTTACATACATTTAAGTGAGATCCGGCTTCAGAAAAGTACATAAATGTCACTTAAGTGGCCATATCTCGAGACAGGGTTGCCAGATCGTCAATGTTTTGGGCTCGTTGGAAATGTCTTTTGATAACCTAACCAACGTTGGGTCGGATGATGGACCCGGACATGGTTTACATACATTTAAGTGAGATCCGGCTTCAAAAAAGTACATCAATATCACTTAAGAGGCCATATCTCGAGACAGGGTTGCCAGATCTTCAATGTTTTGGACTCATTGGAAAGGTCTTTTGATAACCTAACCAACGATGGGTCGGATGGTGGATCCGGACATAGTTAACATACATTTAAGTGAGATCCGGCTTCAAAAAAGTACATCAATATCACTTAAGTGGCTATATCTCGAGACAGGGTTGTCAGATCTTCAATGTTTTGGGCTCGTTGGAAAGGTCTTTTGATAACCTAACCAACGATGGGTCGGATGATGGACCCGGACATAGTTTACATACATTTAAGTGAGATCCGGCTTCAAAAAAGTACATCAATTTCACTTAAGAGGCCATATCTCGAGACAGGGTTGCCAGATCTTCAATGTTTTGGGCTCGTTGGAAAGGTCTTTTGATAACCTAACCAACGATGGGTCGGGTGGTGGATCCGGACATAGTTTACATACATTTAAGTGAGATCCGGCAACAAAAAAGTACATCAATATCACTTAAGTGGCTATATCTCGAGACAGGGTTGCCAGATCTTCAATGTTTTGGGCTCGTTGGAAAGGTCTTTTGATAACCTAACCAACGATGGGTCGGATGATGGACCCGGACATAGTTTACATACAGTTAAGTGAGATCCAAATATATGTGAAAACACATTTTTATACATAACTTTTGAACTACTTATCGAAACTTCAATCTGTATAAAACTCGATCTATGGGACCCTAAACCAAGTCGAATGCAATAAGTTCGGGTCAAATCGGTTCAGCCAGTGCCGAGAAACATGAGCTAGTTTGTTGGTCACATACATACATACACACACACATACACACAGACATTTGTTCAGTTTTCGATTCTGAGTCGATATGTATACATGAAGGTGGGTCTACGACGTTTTTATACGAAGTTCATTTTTAGAGCAGGATTATAGCCTTACCTCAGTGAGGAAGGCAAAATGTATTATTAGAAATGGGCACTACAATCAAACTTTCGGTGGATATATCTAGAAAACAGAGCCGTTTATCAAATAATCTGTTCAGTACTTTTCGTTTGGAAATTCAATTTTTCATTAAAAAAATACGTCAAATTTGTGTTTGCATGAAATTTCGATTTTTTGATCATGTTTTTCTATGGCTCAAAAGTTGCGGAGTTTTTCCCCCCAAAAACAAATAAAAAATCTCGAAAATAAAAAAAAATACTAATTTTGGGAAATTGAGTTTTTGTGAAAAAAAATGTTAATAAAAAATCGGCATTTTTTCCGTGCACCTATTTTTTTTTCTCAATAGTCCTCAACAATACCTACAACTTTGCCGAAGACACCAGAAAATACGGTTAACATTAAAATGTTAAACACAGCAAAAATCTAAACATAATTTTCAAATTTTTGGCACATTATGAAGATTTAAATATTTTCAAAACTAGGTAATTGTAAAAATCTTAGTATTTTTCATTTTAAAACGGTAATATTTTAAGAAATTGCAATAATGCAAGTTTTTCGAAATCCAGATTGCAAATAATGTCTACAAAGGTTTAGATTGAATAAGTTCATTTTAATAAGTTTATTTAAATATTTTATCGTTGATCATCGCCAATCAATTTATTAATTTCCGAGAACGACTCATTCTTCTCTTGAAGGAAATTTTGCCATTCTTGGAGGGGGGAAAGGGGGGTAGTAAAATCTCTAATCATTATCTGGTACTTTCTTTGCAACATTCAATAATTTTTGAACATTTTTGAATTTATTTGATAATTGACGATAACATTTTCGATTTATTCAAAAAATCAGTTGACAAAAACTTAAAATTCTGTTTTTTTAAAGCAAAGAGAAGTTGCATCGAATTGTGCAGAAAGTAAATTCATATGGATACATACATACATACAAGTTTTTATGTTATTTTTTTTTTATTTTATTTTAAAAAATGACAATTTACTCGAGTTTTTCGATGGGGTTTTTTGTCTGAATTTTCTCCGAATTTTGCTTATTTTGCTAGTTTTTAAATGTAAACAAATACCGTAAACTGGGGTGACTTTGATAGCCCGGGGTGACATTGATAGAAATTTGATTTGGCCACTATTTTTGATACATCCAATGTAACAGTCACATTTTTGCATATATGTTCGATAATAAGCTTTCCCTTAATGCTTACATACTCAAAATTCTCAAAAATGTTTAAATATTAATTTGACGGGCATTTGAAAAACCTATCAAAGTCACCCCGGGCTATCAAAGTCACCCCAGTTTACGGTATTTAAAAAATAGTTTTCACACGTTTGTATTTATGATGTTTTTGATGCATCTGTTTATTTCATTTCACTTCATTTTTTATTTTGGTGGGCAAAAAGCCCCCTTGAGCTGTGTCAGACACATTCTCAAGAAGGCATAAAAACCACCTCATTTTAACGCATCAACAAGTTTACAAACTCCAATGATACAAGATTTCTTAAACTAATACATAGAACACAAATAAAACTTTCCCTAATCCTAACCTAAACTAAGATCACAGTTGGATATCACAAGTAGAAAGCTTCTGGTAGCGATGGGTCAAGTTTTAAAATGGTTTGGGAAAAGTTTCCGGAGTACGTTGCGAGACAAATGGAAATCAAAATGCACGTAGCAATCGTTAAAGACTCTACACATGCTCGACACGGCCGCGTTGCGACCGTAGTTGGTCGATGCGCGTGGAATTCTAATGAATTGGTGAGATCTGATCGTACGGCGTTGAATGTACAAGTTGACTTGCTCAAGAATCTCAGGACAGTCAATTGAAGACTTCAACAAATCAGACACGAAGATTGCTTTAGCTACGTCACGACGAACAGATAGAAGGTCAAGACCAAGGGAATTGCAGCGATCTGCGTAGCTAGGTGGATTTAGTGGGCCCACTAGGGGGATGTGGCGAAGCGCATACCTAGTGAACTTCCGTTGAACCTTTTCAATTCGCTCGATACCGTTTTGGTAGAACGGAGCCCAGACCACCGAACAATATTCTAGTGTCGAGCGAATCAGTGAACAATAGAGTGCCTTCAAACACGAAACTTGACGAAAATGTTTAGCCACACGAAAAACAAAACCAAGAACTTTGGATGCCTTAGAGACGGTGTAGGAAATATGTTCAATAAAGGACAATTGACAGTCTAACACAACACCAAGGTCTTTGATAGATGACGAACGACTAAGACTAGTATTTGATAGATTATAGTCAAAGGATATTGTCGATCGCTTGCGGGTAAAGGTAATCACAGAGCATTTCGAGGCGTTAAGGACCATTCTGTTGTCGTCACACCAGTGGGCGAAGATGTTAAGTTGGTCTTGCAGCAAGAGCGCATCGTTGCTAGAGTTTATGACAGCAAAGAGCTTGATATCATCAGCATACGACAGTTTGTGACACTTAAGTAACAGGTGGACATCGTTCATGTACAACAGGTAGATGATTGGACCGAGATGACTTCCTTGAGGTACACCGGAGAAACAGCAAAAACTGTGGACAAGACATCACCAATTTTGACACACATTTCACGGTCAGAGAGGTACGAGCACAGCCACTTAAGAAACGATCCACAAAAGCCCAACCTTTCCAATTTAGCAAAAGCAATCCGATGATTTATCTTGTCAAAAGCGGCGGAGAGATCTGTGTAAATGGCATCTACTTGCTGGCGTTTTTGCATAGATTGGGAAATAAAGGAAGTGTAGGCAACAAGGTTGGAGCGCGTCGAGCGTTTTGGCATGAAACCATGTTGCTCTTGAGCGATGTAGTTGTTGCAGTTAAGTTTGGTCAAGAACAATCAACTCAAACAACTTGCTGACGGCACACAGAGCAGCAATACCTCGATAATTTCGAACATTTCGCTTAGGTCCTTTCTTATGTACCGGAAATATGTAGGATTTTTTCCAGGACAGTGGGAACACGCCAGATTTGAGGGAAATGTTGAACAGCTTCGAAAGAGGGAGAGCAAGACTGTCAGAGCAGCTCTTCAAAACAGCTGCGGGGATGCCATCCGGACCGCTGCTGGTGGAGTACTTCAAAGCGCTGCAAGTTCGGCTAACAGTGTCGGGATCAACGAGTGGGTGCTGGGCAATAGTATCGCGATCAGGAACGTTTGATGCAGCTTGTTGTACCGTTATATCATCCAAATCCTCATTAGTGAATACGCTGCTAAATTGAGAGCGAAACAATTCGCAGATGGCAATTGGTGAAGATGCTTCTCTGCTGTCAAGTTCCATGACGCTTGGTAGGCCAGTTTCCTTCCTCTGGCTGTTAACGTGGTTCCAAAACTGCTTCGGGTTCTGCTTTAGGCGATGCTGGATGCGGCGCTGGTATCTCAAGAACAAAGTGTTGTTCAAGCGGCTGTACTTTCGGTTGATAGAGTTGTATTGGACCTTCCAGCGACGCGTTGGGTGCTTGTTGAACTTCTTGAGGGCTGCCCGTTTCTGAGTTTTCAGGCGTTTCAGTTGATCGTTGGACCACGCCGGATGACACGCTGGCAGGTGTAACTTCTTGGGGATGAAGATGTTGATAGCTCGTAACACAACCTCAGTGAAAGCAACAGCAGCTGAATTAGCATCACGGTCAGCTAGAAGGTGGTTCCAATCGACATTTTTGAGAAATTCGTTCATGCCTTGGAAGTTTCCTCTACGATAATCGTAGAAAAATTGGCTGCTGGTGTCGCGAAAAGCGTGGACTCTGCACTCGATCGAAACGAGTAGGGGTTGGTGGAATCGACAAGCACGAAGTAATGGTGATGGAGCTTGGGTGAGATTGCAACTGGTGGACATTCCAATGCTAGCGAAACATAAATCGAGGACATTGCCATAGTTGTTTTGTATCCCGCAAAGTTGACCCAAGTTTGCTATGCTGTAGTCGTCGAGCAGTTGCGAGACAGTACTGTTGATGGTAGAGTGTTTGGCGTCCGGTATGAAGAACCCTGCCGGATTAAGAGTCCATCTTAGGCAGGGGAGGTTGAAATCGCCTATTATCAAGATGCTATCGTTTGGTTTCATCTGAGATGATATCCAAGAAAGGGAATCACAGTGTTGGCTAATGATTTCAGAGTTGTTCGTGTGCGTGGGTGGGATGTAAAAAACACAAATGAACATAGTTGTGGAGGCAAGCGGTAGCGCAACCCAGATTTGCTCAAGAGCTGAGCAGTGTGGCGGAGACAGCTGACGAGGGCGCAGATTCGAACGAACAGCTAGCAGAACACCACCACCGGAAGTTTTTACACTGTTCGCTGCGGAACGATCGGCACGAATTACGTGGAACCCAGGACCGAATATTTGATGCGCGAGAGTATCCTCATTTAGCCACGTCTCTGTGAAGGCGTACAGATCGTAGATGGCATCGGAGATGGCAAGAGCATAATCTGAGATTTTCGTGTTTAAACCTGCGACAAGAATAAATATTTTTGTGCGATTTAGTTTTTTTTTCAATAAACATTAAGTTATTTGATTTATATCCTTTTTTTAAATAAAATCCATCAAGATTTGTGTCTATGTGTCAGAAGTTTTTAAATTCCATAATAAATAAGGAAAGGTAAAACGGCTCCATTTCCGCCCTTGTTTAATTTTCAAAGTGGGGCAAGTGTAACAAGCTTAGGAAATACTCGTTATAACTCATTAAAAACGTTAAAAAATCGGTCGGATTTTTCTTTATAATCATCTAATTTCAGGTTTTGACTAAGACTTTGAAAGAAAAAGTTTTTAAAAAATCCTGTTTTTGAATGTAAAAAATTGATTTTAAAATTTTTGATTTTTCGTAGGTTCTACTCAACTGGTGGGCCAAGAGGAACAATGAATGAAACAACATGTTAAATATTTAACTAAAAAAATGATCGTTTTTACGAAATTATTCAATTCAATTCGATTTCATTGGTGAATAATCAAGATACAATAAGTTCTTTTGAGGTACATAACAGAGTTTTGGAGTTCCTTACAGCTGTGTGTTACATCATAATCCATTTTGGAACAGTTACGAAAACGAAACTATTGGCACTACGCCCCCCGGGGCATGGCCTTCCTCTAACGTGGGATTTCTGCTCCAGCGCCTCTGACGAGACAGGAGAAACCGGGACCGACGTTTTACTTCACCATCCGATAGAAGCTCAGTGGATAAGGCGGGAATCGAACCCGCGTCTCATAGCATCATCGGGATCGGCAGCCGAAGCCGCTACCCCAGCGCCACGAGACCCATTTGGAACAGTTATTGCTTGTAAATAAAGGTGTCACCAAATTACGAAATTATAAATAGTAAATTTTCATAATATCACTGTTTTTTGTATGGATTTGTTTTTACAATTGTTTATCAGTTTTTAATTAATTTTATGTATTTATTTCCCATTAAAATATGTTGTTGCAGCAATTTATATTTTTTCCATACTGATAATCCATATAGTACACTTGCCCCACCTGAACAAGATTTTTTAAAAGCTCTTAACAAAAATAACCAAAAGTTATATCATTATTTATAATAGGTGCAAGTCATTGGTAGGGACACTACAGAATCTAGGAAAAATAGCATTTTGATAAAATGAACTTTAAAACGAACCCTATGCCTTATTTTATACATTCCAAATATTACAAGAAAACAAAGGTTTTGAAAGCTTCATCAAATCATATGCCTCGTGGCGTTTACGTCATTTTGGCGGTAATGTGTTAGTAGAATCAGCTAATTGCATTGCTAGCAACAATTCTTCATACTGGAAATAATCAAAATTGTAAAAATTACGGCCGGACGAACGATTGTTCCTCTTGCCACATATGGTCGTCTTGCCCCACCTTCCCCTACATCATTCCCTCTCTCTAATTTATTTTTCATACAACTAAGGCCGTTGCAAATATTATTATTATTCAATGCCCCCCCTACTTTCTGAATCGTTCCAAAAAATCAGGAGGCAAAAAATATTTGTTGAAAAAACTTGAAAATGTTAATGAAAATAGGAGTCTAATCGCCTACAAACAAATTTATATGCATTTCCTGCTTCTAGAATAATATTTAGAATGCCTGGGATCGATTAAAAATATCTTGATTTTTTTTTTGTAAAATTCCTTTGTACAGTGCAATAAAATTTTTATCGAAAAAAAAAATTCTTAAGATATTTTAAAAAATGGTTGCAAATGGGCAGGTGGAATTAAAAAAAAAAACATTTAAATGTTAATAATAATGTAATATAATTTTTTATACTTTTTTAATTATTGTCCCCCTTCTCGAATTTTACCAGAGTCAAGGGACATAAACTTCAAAAAATATTTGCATCGGCCTAACCAGCAAAACAAACGATTCAGAAGTGTTGTTAAGAGGCAGTTTTTTGTAAATATTGCTCCGTTTGATCTAGATGTCGTATCGAGGTGCTCTGATTTGGATGAAACTTTATTTGTTTGGTTATACATGAGATGCACTCATGCCAAATATGAGCATTCTACGACAAAGAGAAATGGGATAAAACGGGCATTGAAGTTTAAGGTCCAAAAAACATAAAAAAATCATAAGAGTGCTCGCATTTTCGTAAAATTTCATCAATTCCAATTCTCTTAGTTGCATTCGAAAGGTTTATTGAAGCACTTCAAAATGTGCCATAGACATCCAGGATTGGTTTGACTTTTTCTTATAGCTTTTGCAAATTACTGTTAAAAATTGATTTTTTGAAAACCTTAATACCTTTTTTATAGTTTATTTTTTTCTCAATTTTAAAACGTTATGAAATCGTGCGTTTAAATTTTAATTTGAGCCCAAGCCTCTCCGATTTTTACCATTATGACTACTTTTATGAAGGAAGTTTTTTAATGTTGACCCAAATTAGTGATGAAAAAATATAACTTCTTTTCACATTTAAAATTGATTCACAAAACTTTAAAAAGAGATGAAAATTCTCTACAAAACATTAATTTGTTAAAAAATACACACGAGCAATTCTCTACGAAATCGGTCTATTTTCTTCAATTTTAATTTTTGTATTTTTTAATCCGACTGAAACTTTTTTGGTGCCTTCGGTATGCCCAAAGAAGCCATTTTGCATCATTAGTTTGTCCATATAATTTTCCATACAAATTTGGCAGCTGTCCATACAAAAATGATGTATAAAAATTCAAAAATCTGTATCTTTTGAAGGAATTTTTTGATCGATTTGGTGTCTTCGGCAAAGTTGTAGGCATGGATACGGACTACACTGGAAAAAAATGATACACGGTAAAAAAAATTGTTGTACTTAAAATACCAGAATCTTGATTCGTAATCTTTTGTTTCAGTAGATCCGTAAGCAATCGCGAGATATCCAATATTAGACCCCAATGTCATGATCAGGGACCAAAATTACCAAATTATAAAATATTTCAGGAAATGAAGAGAGCTCAAAACATTTTTTAAATTTATTGTTTGTTGACATAGTTTGGCCCATAGAAAAGATCTAAAGAAATTATTAAACTAAATACAAATGATAATTCTCAGCTTTTTTTTAATAATCCCTATCCCTAACGCTTCACCCATTCACAAAGCAATAAAAGCGTGCACACACGCTTCATGTCTCTTTTCCCACTCCCTTCACCCTTCACCCAGCCGGATCGTCAACAATCCCAGGACGAATGCCAGATCCGTAGCGCTCACCTGAATATTCCCGGTATACATTTTTCAGCTGAAGTGGTGCTGGTGAAACGCTGCTATCCGGAGAACACCGGCAGCAATTGATGGCAAAGCCCGAAGCCTGGGAATGAAATTATTAAGTTTCAGTTTTGTGAGAATGTTTTGCAAACGGTATGCGTTTTTCGGATTTCACTCCGAGGCTGGAGTGTGTTCCGGGGATTGAAAATGGGAAAGGTAAGTCCCTCAGAAATTAATTTTCTCTGCTGCAGAGTTTGGTCCGGTGAGAGGTGAGCTCGTTTTTGATTGAATTCCTATGGCACGTGCTTTTGATTAGTCGGCTATTTTCATTGGAATATTTTTGTCTAAATTATTATGCTTGGTTATATTGTTGCCAGATTGTCGGGGGTGGGGGATTCAGGTGAAGATCGGAGCACGTGCCGGACAGGTGAGCGAAAAGGGGGTTGGAAAATGTTATCAATTTCTTTGTTGAGCCACATCGCCCTGGAGTGTGCTTGCATGTGGAATTCGACAATTAACTTCAAACGAACAGGTATTTACTTGGTTTAATGAAATATTTTGTTTTGTAGCTAGAAAGAATTATTTTATTTCTGTTCTGGGAAAATAGTTGTTTCAATGAAGAACTGTTCTAAGCCGATAAACAAATAAAATTGTTTGAAAATCACAAAATGGCTGCATTCCATCAAACCTCATTTAATTACGCCATTATTCAAAACATGTTATCGAAAGAACCACTTTGAAAATGGTAAACCACAGTAATCTCCCGGTAGGATGTCACCATCGATGATGGATATCCAATTTATCACATCCGACGAGCGGCTCATATTTACAAAACATTTCAAAAACTCAAAATTTCCATTTGCCGAACAACCCGAACAGGTCCGCAAATAAGCCCCTCCCTGCACAGATTGTGTTTAGAAGTCCATCATCGAAAACCACTCAATCAATCAGAAAACATGACGCCATGGCGACGACAACATTATTTTCCGAACCCGAGCTCGATTTTTGACATTCGAATTCGCCTGCGTGCAACCAATGTTCCACGTATTTGTTTAGATTTAAATTCAAAATCGAAAACGAATATTAATCGAATTCGCTGCAACACTATATCTGGTGGCTTGCAAAAACTGCAAATCATATCCCGAAACCCCCCCGCGCAGGACCACCCAACCCACCAGGGGGAAACTTGCAGCAACGCAAATTCAAATTGATGTGTTGCATATTCGCCGGGATTATCTGCGCGGGGAATTGTCACCTTCCGCCAGTCGCGCGGAATAACGAGCAAATCGTTTTCCAACGCGTTCGAAGTCGATTTTGCCCCGCCAAAAGCAATTCGAAGGTGGAGATTGTAAAGCAGGACGTTGGGAAATCGTGCTGCAAGATGCACCAGAAGGAAGAGTGGAACGAACGGTGACACTGGAGTTTGGGTAGTTTCAATCAAAAATATGATTCAAAAATCATAATTTTAGAAATTTATAAATGCTTTAGAAAAAGCTTCACATTGCATAGTTATTGATTAAATAATGAATGATGAAAGGTGTGAAACATCAAAAATAAAATAAGGTTGAATTTAATTTTCAAAACTGGTTATGATTTTGCTCTTCCATGTGAAAATCATTATTTATCAATGATTAGTACCCTACTCGGTACTATAGGGGTGTAGGGGTAAGCGTGGTTGCCTCTCACCCAGTCGGCTTGGGTTCGATACCAGAAGGTCCCGGTGGCAAATTTTGAGACGAGATTTGTCTGATCACGCCTTTCGTCGGATGGGGAAGTAAATGTTGAACCCGGACTAACCTAAAAAGATTAGGTCGATAGCTCAGTCCAGATGTAGGAGTCGTCTCCCTGGGTCCTGCCTCGATGGAGTCGCTAGTAGGCAGTTGGACTCACAATCCAAAGGTCGTCAGTTCGAATCCTGGGATGGATGGAAGCTAAGGTGTAAAAATAGGTTTGCAATTGCCTCAACAATCAAGCCTTCGGACACCTAGTTTCGAGTAGGAGTCTCGCAATCGAGAACGCCAAGGCAATGCTGTAGAGCGAACAATTTGACTTGGTTTTAGTACCCTACCCACCAGAAATTGTCAAAAAGAAGATGATTGATTGGTTGACAAAATTTTATAAATTTTGAGACACAATCAGATCAACAATTCACTCAAGGGTAAAACCGGAATATGCTAATGCATTAAGATGCAATAACTCTTAAAATTTATCAAAATAAAGGCATTTTTGAGTTGTGATATTTTTTTTTAATGATTGACAGCTTCACCGATTTGAAACAGTAATGGGAATTAATCGAACCAATTGAAATATTGAAAATCTTTGAACAACAACCATTTGGCAATCCATGTACTTATTTTTTGAGAAAAATGCGTCATGGACAATTTTAAAGCAAATTTTCTGAACTTTTCAAAAAAATATATTTTTAGAAATGGTCACTCATGGTTACAATTTTTAAAAACTGAAAAACTGCAAATATTTCGCAAAAATCAAACTTTCGGTGGCTTTATTTTGAAAACAGAGCCCTTTATCAAAAAATCTGTAAAGTGGTTTTCGATTGCAAATTCAATTTCGCATTAAAAAATTACGTCAAATTTGTTTTTGCATAAAATTTTGATTTTTTTTTTCCAAAAATCACTATTTTTTTTCAAAAATTCATAACTCGGCGGCAGATTTTTTGACCATGTTTCTCTATGGCTCATAAGTTGCGGGGGTTGTTGTCCCCTAAAACGTATCAAAAAATCTCGAAAATCATAAAAAAAATATTTTGTGGAATTGAGTTTTTGTGAAAAAAAAAGTTGATCAAAAAATGCGCAATTTTTTTTCCTTGTACCTATTTTTTCTCAATAGTCCTCAACAATACCTACAACTTTGCCGAAGACACCAAATTGATCGAAAAATTCACTCAAAAGTTACAGCTGTTTGGTATGCAAAATCAAAAAATACAAATAAAATCCATTTCCGGTTTTGGTAGCAAATTGCTCATATGTTAAAAATTCTGATATCAGTTCTGATTAATATTTGCAACCACATTGTTTACGACAACAACTTTGATCATAATAAGTGTGAGGATCAATAACACAGCGTAACAAAAAAATTTTTTTTTGTTATTAGCAGGACGATTCAAAAAACTCCCCGAGGGATCGGCTTCCTGAACACAATGCAACCTGGCCCATGTCTTAATTGTTACCCTAGCTCGAGATATTCAATGCAGAAGTTTTGCATATGAATCACCCCCCGTCGAAAAAATATTTTTTATTTTGTTTTCACTGTAACTTAAGTTTTATAAGGTCTTTTTAGATGCTTCTGGTGTCATTGGACGGTAAATTGTTATTAAAACCCAAAATATGGTCCCGTTGGTCGGTTCCCGTGACCGGTTCCGGTGGAAATCCGGATTATTGGCCAAAATTGTGCGAAATCTTCAAAATTTTGAAATTTGTTGCTCTTTATGCGAAAAAAAACATACTATTGCTTCAAACAATCAATACAAACTCAGAAAATGGTTTGGCCAAGCATATCCGAAGGTGTTTTATCAAAAATGTGGCCATTGAGAACCGGTTCTGGCCTATCCGGATCCGGAAACTAGAAAACATTTAAGCAGTTTTTTTTTTTTCAAAATTCCTATGTGTCAGACAATTTAGAAAATCAAATGTGGTGTTGAAGCATTTTTTGCTACTCTATACTTTCAGAATCTCAAAATATGGCCAAGGGGCCAATGGGAACCTGTTCTGACTGTCCCGGATCCGGGAAACAGTGGTCACATGACATTTTTATTGAATTTATTTAAAAGTTGTTTAAGTTACCAGAATTTCAAAATTCCTTGAAAAAAAAATCTGATTTTATTTATAGCCAGAATCAGAAATGTGACCATCGGGAATCTATTCTAAATGTTCCGGATCATGGAACCAGTGGACACTTGACAGTTTTATTTAAAATTTAAAAAATAAGTTTATTTTTTTTAATTAATCTAAATTTCATCAAAATCAGAATCAGAGATGTAGCCAAATGGCTAACCGGACCATGTTTATATATTCCGGACAGGGAACCAGTGGACAAAATTCAAGATTCCTGGAAAACAAATCAGATCAGAAAGTTGGCCGAGTGGCCTACCGGAACCTGTTTTAAATGTTGTTAAAATATTGTAAAATAATTTTATTAAGAAATTTTCAGGATTCCTTAAAATGCATCTGAATTTAATTAAAATCAGATTTATAAATGTGGCCAATGGGAACCTGTTCTAAATAATCCGGATTAGGAAACCAGATGACACTTGACATCTTAATTAAGTTTATTTAAAAAAAGAGCTATCGAATTTATAAGATTCCTGTTTAAAAAAACAGAATTCATTTAAATTTATTTTTACATTTTCATTTAATTTATTTTAAAAACATAGTTACTGGATTTATAAGATTCCTGTAAAAATCTAAATTTTTTTGAAATCATTTTGAAATTTCAATTAAATTTATTTTAAAAATAACTACACTACTTACAAAAATTCTGCAGAAAATCTTGATTTATTTAAAATAAAAATCAGAAAGTATCTGATTTTAAGTAAATTCAGTTTCATTTTAGTGAGTTTTGAAATTATCCTAACTATTGATCCTTGCACTGTAACTTGGATTTGGCCCGCACTTTTCTCTCGCACTTTTGACAACAAAATTTACAAAAACTAGGCAACTAGCAGTTGTTTATTTACATTTCCAGTCGCAGTTTCCACCAAACTGGACATTCGCACTTTAAAATTGCAATTGACAGGTGAGCAACATCGGCTCGCTATGATCATTTTTTGAGAAAATTAAAATTTCTCAAGGCAGCATGACAAGTCGGAATAGTGCGATCGATAGCAATTATTTAGTGCGAAGACCAAGTTAGTGAGAATTGCGCAATAATATATTCGACATTATTTTAACAACATTTAAAACAGGTTCCGGTTGGCCACTTGGCCAGATTTCTGATTTTGATTTAAAGAAAATTCTGAATTTTTGCAGAAATTTATTAAGTCAAATAATTTTTTTTTTGAATAAAATAATTTTTTAATAAATTCTGATTTTTTAACAGGAATCTCATAAATCCAGTAACTGCGGGGAGCGGCTGTGGCTGAATGGTTACGGTGTTCGCTTTGTAAGCGAATGGTTCTGGGTTCGATTCCCATCTGCTCCCAACGAGAAAGTTTAAGAACGCATAAATTTGAAATGATGAATATGAACGAAAAATCAAAGTCGCTCGAGGCGGGGTTCGATCCTCCGTCCTTTGGATTGGTAAGCAAAAATGCTAACCACAAGGCCATGATGACTTGGTGAGCGTGGACTGGAATTAGGAATACTGTTACAGAGAGCGAGTTGTGGCGCTATAACCACGGCAAATAGTGTCCAGGGCATTCGTGGAAATACAATGTCCCATCCCAGAGGGTCCCGGAGTACCAAACCTTCTTAGCATGGTGCTCCCAACGAACACAACCAAATCTCGGAGCGTATGATGGTGTGTCCCCACGCTTCTTCCTCCCCTGTCGATTCAGAATTGTGTTGTTGTTCGAACACTCAGTGCTCAAACTCAACCCAATTACGAGTCATCTCTGCGATACGGCTTTACGCAGTAGGCCTGGCCGGTTTAACGCTTGTGATGTTTCAATGCATTTCTAATGCAATGGCGCACTACAAATGTTAATAAATGACAAGAAGGGTGCTAGGCGTCATCTAACCTAAGGCACTCTCCAGGATCCTTTCGAAAGATTGGCTGCGCTAGGGTCTGATTTGATTAGATTAGATTAGATAAGAATCTCATAAATCCAGTAACTTTTTTTAATAAATTTAATTAAAATGTCAAGTGTCAACCAGTTTCCTGATCCGGATTATTTAGAACAAGTTCCCATTGGCCATTTGGCCACACTTGAGATTCTGATTTTGAATAAATTGCGATTTTTTCAGGAATCTGTTAAGTCCAGTAACTATTTTTAAAAATAAATTTAATTCAAATTTCAAAATGATTTTAAATAAATTCAGATTTTTCGAAGAATCTTATAAATCCGGGCCAGGTCCGGTGAGGCAGTGGTTAGCGTAGTTGCCTCTCACCACAGTATGGTCTGGGTTCAATCCCAGACGGACCCGGTCGCATTTTTCGAGACGAGATTTGCCTGATCACGCCTTCTATCGGATGGGGAAGTAAAGCGTCGGTCCATTTGCGTAAAAGAGTTTTTGAGTGACTCACCACATATAACCTTCGGACGCCTAGAAATGAGCTTTGCTTTTTTATAAATCCAGTAACTATGTTTTTGAAATAAATTTAATAAATTTGTCAAAATAATTTCTCCGGGACTCTTATAAATCCAGAAACTATGTTTTAAATAAATTTAATTAAATGTCAAAATAACTTTTAATAAATTTTGATTTTTTAACAGGAATCTTATAAATCCAGTAATTTTTTCTTTTAAATAAAATTAATTAAAGTATCAAGTGTCAATAGGTTTCATGATCCGGATTATTTAGAACAGGTTCCAATTGGCCATCTGGACACACATCAGATTCTGATTTTAAATAAATTCTGTTTTTTTCCAGGAATCTGTTAAGTCCAGTAACTATTTTTAGAAATAAATTTAATTAAAATTTCAAAATGATTCTAAATAAATTCTGATTTTTCGAAGAATCTTATAAATCCAGTAACTATGTTTTTTTAAAATAAATTTAATTAATTTGTCAAAATAATTCAAAGAGAAGTCAGATTTTTTTTGGGTCTCTTATAAATCAAGTAACTATGTTTTTAAATAAATTTAACTAAGATGTCAAAATAATTTTAAATAAATTCTCTTTTTCAACAGGTATCTTATAAATCCAGTTTTTTTTAAATAAATTTAATTAAAATGTAAAGTAACAACTGGTTTCATGATCTTGATTATTTAGAATAGGTTCCAATTGGCTGTTTGGTCACATTTCTTATTCTGATTTTAAATTAATTCAGTTTTTTTCCAGGAATCTGTTAAGTCCAGTTACTATTTATTTAAATAAATTCAGTTGAAATTTCAAAAATAAATTTAAATAAAATCTGTTTTATTTAAACAGGAATCTTATTATTCCAGTAACTTTTTTAAATAAATTTAATTAAAATGTCAAGTGACCACTAGTTTCCTGATCCGGATTATTTGGAACAGGTTCCAATTGGCCATTTGGCCACACGACAGATTCTGATTTTAAATAAATTCTGATTTTTTCCAGGAATCTGTTAAGTCCAGTAACTATTTTTTTAAATAAATTTAATTAAAATTTCAAAATGATTTTAAATAAATTCTGATTTTTCGAAGAATCTTATCAATCCATGTTTTTTTTAAATAAATTTGATTAATTTGTCAAAATAATTTTAAGTAAAGTCAGAATTTTTCAGGGACTATTAAAAATCCAGTTACTATGTCTTTAAATAAATTTAACTAAAATGTCAAAATAATTTTAAATAAATTCTCTTTTTTTAACAGGAATCTTATAAATCCAGTATTTTTTTAAATAAATTTAATTAAAATGTCAAGTGTCAATTGGTTTCATGATCCAGATTATTTAGAACAGGTTCCAATTGGCCATTTGGCCACACATCAGATTCTGATTTTAAATAAATTCTGATTTTTTCCAGGAATCTGTTAAGTACAGTATCTATTTTTTAAATAAATTTAATTAAAATTTCAAAATGATTTTAAATAAATTCAGATATTTCGATGAATCTTATAAATTCAGAAACCATTTTTTTAAAATAAATTTGATGAATTTGTCAAAATAATTTTAAGTGAAGTCAGAATTTTTCAGGGACTCTTATAAATCCAGTCTGTATGTCTTTAAATAAATTTAACTAAAATTTCAAAATAATTTTAAATAAATTCTGTTTTTTAACAGGAATCTTATAAATCCAGTATTTTTTTTAAATAAATTTAATTAAAATGTCAAGTGTCAACTGGTTTCATCATTCGGATTATTTAGAAAAAGTTCAAATTGGCCATTTGGTCATATTTCTTATTCTGATTTTAAATAAATTCAGTTTTTCTCCAGGAATCTGTTAAGTCCAGTTACTATTTATTTAAGTAAATTCAATTATAATTTCAAAATAATTTTAAATAAAATCTGTTTTATTTAAACAGGAATCTTATTATTCCAGTAACTTTTTTAAATAAATTAAATTAAAATGTCAAGTGTCCACTGGTTTCCAGATTCGAATTATTTAGAACAGGTTCCCATTAGCCATTTGACTTATTTCTGATTCTGATTTTAAATAAATTTAATTAAATTCTGATTCTGATTTTAAATAAATTCAGATTTTTTTCAGGAATATTTTAATTCCACTAATTATTTTGAAAAAAAAAAAAATTTCAAAATGATTTTAAATAAATTCAGATTTTTCGAAGAATCTTATAAATTCAGTAACTATGTTTTTTTTCAAATAAATTTGATTAATTTGTCAAAATAATTTTAAGTAAAGTCAGAATTTTTCAGGGACTCTTATAAATCCAGTTACTATGTCTTTAAATAAATTTAACTAAAATTTCAAAATAATTTTAAATAAATTCTGTTTTTTTAACAGGAATCTTATAAATCCTGTATTTTTTTTAAATAAATTTAATTAAAATGTCAAGTGTCAACTGGTTTCATGATCCAGATTATTTAGAACAGGTTCCAATTGGCCATTTAGACATATTTCTTATTCTGATTTTAAATAAATTCAGTTTTTCTCCAGGAATCTGTTAAGTCCAGTTACTATTTATTTAAAAAAAAATCAATTAAAATTTCAAAATAATTTTAAATAAAATCTGTTTTATTTTAACAGGAATCTTATTATTCCAGTAACTTTTTTAAATAAGTTTAATTAAAATGTCAAGTGTCCACTGGTTCCTGATCCGGATTATTTAGAACAGGTTCCAATTGGCCATTTGGCCTCACGACAGATTCTGATTTTAAATAAATTCTGATTTTTTCCAGGAATCTGTTAAATCCAGTAACTATTTTTAAAAATACATTTAATTAAAATTTCAAAATGATTTTAAATAAATTCTGATTTTTCGAAAAATCTTATAAATCCAGTTACTATGTTTTTTTGAAATAAATTTGATTAATTTGTCAAAATAATTTTAGGTAAAGTCAGAATTTTTCTGGGACTCTTATTAATTAACTATGTTTTTAAATAAATTTAACTTAAATGTCAAAATAATTTTAAATAAATTCTGAATTTTTAACAGGAATCTTATAAATCCAGTATTTTTTTTAAATAAATTTAATTAAAATGTCAAGTGTCAACCGGGTTCATGATCCGGATTATTTAGAACAGGTTCCAATTGGCCATCTGGCCACACATCAGATTCTGATTTTAAATAAATTCAGTTTTTTTCCAGGAATCTGTTAAGTCCAGTTACTATTTTTAAAAATAAATTTATTTAAAATTTCAAAATGATTTTAAGTAAATTCAGATATTTCGAAGAATCTTATAAATCCAGTAACTATGTTTTTTTTTAAATAAATTTGATTAATTTGTCAAAATAATTTTAAGTAAAGTCAGAAATTTTCAGGGACTCTTATAAATCCAGTTACTATGTCTTTAAATAAATTTAACTGAAATTTCAAAATAATTTTAAATAAATTCTGTTTTTTAACAGGAATCTATAAATCCAGTATTTTTTTAAAAAAATTTAATAAAAATTTCAAGTGTCAACTGGTTTCATGATCCGGATTATTTAGAAAAAGTTCCAATTGGCCATTTGGTCATATTTCTTATTCTGATTTTAAATAAATTCAGTTTTTCTCCAGGAATCTGTTAAGTCCAGTTACTATTTATTTAAATAAATTCAATTAAAATTTCAAAATAATTTTAAGTAAAATCTGTTTTATTTTAACAGGAATCTTATTATTCCAGTAACTTTTTTAAATAAATTTAATTAAAATGTCAAGTGTCCACTGGTTTCCAGATCCGAATTATTTAGAACAGGTTCCCATTAGCCATTTGACTTATTTCTGATTCTGATTTTAAATGAATTTAATTAAATTCTGATTCTGATTTTAAATAAATTCAGATTTTTTTTTCAGGAATTTGTTAAGTCCAGTGAATATTCTAAAAAAAAAAAAATTATTAAATTTTCAAATTCAGATTTTTCGAAGAATCTTATAAATCCAGTAACTATGTTTTTTAAAATAAATTTGATTAGTTTGTCAAAATAATTTTAAGTAAAGTCAGAATTTTCAGGAACTTTTATAAATCAAGTAACTATGTTTTTAAATAAATTTAAAAAAAAAGTCAAAACAATTTCAAATAAATTCTGATTTTTTAACAGGAATCTTATAAATTCAGTAATTTTTTTTAAATAAATTTAATTAAAATGTCAAGTGTCAACTGGTTTAATGATCCGGATTATTTAGAACAGGTTCCAATTAGCAATTCGGCCACATCTCTGATTCTGATTTTAAATAAATTCAGATTTTTTTCTAGGAATCTGTCAAGTACAGCTACTATTATTTTAGTTAAATGTTATAGAAATTTCAAAATAATTTTAAATAAAATCTGTTTTTTTTTAACACGAATCTCATTATTCCAGTAACTTTTTTAAATAAATTTAATTAAAATGTCAAGTGTCTACTGGTTTCCTGATCCGGATTATTTAGAACAGGTTCCAATTGGCCATTTGGCCACACGACAGATTCTGATTTTAAATAAATTCTGATTTTTTCCAGGAATCTGTTAAGTCCAGTAACTATTTTTAGAAATAAATTTAATTAAAATTTCAAAATGATTTTAAATAAATTCTGATTTTTCGAAGAATCTTGTTAATCCAGTTACTATGTTTTTAAAATAAATGAAATTAAATTGTTAAAATAATTTTTAATTATTTCAGAATTTTGCAAGGAATTTTATAAATCCGGTGAATATGTATTTTTAAATAAATTTAATTAAAATGTCAAGTGTCCACTGGTTTCCTGATCCAAATTATTTAGAACAGGTTCTCATTAGCCATTTGACAACATTTCGGAATCTGATATTAAATAAATTCATATGTTTTACAGGAATCTTATAAATCCAGTAACTATGTTTTAAAACAAATTTAATTATAATGTCAAAGAAATCATAAATAAATTCTGATTTTAAAACAGGAATCTTATAAATCCTGTATTTTTTTTAAATAAATTTAATTAAAATGTCAAGTGTCAACTGGTTTCATGATCCAGATTATTTAGAACAGGTTCCAATTGGCCATTTAGACATATTTCTTATTCTGATTTTAAATAAATTCAGTTTTTCTCCAGGAATCTGTTAAGTCCAGTTACTATTTATTTAAAAAAAAATCAATTAAAATTTCAAAATAATTTTAAATAAAATCTGTTTTATTTTAACAGGAATCTTATTATTCCAGTAACTTTTTTAAATAAGTTTAATTAAAATGTCAAGTGTCCACTGGTTCCTGATCCGGATTATTTAGAACAGGTTCCAATTGGCCATTTGGCCTCACGACAGATTCTGATTTTAAATAAATTCTGATTTTTTCCAGGAATCTGTTAAATCCAGTAACTATTTTTAAAAATACATTTAATTAAAATTTCAAAATGATTTTAAATAAATTCTGATTTTTCGAAAAATCTTATAAATCCAGTTACTATGTTTTTTTGAAATAAATTTGATTAATTTGTCAAAATAATTTTAGGTAAAGTCAGAATTTTTCTGGGACTCTTATTAATTAACTATGTTTTTAAATAAATTTAACTTAAATGTCAAAATAATTTTAAATAAATTCTGAATTTTTAACAGGAATCTTATAAATCCAGTATTTTTTTTAATAAATTTAATTAAAATGTCAAGTGTCAACCAGTTTCCTGATCCGGATTATTTAGAACAGGTTCCAATTGGCCATCTGGCCACACATCAGATTCTGATTTTAAATAAATTCAGTTTTTTTCCAGGAATCTGTTAAGTCCAGTTACTATTTTTAAAAATAAATTTATTTAAAATTTCAAAATGATTTTAAGTAAATTCAGATATTTCGAAGAATCTTATAAATCCAGTAACTATGTTTTTTTTTAAATAAATTTGATTAATTTGTCAAAATAATTTTAAGTAAAGGCAGAAATTTTCAGGGACTCTTATAAATCCAGTTACTATGTCTTTAAATAAATTTAACTGAAATTTCAAAATAATTTTAAATAAATTCTGTTTTTTAACAGGAATCTATAAATCCAGTATTTTTTTAAAAAAATTTAATAAAAATTTCAAGTGTCAACTGGTTTCATGATCCGGATTATTTAGAAAAAGTTCCAATTGGCCATTTGGTCATATTTCTTATTCTGATTTTAAATAAATTCAGTTTTTCTCCAGGAATCTGTTAAGTCCAGTTACTATTTATTTAAATAAATTCAATTAAAATTTCAAAATAATTTTAAGTAAAATCTGTTTTATTTTAACAGGAATCTTATTATTCCAGTAACTTTTTTAAATAAATTTAATTAAAATGTCAAGTGTCCACTGGTTTCCAGATCCGAATTATTTAGAACAGGTTCCCATTAGCCATTTGACTTATTTCTGATTCTGATTTTAAATGAATTTAATTAAATTCTGATTCTGATTTTAAATAAATTCAGATTTTTTTTTCAGGAATTTGTTAAGTCCAGTGAATATTCTAAAAAAAAAAAAAATTATTAAATTTTCAAATTCAGATTTTTCGAAGAATCTTATAAATCCAGTAACTATGTTTTTTAAAATAAATTTGATTAGTTTGTCAAAATAATTTTAAGTAAAGTCAGAATTTTCAGGAACTTTTATAAATCAAGTAACTATGTTTTTAAATAAATTTAAAAAAAAAGTCAAAACAATTTCAAATAAATTCTGATTTTTTAACAGGAATCTTATAAATTCAGTAATTTTTTTTAAATAAATTTAATTAAAATGTCAAGTGTCAACTGGTTTAATGATCCGGATTATTTAGAACAGGTTCCAATTAGCAATTCGGCCACATCTCTGATTCTGATTTTAAATAAATTCAGATTTTTTTCTAGGAATCTGTCAAGTACAGCTACTATTATTTTAGTTAAATGTTATAGAAATTTCAAAATAATTTTAAATAAAATCTGTTTTTTTTTTAACACGAATCTCATTATTCCAGTAACTTTTTTAAATAAATTTAATTAAAATGTCAAGTGTCTACTGGTTTCCTGATCCGGATTATTTAGAACAGGTTCCAATTGGCCATTTGGCCACACGACAGATTCTGATTTTAAATAAATTCTGATTTTTTCCAGGAATCTGTTAAGTCCAGTAACTATTTTTAGAAATAAATTTAATTAAAATTTCAAAATGATTTTAAATAAATTCTGATTTTTCGAAGAATCTTGTTAATCCAGTTACTATGTTTTTAAAATAAATGAAATTAAATTGTTAAAATAATTTTTAATTATTTCAGAATTTTGCAAGGAATTTTATAAATCCGGTGAATATGTATTTTTAAATAAATTTAATTAAAATGTCAAGTGTCCACTGGTTTCCTGATCCAAATTATTTAGAACAGGTTCTCATTAGCCATTTGACAACATTTCGGAATCTGATATTAAATAAATTCATATGTTTTACAGGAATCTTATAAATCCAGTAACTATGTTTTAAAACAAATTTAATTATAATGTCAAAGAAATCATAAATAAATTCTGATTTTAAAACAGGAATCTTATAAATCCAGTATTTTTTTTTTAAATAAATTCAATTAAAATGTCAAGTGTCATCTGGTTTCCTTAACCGGATAATTTAGAACAGGTTCCCATTTGCCAAATTTATAAATCTGATTTTAAATAAATTCAGATTTATTTAAGGAATCCTGAAAATTTCTTAACTAAAATATTTGACATTATTTTAACAACATTTAAAACAGGTTCCGGTTGGCCACTTGACCAAATTTCTGATCTGATTTGTTTTCCAGGAATCTTGAACTTTGACCACTGGTTCCCTGTCCGGAATATATAAACATGGTCCGGTTAGCCATTTGGCTACATCTCTGATTCTGATTTTGATGAAATTTAGATTAATTAAAAAAAAATAAACTTATTTTTTTTATTTTAAATAAAACTGTCAAGTGTCCACTGGTTCCATGATCCGGAACATTTAGAATAGATTCCCGATGGTCACATTTCTGATTCTGGCTATAAATAAAATCAGATTTTTTTTTCAAGGAATTTTGAAATTCTGGTAACTTAAACAACTTTTAAATAAATTCAATAAAAATGTCATGTGACCACTGTTTCCCGGATCCGGGACAGTCAGAACAGGTTCCCATTGGCCCCTTGGCCATATTTTGAGATTCTGAAAGTATAGAGTAGCAAAAAATGCTTCAACACCACATTTGATTTTCTAAATTGTCTGACACATAGGAATTTTGAAAAAAAAAAACTGCTTAAATGTTTTCTAGTTTCCGGATCCGGATAGGCCAGAACCGGTTCTCAATGGCCACATTTTTGATAAAACACCTTCGGATATGCTTGGCCAAACCATTTTCTGAGTTTGTATTGATTGTTTGAAGCAATAGTATGTTTTTTTTCGCATAAAGAGCAACAAATTTCAAAATTTTGAAGATTTCGCACAATTTTGGCCAATAATCCGGATTTCCACCGGAACCGGTCACGGGAACCGACCAACGGGACCATATTTTGGGTTTTAATAACAATTTACCGTCCAATGACACCAGAAGCATCTAAAAAGACCTTATAAAACTTAAGTTACAGTGAAAACAAAATAAAAAATATTTTTTCGACGGGGGGTGATTCATATGCAAAACTTCTGCATTGAATATCTCGAGCTAGGGTAACAATTAAGACATGGGCCAGGTTGCATTGTGTTCAGGAAGCCGATCCCTCGGGGAGTTTTTTGAATCGTTCTGCTAATAACAAAAAAAAATTTTTTGTTACGCTGTGTAATTGAATTGGCTGCTTGTAAAAAATCATACAACTTCAAGAAAATTTATATTGTTACAAATTGTTCAAACTGTCTTTCAAATCGTGCAATTAAACAAAAAGATTTCATGCATTTTTAGAGGCATTATTTTTTAAGTTTTTCGTTTTCCGTGTAATGTATCTATACTCCACAACCATTAAATTGCTTTTAAGCTTGCCTCACAGACCAGTTTGACAGGTGGTGAAAAAGATTAACATTGACACATTAAGTTGAAATGAAAAAAAATTGCTGGTTTCAATCCTTGAACAAAATAGTAAACCTTTTTGTTTTTTTTTTTCATAAAAATCTTACTTTTTTCATTTTTTATTTGAAACAATTCATGTTTTCAAATAGTTGGAGCAAAATATTCCACCATTTTTTTTATTAAAAAAATCAAACATACGAAATATTTTCATTTTCATTTTTTTATTAATATTATTTTTTATTCATAGCTTATTTTTATTAGGTCCTTTTAGGTGCTGTGACCAGGTTGGGACCGAGGATCGTTAAATAACTAATATATAACAAAAAAAAAACAACTCCTTAAACTCCATACTTGGAGATCATGTAATTGACCAGGGTTACATAGATTTTTTATTATGGTGCTCAAAAAGCCCCCTTGAGCTGTGTCAGACACATTCTCAAGAAGGCATAAAAACTACTTTATCTTAACGCATCAACAAGTTTACAAACTCCAATGATATAAGATTTATGTTTAAGAAGTAGTATTTTAAAAAAGAACCGAAAAAGAATGGAAAAATTCACAAAATCAGTCAAGAATAGGTTTTTAAAAATAGAATAAAAGCTTTAGAAATAGTTTAGAAGTGCATTTTCATCGCCTTTGAGTTATTAATACAGTTTGATTCAATATCGTGTGCTCTATCAAAAGAGCCTATAACATCCAGTACTTTGTTCTAGAAATCAGGAAGAAATCGATTTTTTCGCGAAAACTTAACACGTAGCCTTATGGATGGGACAAACTTCAAATGCATTTTTCTCAGCTTGCTGTTTTTGCATATGGAACATTTACGCGAACATGGGCAGGCTGCTCATGTTTGAAAGAATGAAAATACTCACCAAAATATAACGACAAACAGGAAAAGGTTGTCAAAAAAAACTTGAAAAATATTATAGAAATCAAACTTATTTCAGAAGAACTGCTCATGTTTGAAAGAATGGAAATCTTCTCAGAAAATCATCAGACTTGTTAGTAAGAAAATATTTTTTTCAAGATTTTTTTTGAAGTTTATAATTATAATTATTTGTTTCATTTTTTTCACATTCGACCTTCTGTTCTTTCGACCTTTTGTTCTTTCGACCTTTTGTTCTTTCGACCTTTTGTTCTTTCGACCTTTTGTTCTTTCGACCTTTTGTTCTTTCGACCTTTTGGCATTCGACCTTTTGTCTGTTAAACCAAATGTCGTTCGACTTTTTGTAACACATCCATTTTACATACGTGGAAATCAGCCGCGTTCAAATAAGTGCGTTTTGAAGTCAGGATTTGCGCAAAATTTAAGAAAATGTATACTTTCGCTTGAATTTCGGGTAATTTACATATTTGTCGAGAAATATCTTTTTCGGGAATTCCCGGGACGAGAATTTGGAAGCATTAATCAAAACGTTACATAATTGTTCATTATTGTAATACGTGGATTTGGAATAAATGTTTTTTTAACAAAACAAAACAATCAAAATAATGTTGAAACGATGAGTCAGATCCTTCATGTGATGAGGATAATGATGAAGTAGGATCCTCTTTGCACCACAAAATCTATTTGAGTGATAAATTTCATGAAAATTGAGCTCAGAAAGAAGAAAAGGTGGTTACGTCATTTCATCATTAAAATTCAGCTCAGCGGATAATTGAATTTTCAGAAATTACAGAAATTTTATTTTTCACTGTTGATTTTAGATTGCCGTTAACTACGCTAAAATAAATAAGAATTTTTAAATCCAAGATGGCGGAAAATGGTGGTTGTAAAATATTGAAAAAGTGCATCTGCTCAAAAACACTAAAAAAACTAAAACTAAACTTTATGACACTAAATAGAAATTCATAAACAAAAATTATCCTACAGAAATTAAAAAAAGAGCTGTTTTGAGATGAATCTACTCAAAACTTAATTGAAATTGAAAAAAACTAATAGAAATTGAAAATATGGGTTTTATATCACCCAAATTACACTACATTTTCAAATGTTGATATATAGTAACTATTGATCCGATTTTCAATTCTAAACAAACACAAAATACACGTGAAATAAATTGATTTTTCCAATAAAATGTATTATCATAATTTTCAATTTATGACTCACAAGATGTGTAACTATTGTTTAGGAAAAACCGAAAAATTCGAGAATTTTCGAAAAAATAACCATTAATGAATTTATCTCTAAAACGGTGAAATTTATGAAAATTCTTGTAAAGTACAGACATTGCATCTAATAATGAAGATAAGTTTTTTTTTTTTAATAATTGACAACATTTCTTTTTTTTTTTACCCTTGCTGGGTCATGACTCAAAAGTTGTTTTTTTTTCAGTCCAAACGAATTTAAAACTAAATAAATTCAAAAGTAGTGACTATGCAAAACATTTTTTTGCCTTCCTCACCTTACTTACACCCAAAATTCCGAGTCGAGAGAATCGTTCCCACAAAATTTATTGAGGGCTCAGAGCCAAAATCGAGAGAACAATTCTATTAACTCACACCACCATAACAAATGAGTTCATTCGTTAATTGATACAATAAATCTCCAACAAGTGTCATACATCGACATCTGACCACTCCTTAGCCACCAAGCTGTGATGGCCGAGGCAGTAAAGTCCTTGGGTTAGTATGTCAAAGGTCTACGGTTCGATTCCCGTAGTCGACACTTTTGGTTTTTTGTTTTGACGGATGAACTTTTTTTTTTGCAAATGAACCTCGAGAGGATAATTCTTTCGCCCATCTCGAGCTGTGTTCTCTGTGTCCGTAAATGGTACCACTATTCTTTCGTCTCGAGGCCATTATTCTCTCGGACAACCGCTGCCCAGTTTTGGGTGTAGGAAAGGCTGTAAAATCACTCGAGAAGTAAGCTTTTTTGTTTGACCACCTAGACCCAACTTCACGTATACATATCAATTCAGAATCAAGTTCTGATCAAATATCTGTGTGCAAATATCGGGATGTGGACAAAAAATGTCACTCGGTAAGTCTCTAAAAAAAATTTAGCCATTTTAGAAAATAAACATGTAATATTTAAAAAATAAACATGTAATTTTTAAAAGATTTGTTTTAACAAATTCGCATTGTATCAATGACGTAGTTAAAATCGTGTTTTCAAGCTTCATGAAGATAAATTTTTAATTTGTAGTGTTTGAAAAAATCAGTAATCAAAAAAGTCAAAGTCTCTAATAAAAAAACTATAATTTTAAGACTTTCCAGTGCAATCGCTAGTCTTCCCAAAGTTTCCACCGCCAATCGCGCCGATTAGACCATCGACAGAGAGTCTCCTTTATCGTATTCAAACTGCAGAAAGGCAACTTTACCTCAGAGGGACATCAGGACCAGGGACCTCCTACCACGGTTCATGACGGTTTCAACCCAGCACCAGTTTCCCGCTGGTATTATTGAGTTTTCGCTAGGATTTTCACGCGAGGATTTCCGCAGATTTGTTTCGCGACTGCGACAACGACGACCCCGACGACGAGGGGGATAGTTCAAGTCCCTGCAAAAGGATGCAGAACGTCGCTAAGGCTGGCTAAATCCAAGCCAAAAGGACGATGCACGGTTTATGCGGGCACTTTAGCGCAAATTAGAGCGTTTTTTTTTGCGTGGGTGGCGCAGTTTATGCTGCGGATGTCGTGTTCGAAAAGGATTGACTGGATTGGAAGTTTGGTGGAAGTTGTAATTCGTTTGCAGTGGCAAATAATTATTAATTCATTCGTCATCACCTTGAAATCCTTGCCGAACCAGCTAAGGCCATAATTGAGACTGGCTTAATGAACTCAAACACACTCCGCGGCTGGCAAATCCAGTGAAAATCCAACCATCCGTGGCTGGAGCCCCTTTGTGTCCATAAGCGTTTATATTTTTGTACAAATTTGGAACAATTTTTACCAACTTCGCATCAACGCCCAAAAGTCGATAATTTGTCTCTTCTCCGAGCAGAGCCATCAGTTCGGCATCATCACACTTTTCCGCTTGACCGCCAGGTGGCGTGGCAAACACTTTGGTATTAATTAAATCACTTTTTAACACTTTACACCAAAAAAAAACACACAAACACTCTCATAACTGCTGGGTCCCCTCCATCGATTGCGGAACCCAGCGCTCCTGCACTCAACGGCGGCGGAGAACATAAAATTATGCGCCCCATCGGGCATGACGGATTTGCTCAGGTCTACACGGTGGGCCACCACTCGATTTGGACCAACTTTTGAAAACATCACCACCAGCCGTGACAAGTCATCCGTGGAGACATCGCCATCAACGCTGCTCCTAGGAGAGCCAAAAGTTGACAAAACGATTTCGATGGAAAATTTTCAATATTATTTTAATGGCGATAATTGGTGTTAATTGGAATTTCGCGAGTTGCTGACGAATGATAGCCATCTCGGAGGAGCGAGTGATACAAACGAATTGACTTCTTTACTGATTCTGGATTCGACTTGGCTCAATGTTTGAAAGAAAATTTAAAATCTTTGGCAATTATGATGGCAATTATGTTCAAAAAATGGAAACTACCTGCCCTCAAATCAAATTTCTGGATTTGTCATTTTTGTCATTTCTGTTATTTTTGTCATTTTTGTCATTTTTGTCATTATTGTCATTTTTGTCATTTTTGTCATTTTTGTCATTTTTGCCATTATTGTCATTTTTGCCATTTTTGTCATTTTTGTCATTTTTGTCATTTTTGTCATTTTTGTCATTTTTGTTATTTTTGTCATTTTTGTCATTTTTGTCATTTTTGTCATTTTTGTCATTTTTGTCATTTTTGTCATTTTTGTCATTTTTGTCATTTTTGTCATTTTTGTCATTTTTGTCATTTTTGTCATTTTTGTCATTTTTGTCATTTTTGTCATTTTTGTCATTTTTGTCATTTTTGTCATTTTTGTCATTTTTGTCATTTTTGTCATTTTTGTCATTTTTGTCATTTTTGTCATTTTTGTCATTTTTGTCATTTTTGTCATTTTTGTCATTTTTGTCATTTTTGTCATTTTTGTCATTTTTGTCATTTTTGTCATTTTTGTCATTTTTGTCATTTTTGTCATTTTTGTCATTTTTGTCATTTTTGTCATTTTTGTCATTTTTGTCATTTTTGTCATTTTTTGTCATTTTTGTCATTTTTGTCATTTTTGTCATTTTTGTCATTTTTGTCATTTTTGTCATTTTTGTCATTTTTGTCATTTTTGTCATTTTTGTCATTTTTGTCATTTTTGTCATTTTTGTCATTTTTGTCATTTTTGTCATTTTTGTCATTTTTGTCATTTTTGTCATTTTTGTCATTTTTGTCATTTTTGTCATTTTTGTCATTTTTGTCATTTTTGTCATTTTTGTCATTTTTGTCATTTTTGTCATTTTTGTCATTTTTGTCATTTTTGTCATTTTTGTCATTTTTGTCATTTTGTCATTTTTGTCATTTTTGTCATTTTTGTCATTTTTGTCATTTTTGTCATTTTTGTCATTTTTGTCATTTTTGTCATTTTTGTCATTTTTGTCATTTTTGTCATTTTTGTCATTTTTGTCATTTTTGTCATTTTGGTCATTTTTGTCATTTTTGTCATTTTTGTCATTTTTGTCATTTTTGTCATTTTTGTCATTTTTGTCATTTTTGTCATTTTTGTCATTTTTGTCATTTTTGTCATTTTGTCATTTTGTCATTTTTGTCATTTTTGTCATTTTTGTCATTTTTGTCATTTTTGTCATTGTTGTTTGTTGTTTGTTGTTTGTTGTTTGTTGTTTGTTGTTTGTTGTTTGTTGTTTGTTGTTTGTTGTTTGTTGTTTGTTGTTTGTTGTTTGTTGTTTGTTGTTTGTTGTTTGTTGTTTGTTGTTTGTTGTTTGTTGTTTGTTGTTTGTTGTTTGTTGTTTGTTGTTTGTTGTTTGTTGTTTGTTGTTTGTTGTTTGTTGTTTGTTGTTTGTTGTTTGTTGTTTGTTGTTTGTTGTTTGTTGTTTGTTGTTTGTTGTTTGTTGTTTGTTGTTTGTTGTTTGTTGTTTGTTGTTTGTTGTTTGTTGTTTGTTGTTTGTTGTTTGTTGTTTGTTGTTTGTTGTTTGTTGTTTGTTGTTTGTTGTTTGTTGTTTGTTGTTTGTTGTTTGTTGTTTGTTGTTTGTTGTTTGTTGTTTGTTGTTTGTTGTTTGTTGTTTGTTGTTTGTTGTTTGTTGTTTGTTGTTTGTTGTTTGTTGTTTGTTGTTTGTTGTTTGTTGTTTGTTGTTTGTTGTTTGAGTTTGAAAGCGTATTTGTATATTTTTTAAATTATTTGAATCTTTTTCTCATCTCATTGGCAATTTTCCACCGTAAACCGAGGAATCCACCACCAAAATCAGCTCCTGTTGAACCTTCAATTTAGTTTATTAATTTTTTGACACCGATCTGAAAGCTCTATCAATTAGGTATATCATTCGCACAATTATCTCGGCCGCAGTCACTCGGCCATCAATCGCCATTTTACCGCCTCTCGAGCACGAGCGCTCCACTTGTTGCCATTCATCATTACACAAAAATTGTTGAAAAATAAAAACCGCTCAGCAGTGCAAAGATGGCACAATTAATATCGGCCATCATGCCCGCACGGCTTCCCCGACGACCATCATGAGGCGATCCGATGTTTCCGAGCGAGTTTCAGGGTGTTTGTTGTTATTTTTAAATTACTGGCCAGTTTCCTTTCATATTTGCCGAACCAATCACTCACGACGTGTGAGAAGTAGCATATGGCTGCTGTATTTGAAGGTGTAGAGTCGGTCGGAATTTTGGTCTGAAGACGGTCCTTCGACATTTCAGCAGGTAGCTGGAGGGTTTTTTGGTTTTTGAGAAAGCGGAGTTTGAACATTTTTTAAGGTTTGTTTGTTCTGCTTTGAAGTCATGTTTTGAAATCGTTCTACCTTAAAAATGCTTCCAATAGATTGATATCTGAAATCTTAATTAGCTGGAAAAAGTAATTAATAAAGAAATTGTTATAATTTCAACTTAGTTAATCTAAAACCCACAATAATCTTCTTTCGGCCATCAATTGTACATCCATCTGACGGTCGCATGATTGTGATGCATAGGAACGTGGCGTTACATTGTGCTGCCATCTGGTTTTTTTGAATTACAAGAGTGGAAAAGTGCTGAGTCATCGTTTAAAAATAGACGGCGTCCTATCTCGGCCAGCAAAATGAAGTCGATAAAGTAGTTGGTTTCGATGAGAAAAAGTGGAAAACGTGGTCTAAAAATAGCAACGCTATCCCCCTATTAAAAAATGTAACATTTTCTGCAGCAAATTCACTGTTGCAGATTTTGATATATATTTATATTGCAAGTGTAGGCTTGAGATCAACTTTTTATTGTTTTTAACTCTAATTAATCCGCTAGGCAGGGATGCCAGATACACAGATTTGTCTGTGTTTCACAAACATTTAAGCTTGTGCCAGACATTTTTTGAGGTGCATAGACTTTCAAAAAACTTCATTAAATTAATATTTTGTATAAATATTAACCGAAACTAATTGCGTTAGTCTTAAAATGCTTGAAAACGCAATTTCTTATGGAATTTCATGACTATAATTTGATATATTTGAATGTTAGGCAAGTGCACAGACATACAAAGACTTTTTCACAGACATTTTTAAAAACTATATGGCATCCCTGCCGCTAGGTCATGTTAGCATATCTCTTTCCATAAATTGAAGCTTTTATCAGATGGAAATGGTCTGAAATAGTTTAGCAATATTTTCTCCACAGGTATATTGAATAGTTTTTAAACTTACCTAAATGCTCATCGCTGGTTTTAATTATATTTCGTTGCAAATCAATGCCGGTGTGCTCTCTTGTACTAAGCTTGCTGGGATTTTTATCTAAATAGTACACGAGAGCTTACGAGCAACGAAATGCCGCACTTCAGATTTACAACACTTTTTTTAAAATTTCAAACATTTGTTTGCTAATAAAAATTTACTTTTTATGAATGATGTTCAACAACTTGTTTTCTTTCTGTTGATCCACCGGATTCATCATCTCAACTTAATTTCGTAACTGCACACAAGTGATTTAGAAACAACAATTAAAAAAAAATTGGCCTGGATATTCAGATTTGGTTACGAAAATATATGAACACTTGAATACGTAGTAATCGATAAGAATTTTAAAACATTAAAATTTGTATTCGGCATATATCAACTTATATTTAGCTTACAAGGTAAAATTTTTAAAATTGTATTTAACAAATCAAAAAATCGCCTAGCATTTTAAAAAATTTAAATTATTTTTTAAGGCTTGCTATTATATTTACGCATATTTTTGATTTAAAACTTGAAAAAATATTGTTTTTATTTTTGTTCATCATACACCGGCATCAGGAGCAAATCAGGCCAAAAGTAACGAATTACAACATCTGTTCAAGTAAAGTTTTTGCATAATGTTATTTTCATTTATTTCGGTTAAAAAACAAGAACAGAATAATGGGAGCGTTCTTTTATTACGTAACGCGAAAAATCGGACTTTTAGACCCCCTCCCCCCCCCCTCGTAACAAAATTTCCATACAAATTTTAAAAAATTTGTATGGAGCGTAACACGGCCTCCGACCCCCCCTCCCCCCCTACTGCGTTACGTAATAAAAGAACGCTCCCTAAGCAATTAGTACACTTATTTCCAAATTTATCTCCTCTACCTATTCAGACTGCGGTCCCGAATTTCCCCAGTTGGCGAAAGTGACTAAAAGATAATTGGTAAAATATTCTAAAATTCTGAACATATCTTAAATTTACATTGGCTTGTAACGTTTTGATTATTTTCATTATTTCTTTTTTAGGACAGCTCAAATAAATTTACTAAGCTTTTTTATTTATGGCATATAAAAAATAAAAGAAATTTTCCAACAAGAAACTAGTTAAATTTGGATTAAACTGTATTAAAAATTATGGTTGATTTAAAGCACATCAAAGAAACAAAACAAACAAATTCAAACCTCTTTAAAAAAAGAAATGCTGCAGTCCTTCTTAAAATTGAAGTCTAGATTATCGGCAACCAATATTATTGAGCTAATTTTATGATTTTAAGCTTGAAAAACATGACAAATAAAATGAAAATATACATTGAATGACTGCTTAAAAAATATCCCGGGATTCCGGGAAATTCAAAACCCGGGAAAATTGGACGCCCTATTAACAATACTTACAATTATTAGTAACTCGCCGAGTTACTTTGAAAATGACAAAAATTTCACTTAAGAAAACCACGGTTACGACACGACTGTCATCCACATACAAAGCGAGTGAAGTCAAAATCGAACCAAGATCGAACCAAGTTTTTAGCGCGTGGCATTTGAAAAACGTATGCGCATCGGACATAAATTACATAAATTACTTTAATGTAATTTACTTTAGAAAGATGTATGTTTTCTTTAGAAAGATGTATGTTTAATCTCACATTTGAACTAGGGGAACAGCATATAATTGCATCGAGAACCTATTGTTGGCATATCAGCACTTTGGTGTTCAGTTACAGCTAGTTTAAAGCATTTTCGACAGTATTCTGAAAGCGTAATTCATTTTAATACAACGGAAATTAAATATCAAATAAATTTTATTTTGTTTCAAGGAAACTGAAGCTATACAATGTTTAGTTCAGTTTAGTGTGTTGTGTTGTTTTTCTTAAATGGCCAAGTAGAACTTTGTTTTATTGATCTAATAAATGTTAAATGTAAAAAATAACGTAATGCTTGTAAAAAGTAAAAACTGAGGTCGAAATCAACAAAAACATAATTTGAGGAAAAAATTATGTATTTATTTCAGACGACCTTTTCAAAAATCATACGTAAACAATATTGACAGCGCCTCTGGTGGGGACTTTTTGGCATTCAAAACGATTTTTTAAATTGTTGAGTTACCGGAAATAAAAAAAAATCCAAATGATCATTGAACAAGAAATAATGCAGAAACAGTTATTTTGAAATATTATTAATTAGACCCCTTCAAACTTAAATTCAAGTTTATGTCCTTCAAAATTGTCCTTTAAAGTTAGGGGTAAAAAAAGTACTTAAATTGAATTTTTCATTTAAAAACGTGTAAATTCGATTGTAAACTGTGAGAATACAACCACACAACTAGTGCCGAGGAACAAATATTTTAAATAAAATTTGTATCAGCCTTAATTGTGGTTTTCCGATGTTGAAATTGTTTTCCATGATACGTAGTTAGCAAGAATCACTTGATTTTTTTCGAAAAAAATAATTTTTGCTTGTCAAACAATTAAATAACTTTTATTTGAAAATAGTCTTTTTTTTATTTTCGTACAATATGTTTAGGAGATTGCAAGTATTTTTCGCAAAAAATCGTGACCTCGATTTTGTCAAAACACCCTTACAATCGACTTAATTTGATTAAGAACCAACTGAAAGCTCAAGGTGAATATTTGCACAAAACTTTCAGTTTTTTATTTAAAGATTGTTCTAATGAAGATTCAAGAGCGCGAAAAATTATCCCAACGCATCTTCGTCAAGGTTAACCAAGCTGAGGATCGAACCTAGGTCGCTCCGCTTGGAAAAGCGAAATGTCAACACGGAGCACAGGGTCATTTTGCATCATCACTCACCATCGCGCTCTGCTGGGGGTTGTCAGAATCAGAAGAGGAGAAGAGCGAAGAGACGAATGGCTCGACGCTTTTCCAGCATTGAGTGTGTGAGAGAAAGAGAAAAGATGGGATAAATTCACCTAAAAGGTGAAAAATTGCGTATTGGTTGATACTTCTTTAAGTTTGACTAAGTTGATAGGGTTAAAACGATTTGATATTAAATCAAATCCCCTTCTGTAATACTATTTTTTAAAAGTAAATTGTTGTTATCAAGCTGCTCAAAACCACCCGGAAAGTGCCAATTTTTCTCTCTGAGTTTTATCCTCCAACATTCAGAAAACCTCAACATTCGTCCATCTGTTAGCCCCACGCGAGCTTGGCAAAGAAAAATTACCTTTCCACTCAACAGGAGCGATTTTTCTGCAAAAAAAAAGCACTTCAACCTGAAACTGCATTCCAAGACTTTTCCCGCGTTCTGCGCAAGCCCTGGAAAGGAATGCATTCCTTCCCTGTGCCGTATAGCGTTCGCAGCAGGCCACGCCCATCGCCATGGTCACACGGCTACCACACCGGCGGCGAAACGCTTCAGTTCGCTGTCAACTGTCAAAGCTGGCACGGCTACTTCACGGTTTTTGGCTTTTGTTTCGCGCAAACAGGTGTCACGCACTCAGTTATAAGGTTATCAGTTTGACAGCTGCGGTGTTTACATCGCGCGCGTTGATTAAAGTCACGTGTGTTTTCGCCAGGTGGTGGTGGTGAGTGGTTTGGAAGTCACGCCTACTTGCGATGCAGCTGTATTGGTGCGAGCGAGACCACGAGATTTGCCACTGGAACGGGTCGAATGAATAAGTGATGAGCCCACGAGGTGTGAGTGAAACGGGTTGCTTTGTTGTTGCGTACTTTGTGTTGGTGGATGCTGGCTGGATCAGCCGTAGCGATGTGTTGTTATCTGGCGCGTTGATCCCCGTGTTCTGATACGTCGTCGTCGTCGTCGCCTGCTGTGGTGGTGTCATCCACTGGAACCGGTTTCCCCTCGCGACACCAGAGGCCAGACAAGGACGGAAGGGCTGCCAGGTCGTGGATGCTGCGCCGCCTGGGATCAGTACCAATCCAGCAGTGGTCTTGGCCAGCCAGGGTTAGGAGCGTGCGCGTCCGTGTGTGTCCGTTCGTGTCTTAGTGACCTGCCACAGGTTCTTCCGGGGGTCACCCCCGTGTCACCACTTCCTGCTACTCCTGTTGAATCCTCGAAGTCGTCCGGACGGCCAAATCCCACCAGACCTGAAAACAGACCAGACAGCCAGGAGTTCACAACGTGCTGGTCGCTGGAACCGTCGGGACCGTTCTCCGTCGCGCGTGCCACTTCTTCGTCGGAGTGTCCTCCGTCTCTCGCCACGGGCCGGGGCTGTAATGAATTAAATTTGTTAGTTACTCATTTAATTAATACAGGCCCCTAATTAATAAGCGTGAGAAGTGTGTCTCTGCCAGTGTCTTTGAGGCACTTTTTTGTTGCTGCTGTTGCGTCGGGAATTCCGGATCTTTCGTGAACACGTGAACGTGGCCACGTGTGTGCAACTAATTTCGCAAGTGATTAACCTTGCTGGTGTTGGCGCTACAACCGGAAGTGAAAACGAAAACGTGGTGTCTGTGCGATGCATAATTAAACGGAAATGGATAAACGAGTTGGGCTAAAATTAGCAGAGCTAAAATATCCTGTGGCGTCGGTCAACCGACCAAACTTCGACAAAATGATGAACAACCGGTACTGAATTGTGTGTTTGTGCAGTGAATGTGATTGTAAATCGGAAGTTTCTTTGATTTGTGATCGAAGAAGGAACGTCCCATTATCTTGAACACCGTGACGCAAAACTTCAAGCTGTCGGCATTGTCCATTAGAAACTTTTCAGCAAACATGCTGAACAATCTGAGCGCCGCCGGGTTGGGAGGTAAGTTCGATATATTGATGTTTTTATATTACTTTATTAAAACAATTGTCTATATTTTGATTGAATACTTTGAAGTTTGATCATGTTGGTACAGTGGAACTGGACTGATTTTTTTTTTTCAAAAATAATTATTTTATATTGGATCTGATGCTTCTCATCATGTTCACTGCATTTATTTGTATTATGGGATGTTCATTAGGGTGTAATATGGTTGTATGGAAAAAAATAAAGTTGTCCAAATTTAGTGAGCACAGCACTTTTTCAGTTCCTATTGGGGTCCTCAACAACTCCTCAAAGTTTGGGACCGATTGGTTTAGTCCTCACTTTGCGCAAAGCGATTAAATTTTCCATATAAATTTGTATGGAGAAAACAATTTTTTTGGATTTTGATATTTATTAAATCCACGTTTCATGCTATATCAAAACCGGACTCATATTCGGATGCTCTGGAAGGTGCTCTACAACTTTCCAGAAGAGCGTGTTCAAAACTCGTCTAAAACGTGTTTTTTGCTCGAAAATCACGTTTTAGACGAGTTTTGAGGGCGCTATATCTTCTTTCAGGAGCAAGTTAGCACCATACTCTCTTCGGCAAAGTTGTAGAGCACCTTCCAGAGAATCCGAATATAAGTCCGGTTTTGATATGGCATGAACCGTCGAATTGTTAAATATCAAAATCCAAAAAAATGGTTTTCCCCATACAAATTTATATGGAAAATTGAATCGCTTTGCGCAAAGTGAGGACTAAACCAATCGGTCCCAAACTTTGGGGAGTTGTTTAGGACCCCAAAAGGAACTGAAAAAGTGCTGTGCTGGAAAATCGATTTTGATATTACACCCTAATGTTCATGTTTGGCAGGTTATGGAGCCTGTCTAGAATCCATTAAAATTTTATGATTTTCGCTACTCGATTTCAGTTTTAAACTTTTTTTAGAAACTTTATCTAGACTGTAGACTTTTATTTGTCTTGTTTTAAAATAGAATTTACCTTGGTATTCTCTCAAGTATCAGAAAACATGTCAATCTAAAAAAATATTATTCTAAACAACTTGAGTATTTTAATGCAAATTGTTTCTAAATGAACCATAAATAAATTTTAAACTCATAATTAATGTTGAACAAAATTTTAATATAATTTGATGTTAAGCAAATCAGCAATCTTACAGAAGACATTAACAAATGATAGGAAAATTGAATAAATCACAAGGAAAAGAGTGTGTTTTTTGGCTCTTGAGGGATAGAAAAAATACAACTTTGACACAAACTTTCAACAATCAAAAATATTGGATTGGATTGCATTATTGGATGCTTTTTGTTTCCATTCCTTAGGCTTTTGGCCAAAACTTGGACCAAATCCCTGAGATTAACTCGAAATAGTTAGCATCTTTGAACAACTTTTTTAAATTTCAAAAAATTTGTCAAATGCAATTTGAGAGAGAAACCGGACTTGTAAAGAAAATAATTTGAACAAAATGCTTTTATATGATTCTACAATTTCCAAGGGTCGTGACAGGCTAGATCCAACTAGCTGATAAAAACCAAATTGTATAATAAAACTAAATTAAATTTTTTTGACAGGCATTCATTTGAATAAGCAATTCATCAGTGGGAGAGTTTGGGGTAATATGGATAATGAGGGCAATTTGATTTTTTTTTAATCCGTTTTTCTTCGGATATGAAGTAAAACTGACAATGTGAGTGACGAGGTTCTAGTAATGGCTTAGGAGTATGGAAAATAGTGAAACGCTGGAATACACGGAGAAAAAAGAGTTCCCAAAATCGTGAACAAGCGTTCATGAAAATGAGAACCTCGAACAAAGTGTTCAAATCCCATGGTACGATTTTGAAAAACGTACCATGAAATTTGAACACTTTGTTCGTGGTTCCCATTTTCATGAACGCTTGTTCACGATTTTGGGAACTCTTTTTTCTCCGTGTATAGGACAGGTTGTTTTGGTAAAATTCGCAAATGATTCCAAGAGCGTTCTTGGCACCTCCTTATATTCTTATATGTGGGGGTTGTTAAATAAGGTTTTCCTAAGATTTTATGGCTTGTAAATATTGTGCAATTTTACCTTTTTTATCGCTAAAATTTGGATTTTTCGATTGAAGGTATACATTTTTAAATTTTAGTTGATATTTAGTAAGGATTTTAAGATTTAAAAATTCAACAGGTGTGATGATAATCTTGACAAAACTTATTTTAACTTTATATTAATTATATTGTCTTTATTTAGTTTTATTATTTTAATGTCCGATTGGTTTAAAATTGGTAACTAAAAATTTTAAGATAAAATAAACTAATTTTGGGTTTTTAATAAACTGTTATGAAATGACTAGGTCCAATTCAAAATCAAATTTAATTTTGAAGAGCTACTGAATTAGCACTGTTAAATAAATCATTACAGATTTATTATCTGTTTTACTGACTTGTCCCTGGATTTTCATGAGGATTGCTTTAGATTATCAAAATTATAGTTTCACTTGAAACTAATCATGTGCCTAATCCAGTTTTTAAAATTATTTTCAATCCAGTCATTTGATACATATAGTTTGTCTTTCTATAAAATGATATTTTTTCATAATAAAATGAAATCAAATCCTTCAGCAGAAAACTATGAATTAAAATATAAAGCACTTGATATTTTTAGAGCGTCCATTTCCCGTTTTTTTTGTTTACACAAAAACATTCTTTTATACGATCACAATGGCATCGAGGAGATTTTTGAAATGAGTCAATACTTTTGAAAACTTTTAATACAGGCAAACTACATTTCTGGAGTTTTTTTAAAAGGTCCAATAAACCAAATTTCTAGTTTTTGCTTTTTGGGTGTTTTTGAAACCGCCTTGAGTCAGGGGTATTAAAAACACCTCAAAAAGCAAAAACTGAAAATTTGGTTTATTGGACCTTTTAAAAAAAACCCAGATTTTATTCAAGTCGAGGGGTAAAGGTGACAAAAAAACAAAATTTCAAGCCAAATTTTCAAAAAGACACATGTATTTATGAATATTTAAGTTATACGTCTTTTCCGAACTGTAATCCCTGAACTCAAAATTTGTGATAAGTGATAATTTGATTGAAAATACAATAATAAACCTTAGACAATAAAACCAGTTGGTTGGCACATTGACCTCATGTGATTAAATGATGTTAATTTTTTTTTCGTAAAATGAATACATTCACATTCCATATTGAATTTGACAAAAAAAAAACACAAAACAAAAAATTCTTAGACATATTTGAAATTAATTTGAAGGGGAGACTGTTTTTCCGCAAAATCATCAAAGGAAAGTTGAAAGTTGGAAATTTTCTACGACCAAAGAAGGCATTTTGCATCATAAATTCGTTATTAAAAATCTGCATACAATTTTGCAAGCTGTGTGTACAAAAAATCAAAATCTGTACCTTGAAAACGGATTTTTTAATAATTAATAACATAAAAAATTTCGACAGTTTTGTTCCAGCAAGAATCAGTTCAATATGGAGCGTCGGATCAAGGTACTCTTTGTTGCGTTGGGTTCGTATAAGTCCAAGGAAGGTTCTTACGCCAAAGTGTGACAACTTTAGCCACTCTGGAACCGATTCCGGAAAATCTGCAGAATGCATAGGAATAGTTACGTAAAAACAAATTTTGATTACAGGAGGCTGAGTAAGCAAACGAGCTAAAAACGTCAAGAAACGAAAAAAAAGACGTGACGAAAATTGTCGAGTTTAGCTTGACAATCTCTGAAAGTATTCTTTTGAAAAATTGTAAAATTTTCTTTAAATTTGCTTCCAAGAAATTGCACGGCAGGGTAAAGGCAAAATTAAATAAATCAAGATAACTTAGAGTGGTCCAAATCCGGATTGACCCATCACTAGGCTAAATTCCAAATTTGTGCTCATTCTGACCAAGGGAACCCCTCCAATGGTCGCGCAAAAACGTTTTTTTTTTCAAAAGCTTTTAAAATTTTCAGCAAAAAAATCCTAAAAATATGTCTTTGAGAAAGTTGTTCTAAATTTAATGAAGGTTTAATGAGTAGATAAAGAATGGAAGACTGCACGGAGAAAAAAAAGTTCCCAAAATCGTGAACAAGCGTTCATGAAAATGGGAACCATGAGCAAAGTGTTCAAATTTTATGGTACGTTTTTTCTCCGTGTAGTCTGTCCTCCACAGGTTAAAAATCTGGAACAAAGTTCAAAGACTTATAGGGAGGGTTTCCCGTGGTCAGAAAGTTTTTTTCATATTCCCAAATAAATGTCCACGTGGTTTATGGATGGTCCCCTAGTGATGGGCCAATCTTTGAATTCAGGGGGTAGCCCTGAGAAAGTTCAGATTTGGACCACCCTAATAAACATGTTCATTAAAAAGGTTTTGTTCAAAACTATGACTGAAACTAAACTTTAAAAAATGTAAAGACATTCTGCTTCTTTTTGATTTCGGTGGACTGAAATTGAAATTAAACAAAAATTGTGATTTGTTTCATTATTGGTCGTCTTCAACTAAGCCCATTTAGCCGCAAGCAAATCTTGCCGCCGTCACTTTCGACCGTCGCCGTCTGCTGATCAGTTTCAATTATACCACTCCAATTAAATTATCATAATTTCAATTGTTATCGCTCAATTATAATGTCATTAATTACCATGGTGTATAAATGCAAATTTACACTGGCTGGCGCGGTCGAGGCGGATGATGTCTACGCGTGACCATTTAAGCCCCCTCTCCCCCCTGGGGGCAGCTTGTAAAAGGTCTCGTGAGTTTCAAGCTTTTTTTTTTGCTCCCGCCAGAGGGACACACACACACACACAGACATCACTAGTTAGCGTCACATTATGCATGTGCTGTTAATTTATACCAAATTATTATATTACATTTTCTATTTAAGCCCACTGCGGCGGCGACAGGGAAGGTCTGCAAAAGCTTTAAGCTCGAAATAAATTCCACGTGTGAGAGTGTGGGAGAGCGGGGATGACACGTTAAGCGGTTTCGATTCCACTAAACGCACACCACCTACCTGAGGATGGTAGAGGTTGGGCAAAACTTTTACAATTTATGATCATTTTATGAAATAGTTTAGTGGCGCGCGCGCGCGTTGCAGTTGGGCTTAGTTCGCGTTTTGATTTATGTTAATGGCTCAACACTTGGTTCCGTTGCTGTGTGACCATTTGTGAACCCCAATTGTGTAAATTGTGTGTGTGTGTGTGTGTGTGTGTGTGTATTTTGTGCCGTGAGTCCAACGATCGCTAATGGCCACTTGAATCGTTCGCTGCCCAAAGTTTGCGCTCATTTGCATTTGCGACGTTTGGCGGCAAGTTTCTATCGTGTGCGGGGTACAAATTGTAAACAGATTTTCGGGGAAATACTCAACAACATTGTGTTTAATTTTCGTTGTTTTCGTAAAGGTGTTGTTTACACCGTACGCGTTTCTTGATTTGGCGGTTACCGGTCTTACGCGCGTAGGTTTTTGTGCCAACAGGCAACCGGTTCCGATAGTTTGCTGATGTTTTGACACAAATTTAAACATTGGCAAGTACTTGAATAACGGACATGCAATGCACAGAAAGAAGAATGAAAACATCGAAGTTTGAAACGATTTTCTTCAAAATTAACTTTCGTTTTTGGACTGTTTAAAAAAAATCATATCTTTAATCTTATTGAAATGAATTATTTACTACTTGAAGGTAACATTTTGCTTTTTCATATAGAGCAATTCCAGCTCAAATCAGGATGTTTTCTAGTTCTTTTGTACCCGAACCTCTCCGGTTTCAATAAAACTTTTTAGACATATTATCCTAGGCCAATATAAGCCATGTTTGTGTATATAGAGAAAACTGTGCTCAAAAATTACATTTGAGAAGGGCGTGTTAAAGTATTTTAAATATTTTTGTATTTTATAATTTATAAATAACTGTGTCTAGAAACCATTGCATTGTATCAAAAAGTAGTCAAAGACAAGCTTGTATGCAATTGGACAGGCTTTTTGAAAAAAAAAATACTCACAGAAAAATATACACCACTTGTACGAGATTTCTAAATTTTTAAGTTTACAAGTAAAATTTTAAGGTGATGTCACAATTTGTCTTCGTTAAAAAAATTTGAGAAAGAGATGTTACAAAAGACTCACAAAAAATTTCTCTCCTATCCTAAAAATCATTTACTGATACAATTTTTTGAAAAGTTGTCTAAACGTCAAAATTTTCAAAAACCAATAGTGGGAATCGATGCCCCAATGTAATATGGTTGCATGGAAAAAAAATAAAGTTGTTCACATTTAGTGAGCACAGCAACTTTTCAGTTCCTTTTGGGGTCCTAAACAACTCCCTAAAATTTGGGAACGATTGGATAAGTCCCCACTTTGCGCAAAGCGATTCAATTTTCCATATAAATTTGTATGGAGAAAACCATTTTTTTAGATTTCGATATTTTAAAAATCCACGTTTCACGCTATATTGAAACCGGATTCATATTTGGATGCTCTGGAAGGTGCTCTACAACTTTCCTGAAGAGAGTATGGTGCTAACTTGTTCCTATGAAAAGATACAGCGTGTTCAAAACTCGTCTAAAACGTGTTTTTTGCTCGAAAAGCACGTTTTAGACGAGTTTTGAGGACGCTGTATCTTCTTTCAGGAGCACCATACTCTCTTCGGGAAAGTTGTAGAGCACCTTCCAGAGCATTCGAATATGAATCCGGTTTTGATATAGCATTAAACGTGGATTTTTTAAATATCAAAATTCAAAAAAAAGATTTTTCCCATACAAATTTGTATGGAAAATTGAATCGCTTTGCGCAATGTGAGGACTGAACCAATAGTTCTCAAACTTTGGGGAGTTGTTTAGGACCCCAAAAGGAACTGAAAAAGTGCTGTGCTGGAAAATCGATTTTGATATTACACCCTAATGCCCTAGATAATTTTACCTAAAAGTCTTCATATTGATCATAGTCCTATGTCCAATCCTTGTAAAGATACAGCGGTTTTAAAATTAAAAATGTTGAGAAAATAGGGTTTTTGGTGGTTTTTGGAAGTTTGCCTTTAACAACTTTTTAATATGACTCGTTTTAATATTTACTTAAGATTAATTCAGGTTTCTACCACACTTAAACAAAGATACTATTTTCGGTTATGACGTTATGAGCAATTTAATTAAGCTTATACATCCTACTGAAATGCTGCCAAAGGCAAACTTATAGAAAATTTGACGAGCTTTCCGGTAAAAATATTTTTTTTTGCATAGGACAATATGGAAACTTTTAGGTAAAATTGCCTGGGGAATCGATTCTCACTATCGGGTTTTCAAAATTTTTACGTTCAGACCACTTTTCAAAAAAACAGTATTAGTAAATGATTTTAGTTTTTTAGGAGAGACATACCATCCTGCATTTTTCGTGAGTTTTTGTAACATCTTAGGCAATTTCCTCACAAATTTTAAACGAAAAAAATCGTGACATCACCATGAATTTTAACTTTTAAGCTTAAAAATCGCATTGAAGTGGCGTGTATTTTTATTTCAGTGATTTTTTTTTCAGAAAGTTCGTTCAATTTCCTTAAAGTTTGTATTTGAGCACTTTTTGATACAATGCAACGGCTTCGAGACACAGTAGTTTTTAAATTATGAAATACAAAAATACTTAAAACACTTACGCCCTTCTTAAATGTCATTGTTCAGTACAATTGGCTCCATATACAAAAATGGCTTATGTAGGCCTTGGATAACATGTCTTAAAAGTTTTATTGAAATCGGAGAGGGTCGGGTACAAAAGTATCAGAAAAAAACCTGATTTGAGCTGGAATTGCTCTATAGGCTCTCTACTTCTTGTTGCTGTAATACAGTGGATAGAAGAAATGGAAACAGAACTGGTTTTAGGAAAATTATTGGAAAAATTATTTTTTTAGTCTTACCCAAACAGTCAAAAAAAAAGCAAAGTAACGACCCCCGGGTCTTTTGTGGTCCCTGTTGCAAGTTTCTGCTCATTTCTAGGCGTCCGAAGGTTATGAGTGGTGAGTCACCCAAAACCTCTTTTACGCAAATGGACCGACGTTTTACTTCCTCATCCGATAGAAGGCGTGGTCAGGCAAATCTCGTCTCGAAAAATGCCACCAGGTCCGTCTGGGATTAAACCCAGGCTATACTGGGGTTTAGAGATTACCACGCTAACCACTAAACCACCGGACCCGGCACCCAAACATTCATTTATTTTTAATATCTCATTATGATTGGTAAAATTTTCAATGATCAAAAGTTTTCCGATTCCGTTGAAAAATATATTATAATCAAATTAGAATAAAGACACATTACAAAAGGGCATAACATTGTTGCTTTAAAATATTCGTTGGATTTTCTTATGCTAAGATTTTTTTTAAACATTCAAAATCGGACAATTTTCTGCTAAGATGAGGAATAAAAATTGTTAAAATTGAGTTTTTTTCTAGATGACAACCGTTGGTCCAATTTTACAATATTTCAGAAAAAATAATTATAGATTCTAAAATTCAAGCTAATACTTAAAAGGTCAAACATTATTATTTTGGGATCTATTGTTAAAACTTGCACTGTAACGTTCAATTATAGCTCCAAGAACGCGTTTTAAGATGAAATTAATTAATAGAAGTCAGTAAAAGTCTCAAAATTCTAAAAAAAAACATCCGGAAAAAGTCGGGAATTTGTGATACATTGTTGGAAAGTCTGGAAAAGCTGGAAATTTCAAACAAATCTGTCTGAAAAATATTTTATAGCTCTTAATTAACTTTGTGATAACTCGTATAATTTTCAAACCAATTGCACTCAATCCGTCTGGATTGTCTAGATTTTTTTCTTGATTTTAATTCATTTGAGAATGAATTTTATTGACATTTGAATGGAAATAAGTTTAAAAAGGGGCATAATCAAATGAAAAAATGAACGTTTTTTTAACTTTGCAAAAAAATATTTGAATTGTGAAACAGATAATAAAAATTAGAAAATTTTCATTCAGGCAGTTAGTTTGTTTAAAAATTGATTTTTATGAAAAATAGAAGAAAACAATGAACAACAAACCTGATTTCTCAGATAGTCACATTTTTTTTATATTACATAACTGTAATCATGTTTGAAGTGTGTTAAAATTAATTAAGAAACAAAAGTTAATTTAATTATAATCTATTTTTTGCACTCTATTTTTTATTTTCCAGTTAAAATTTAGTAACAAAACTTAATGTTTGCCAATTTTTAGCCTTGACATTTTTTAATATTGTGTAGGCCGATTGTTCAAGTTTTATTTCTGGATCAAAATTATGAGTTCCATTTTTGAAGTTTTTTTTTTACAAATTTCTAGCTTCTTTTTTTGTAATTTATTATCAAAACTTTATCGATGGTTGATATTAATTTATTTTTATTTGTTATTTGGGTAAGAAATGTTGAGAATAGTCGCGATATGAAAAATAGGATCTGATTTGTCACCCCTAACCTATGAAAAGAAAAATTAAAATCACCGAAATTTTTTGGTACTTAATGAAACGAATAATGTAAATAGAGGGGTAAAATTACAAAAATAAAGTGGAAAGGACAACCTCTATTATTGAATGAAAATTATTTATAATTTTATTTTAAATATTTTTGAAACATTTTTTTATTTTTCCTTTAATTCTCTGTAAATGCAACATCTCCTTTAACAGGAAACCCCGTTGCTGCCAACAGTTTTCCACACTTACACACGCACACGTCAATCTCCCTGGGGTCTCTTTCATTTTGAATTATGAAAACTTGCACCAGACTTTTGACACACCAAGCACCACACATGAGTGAGCAGACACAAAAGTTGACTTTTCACGCCGCTGCTGCTGGAAAATCACTGCTTCTGCTCACTCACTCTTACGCTCATTTCCTCGTTCTTTTCTCACTCACACTCACAGACGGGATGGATAATGGAGGGTGGAAAAAGAGGCCGTTTCACGCCTGTTTTCTAGTTTGATGCCTTGCCAGATTTTGACCCCCGGAAAAAAAACGATGAGTTTGCTTGTTTAATGTGGAGGTAAAAAAAGCTTGGCCTCTAAAATTTTCGCTTGCAGGAAAATTGGATCGATAAATCGTTGAATTTTTCGCTGTGTAGAGTGATCAAATTCAAACGCAAACGAAAAGTACAATCTCGCAAAATCCGACGTAAATTTCGCACTTTTGCAGCGTTTATTGAAAATTTCAGCACAATGCTAAAGCTGACAACTTTTGTTCTGCTCCTCCGCGTTACATTTCACACACTGTCAGAGGCTGGCAACGGCGTGGCTCGTGAAAATCTCCAGGCCGTTAAAGTCTCAGGTCGTGACAGCGGGGGAATGTTGAGATTTTCCTTCCCTTTTCCACGCGCCTGGGGAATGGGAAGAAAACGGACGCGAAACCGAACCGCGATCGATACTGATAATTTATGCATTTTCATTAGTGGGAGGGAACTTTAGACATGGCGGCGTGGGCGGTTTGTGATTTTGTGAAGTCCATAACTTGGTTGGGAAATCAGCGGGATTGTAAATGTGTGATGAAAAGTTACATTTGTAAAATTTCAAACCATCCCGGGCAGACGGTAATAACAAAATGCATACCATTTCAATAACAAATACTGTTAAAATAACAAAAAGAGTTATGGACTCTTCTTGAAAAATCCATTTTTGCATAAGAGTTGAATAACGGTTTATGTTATCATAACAAAATTTGTTATTGGTCTGATTTTGATTGAAAGCCAAAACAACTTGGGAATAACATTTTTTGTTATGGAAGAATAACACCAACTGTTATTGGCATGATCGGATTAGTTGTTAAAATAACAAAAAATAATAACAAAGATTTGTTCGAAGAATAACTATAAATGTTATTAATCTGTTATTACAATAAGAATTGAATAACAAAAAATCATAACGACGAATATCAAATCTTGTTATAAATAACAAAAAATGTTATTGGCCTAGTATTTTCAAGTATCAAAAAATGTTATTACAAAGTTATTAACGTCTGCTCGGGATACCTGTCAGAAAAATATTATCGAGCAATTTTGTAATATCTTGTACTATATTCAACCCAATTGCACTCATTTTCGTCTTGAGAACGTAACTCAATATTTGGAAGATAGTTGATTTCCGGAAAAAAACCTAGCTATAAAATGAAAAAAAAAATCTTCTTGAATTATTTTTTTTAATGAAAAAAAGAAATAAAGCAATAAACAATAAACAACAAATCGGAATTCTTAGATATTTTCATATTTTCCAATATTATACAGTTATACTGGAATCATGTTTCAAGCGAGTTTGAATAACAAATTTGATTATGAACTTATTTTACTTTTATTTTTTTTTCTCCTTTTTTATTTTCCAGTTATAACCGAATAACAAAACTAAATGTTTTTCAATTTCTAGCCTTGAAATTTTTAAATATTGTGTCAGCTGATTGTTCAACTTTTGATTTCACTGTGTATTCCGGTGACAATCGAAATTGTTCAATGTTTTTTTTACAGAGACAAGAAGATTATCGAAATAAGGTGCTTTCTATGGTTTACTTTAATAAAGTTTTTAATCATATATCCTTCATTAATAATTATAAATTTTATGTTCCAGACATGACCAGCATGACAAAGAAAAACCAGAAATGTGACCTACTCTGTCCAAATGTAAAGTTTCATGATCAATATCTAAACCATGAAGTTTGAACCCATACCACTTTGCCAAAAAAAATCAAAGAATGGTTTTAAAAATTCAAAAATTGTTAATTTTTGATTTTTTTTTTTTGAACAATTTTGTCATTTTCTGTAAAAATTTCAACCTATTCCATTATTCAATCTTTTCGAGCACCAATTTTTTGAGGTTCACATTTGTGTTTGGGAAGTGCAGTGAAAGTGAATGAGCATTTAAGGTTAAGGTTTCCCTAATAAAATCAACAACAAAAGGTACCGTTAACCGAGGTGTTATTGATTGGATTATTATTTCTGGAATATTTTTTTTGCTAAGGTTTTTCTCAAGACTAATATTTTTAAAACATTTACTGGGGTATGCCACAAAAGGTTCATGCACTATTTAAAAAAACTTGTATCAATTGTGTTTAAAAAAATAGTTGCGTTAAAATTCTTAATTTGAAATCCGGGGTGACTTTGATAGTCTTAGCTTTTCTTATTAAAATCAGACATAAAGTGTTCAAAATGTTTTCAAAACCATGAATAAGGTTGCTGATATAGTTTTCAAGAAAAGAAAAATCAATGTTTATATTTCTTAGTTGAATAAATACGCTTTTTTAACAAAATTTATGTAAATGTTCGGAAAAATTATTTGAAAACTGAATTATGCTTAAAGTTGGTTGAAACTAGTTTTGTGTATACAAATACCAATTTGTATTACATTTTAAACTGAATTAGAAGCACGAATCAAATGTTTTCACATTTTATATGAAATTTATTCTACAGAAAATTCTTATAAATTTAATGGTCTTTGTTTAAAATATGTTTCTAAAACACATAATATTTATTATTTACAAACTTTTTAAATTTTCATTAGAAATCATCCAAAGAATCTGAAAATGCATTTCGTTTTCGAATTTGAAATCATGTTCATTGAGAAAACCATGACACTTTGTGAATTGAAAAATAATGCTATTCATCAACATTTTCATACTTATAATCAACTAATTTTTCAAACGTTTTAAAATTTTATGAAAACATCTCCTAGCAGTACTTTGAACACTTCTCTACCACGGTCAGTATGATTTTTTACCATTCCATACGTAGTTTATTTCTAACCAAAGTTTTGCGGAAAAATCTCAAACCTATCAAAGTCACTCCGTTTTACGGTACTTGAAGTTTGTGACAACGTTTTCATAATTTATTTTTGACAAAGCTTCAATGCAAAAGGTAACAGTAAACTTAAAACTATGAAAAGCTGTTAGAAACCAAAGTTGTAAATAAAGCTTAATTTCAGCGATTTTGACTAGCGTTAAGTTATTATTCTGTTTCATTTTGTCGCATTGCTTAAAGATTTGATAATATTTATACAACTTTAGCTTGGCAATTGATTTTTTTTGCCTTTGTTTTTAAAGTGGTACACTAAATTCTTTAAGCCATTGCAAATATTTTCTACAAAGTTTTCATTAATTTAAACTTTTTTTATGAGTACAGTTTATTAAAAGTAGATAGGGGTTGATTTTCTCAACTCAACTTTTAAATGAAATTCAAACATTTTTCTTTTTATATGGAGTGGAAGTTATTTTACCTTTTGAAAAAATAAAAAAAAAACATTGAAATGTGGAATTGTAGTTTAGGCCTTTACAAATATGGTTAAAGAATTTATCTCTAGAATAATACTAAAAGTTTACAAAAACATAGAGTTAAAGCACGAATCCTTACTTAACTGGATTTTTCATTGAAATAAAATTGAAAACATTGAAATACTGCCAACTTTATAATTCAACATTGATTTTTAGAATTATGTATAAAAAATCATAAAATTTAAAAGGAAACCAGACAAAAGTATTTTTGACATAAATTCCAAGATACTTTAATTTTTTTTAAGTATGCAGCTGTTCTCATGTTCAAGCACTCTTTTTGCCTTCCTCACCTAACTGAGGAAAGGCTATAAAATCACTCGAAAAATGAACTTCTTAATTCGACCTCGTAGACCCACCTTCACGTATATCTATCGACTCAGAATCATAAGCAAATGTCTGTGTGGATGTGTGTAGGTGGGTGGACAAAAAAAATGTCACTCGATTATCTCCGGACTGGATGAACGGATTTTGACCGTATTAGTCTCATTCGATCCGTCTTGGGGTCCCATAGGTCTCTATTTAAAATCAGCAAAATGATTTTGGCGTATGTCCGGAAGATTGTAAAAAGGGTGGTTTTTGCAAGAAACCCTATCATGTTATACATTTTCAGAAAGGTATTAAAAAGACCTTTCTAATGAGCCCAAAACATTGAAGATCTGACAACCCTATCAAAAGTTATTAGCACTTAAGTGTTATTTATACACGTTTTGGAGGCCGGATCTCAGATATTTCAGTAAAAATGATGTCGGGGTCCATCATGCGATCCATCGTTAGTTAGATAATCGAAATACCTTTCAAATGAGCCTAAAACATGAAGGATCTGACAACCCTATCAAAAGTTATTAGCACTTAAGTGTTATTTATACACTTTTTGGAGGCCGGATCTCAGATATTGTGATAAAAATATTGTCTGAATCTTCCATGTGAACTATCGTTGGATAGGTTTTTTTATCAGACTTGCCGATAAGCCAGAAAAATTGAAGGTCATCGAACCCTATCAAAAGAAATGAGTATTAAAGTTTATTTGTTAAACATGTTAAGGGAATGTTGCTATTTTTACTGAATGTATTGACTTTATGAATGTGAGGAAGGTACCAACCACCTAAAGGTGGATTAAGTAACGTTTTTTTTTAAAAAGAATAAATTTTAAAAAAATTACCGTATCGTAAAATTGTATTTGAAAGTTTTGAATTATATTTATTTTTTTATAGTTTAAGTTTTCTCTAAGAATCAGAACTGTGAGAACTTCAATTTTTAAAGGATTTTTGTAATAAATTTTGTATAATTTCTAATTTTGCTGAAATTGTAAATTTATTTCGTTGAGCAATATTTATTCTTTATTTATTCTTATTATTTGAAGTTCTGGAAAAGTTGAGAATTTTAAAATGGGATTTGAGTAGGCATCCTGAGTTAAGAATTGCAAAATGCACTAAAAATTTAATTTTGGAACAATCGTTCTTCGTACTCTACGATTCTTTTTTCTTTTATTTTGTTCCTTGATCAGAAATCCTGAGTTAATTTTTTTATATCTTGGGTCATTTTTTAATTTGATAGAAATTTGGTTTCAAAATAACTTTTATGTAAAGTTGGCCCTCAACCATTTCCCGTTTTGTAACAAACTGATTTTTTTCATATTTTCAATGTTGTTCATGGAATAAAAAACAAAATTTGCCATATTCGGCGATTTTCGGATGAACCGTTTTTGAGAAAGGGCTAAAAAAAGCTTCAAACTTCTTGATCGTTTAACGAAAATAAAAACTGGTTTAGTTCTTCCAGCCAAATGTCTACCCTTTTTCTCGTCCCAAGTTCAAACCCACAAAGTTCCTTGGAAGTAACCAAATCGAAAACATCTCAGTCTGATACTTCAAAACGAGACCAACAAAAAAAACACAGACGTCCAACCCAAAGTGTGTGGTTTACACGCATGACTGACTTTTCAGCTTTCAGAAGTCTCAATATCACACGCCACGGACGACGTTCTGGAAGATATCTCTTTTCTGGCCAGGTCAGTCTCAGCCGGTGTGAGGTGGTCCCCTTGAATGACTCAAGTCAGCGTCACCAGCGAGTTCAGTGAAGCATGAATGGTAATCATAAAAGCCAGCCCAGCAAAACAAACTCGCTCTGTCGAATGTATACCTCATTATAATGATCATTTTATCCCTCTCGGACACAGGTCTTCACAGGTTTTGGATGGAAAGGGGGGGATTGAACGCGCTGCGTTGTAGGACTTCAGTATAAGTCAAAACCCGTGGACAACGCTCCTGGCGGTAGCAGGTCGTCACGGCCTGTCTTCACGTTGTGGCGCGAGATGCTTTTAGGGCCTCCGGAGGAAGTCTCTGGGAAATCGGTATTATTTCACAATTTGGGAAAACATCCTTTTTGAAAGGGTCTTGAACATTTCTAATCAAACAAAGTCAAAACTCAAAAACAGAATTTTGGTCGATTTCCGAGAGAATTTCGTCTCGTTTGCTTGGGGAGAGTCCAGCGAGGGGGTCTTGGAGTCTCATAAAAAAGTGCACCACAAAACGGTAGCCAAAATCGTACACATGTGTTAAAATTAACACCTGCGCCCCCGTGTTCGATGAGGAATAAAGTTGAAATAAAAAAAAACACGTTCAACGGCGTCGAGTTGATGAAGTGGAGAGGAGAGAGACTTCAACAGCAGAGGACATTGGACATCATAATGAAAACACAACGGATTTCATGTGTGGGGTACACTTTTTCATGAATTAACCACACGTTGGAAGGGGGCAAGGTGGGGAGAGTTCGGCGGGAATGCAGCAGACAAGTTTGGTCAACACGAATGCGAAGTGTTGAGTTGCACTCGGTGGGACTGAAAAACGGCTGATGGAAGCTGACAAGTGCATCGATGCGTTCGCGGCTACCGGTTGTAACCTAGATTCTCTCGGGGCCACCGCGTCCCTGGACAAAGAGTGGACGTTGCCAGCGTTGGCTTTCGGGTCTGTATTGATATTGATTTAAATGTGAGACTGGTCGAATGCTGATTTTGACAATTTGTAAAACGTTTTAGCTTTAAAGAACCCAAAAGTTTGTCAACTTCAATTTTCTATTCCGATCCAATCAAACCCTTGCGTGGCTCATTTTTCGAAGGGATCCTGGAAAAAGCCTCAGGTTAGATTACGCCTAGCTTTCTTCTTGTAATTTATTAACATAACGCCTCCGTTTCGTTTGACCAGCCATGAACGCTTTTTCACGATTTTGGGAACTGCATTTCTAACTCATAATCAAAGCTCTGGAGTCGGAGTTGGAGTGTGAGTCGGAGTCGCCAAAACTCGAACAGCTGGAGTCGGCTAAATTTTATGAGCTGGAGTCGGAGTTGGAGTCAGAGCCGAACATTTCAGATAAACGTTTCGATTTATTTATAATCTTTATCAAGGAATAAATAAACAATTCGACCGTTTTGATCTTTGCCACACGACTGCCAAACCGATAAAAAGGACGATTAACAAAAAAGGGCGATTAATGGTTAAAAGGATTTCAGATAAACCAGAGTAGGAGACGGAGTCGGAGTTATCTAAAAATCAACAAAAAATATTACTTTTTAATTGTTCAGTATTTGTAGGTTAATTAACAAAATTTCTTATATTTTCAATTGTTTTTTTTTTAAATCACATGCACTGCGTTGCCATTTTTATTTATTTATTTTTTGATAGAGATTTATCAGATGCCATTATGTTTTTGAGGCATTTTTATTGTGATTGGAATGCTTTAGAGGTGGGCAAAAAATGGATTAAAAAAAATCTCTTGTGCGATTAAACTTTAGCGTTTATAGACTTTATTGATTAAATCTGAATGTAGGAAAAAGTTCACAGAATATTTTCTCCAAATAAAATGTCAGCATCAGTTCAATTTTGGCAAAAACAAAAAAAAATGATCAAAATTTCTTCAAAATCCTAGATTGAAGTTTGGATACCATTCAGTCATTTCAACGTTTAGGTTCGAGTAGAAATCATAAAATAGAGACCACCAAGACCCATAGTTACCAAGGACATCTTCTTGGTCTTAGATATTTTTGTTTTTAAATGATTTTTAAAAGTACAATGTTAATTAACTTTAAAAATCATGAAACGAAAACGAAACTATTGGCACTACGCCCCCCGGGGCATGGCCTTCCTCTAACGTGGGATTTCTGCTCCAGCGCCTCTGACGAGACAGGAGAAACCGGGACCGACGTTTTACTTCACCATCCGATAGAAGCTCAGTGGATAAGGCGGGAATCGAACCCGCGTCTCATAGCATCAATCATATAAGTTTAAAAATTAACCTTTTTATCAACATTTTGAAAAAGAGCCACAGAGCCGTTCAAAAGAGCGGCTCTTTTAAATGAGCGAACGAAAATGAGCGGCTCCTAAAAAAGAGCGGTTTTGCCCACCTCTAGAATGCTCTGATTGAGTTTTTTTCACTATGATCACTAAATGATAACCTGTTAATCAAATATATAGTATCATAACTAGAAAAAAAAGACAATATTGGTTGTGTTGTCAGAACTAATCAATTGATTCTCGACTGCCTCCTTTTACCTATATGAGTGTACCCTTTCAATTTAAATTTGACCAATCCAATTTAATCCAGTTCTTTCTGAAAAAAGTACACACATAGTGTTTACTCCGAAAGCGAATGTCTTGGAGAATTAAAGTACATCATTTTTCAGGAATAAAAACATTAAAGATAAAAATCACTGTTTTTTGAAAATCCAGCAAATAATCAACGATTATAACAATCTGCTACTTGAAACTCAACATGCGCATTTTGTTTATAACTAAGTACAAACAAATTAAAGTGTCGCATTTAAAATATTTGAAACTGCAAAAAAAAAATCAAAAAAGTTGCAACTAATTTTGAAATAATCATTGAATTTATTAAATATACCAATTATCCTAATGTTCCTTGGGCCAACTATTTTGATACTGTTGCAAATTGTCGTTGAACAAATTTCAAGTTCCTAAAAACATAATAAAAAAATAAAAAATAAAAATTATAGGATTTTCATTTATTTTTCAAATTTTATTCAACCGTTTAGAATTTTTACATAATGTATATGTCCCACGCCAATTTGCAAATTGTCTACTATTTTAAATTGTAAATTTGAGTTTTATTAATAAATCCAAAATTTTCTTAAAAAATTGTTCTCCTTAAGGAATCAGCATGTGCTGGTTGTTGCCTTCTTGAAGCCACTAGAGGAATTTTTGATCTAAATGAATTGTGCTTCAAAATTTATATAATTTTGTGGCACAGTCATTGACGTCCTAGTTGGCAATCATTGATTAATGACGATTTCCATAACATAACAAGGAATGGGATAATCGTTACCAAAAGGAATCAGTCACTATTCTAAACAACTTGTTGAAGGAATTTTGTCAAAATATTGAAAGAGACGCAAAATTTATATCTTTAAAGGAAAAATCATGACGATGATGGAAGTCTTCAAAACTGAATATTTTTATTTGTGTTCTTTTAACGTATAAAACTTGTAACCTAGAAACTTTTTTTCCGTTTTATGATACATACTTATTTTCCTTGAGAAAAACTTGTACCTAGAGAGATTTAAAATGATTATATTTATCATTTCTTTGTTCAAAATAATAGCTAACTATTTTTGAAATATTTAAAAATATGTGGCGTCGGAGTTGGTGTCAACAATTTGTTGAAAGCTGGATTCAAAGTCGGAGTCGGCTAGAGTTGGTAGGCCGGAGTTGGAGTCGGTGTCGGAGTCGGTTGGAGCTGAAAGCTGGAGTCGGAGTAGGCTAAAATCAGAAAGCCGGAGTCGGAGTCGCTCGTATCCGCAGCCCTGCTCAAAAGTGATTAAAAAATCATTTGAACATGCTAAATTTTGTAACTGTCATCTCTTGATCAAATTTTATTCGTTTTTTAAAGTATCGTCATCTTGATAAGTCCTGCCATGACTTGCTCCACTTGTAATTAGAACACTATTTCAACCGAATAATTCGAGCTTTATAAAATGCTTGAAAATAAAAGAATTGAAAGAAATAAGTTCAGTCTTTGTTCGTAGAATGTTTTCACCCTCTACAACAGTGTTTCTCAACCGGTGAGGAATTCCCCCCTAGGGGGGAATTTGGCCATTCTTATTACTATGTTTTTAAACGTTTTTCCCAAAATCCTCAATACTAAAGCTGTTTCTTTTAAATTTTATTAAAAAATAATATATGAGCAACTCTCTACGAAATCGGACGATTTCGACCATTTTTATTTTTTGTATTTTTTTTATTTGACTCAAACTTTGTGGGGGCCTTCCCTATGACCAAATAAGCTATTTTGCGTCATTGGTTCACCCATACAAGTCTCCATACAATTTTGGCAGCTGTCCATACAAAAATGGTATGTGAATTTTCTGATCAATTTGGTGTCTTCGGCAAAGTTGAGGACTTTTGAGAAAAAAAAATAGGAACACGGAAAAAAATCTGCAGATTTTTTTATCAATTTTTTTTATAAATCTCAATTTCCCAAAATACGTATTTTTTGATTTTCAAGATTTTTTGATATGTTTTAGGGGACAAAAATCCGCAACTTTTGAGTCATAGAGAAACATGGTCAAAAAATCTGCCGCCGAGTTATGAATTTTTGAAAAAATAGTGATTTTTTGGAAAAAATCGAAGTTGTCTGCAAAAACAAGTTTGACATTATTTTTTAATGCAAAATTGAATTTGCAATCGAAAAGTACTTTACAGATTTTTGATAAAGGGCTCCGTTTGATTTTAGCGAAATATTTGCAGTTTTTCAATTTTTAAAAATAGTGACCATGAGTGACCATTTCTAAAAATATTTTTTTTGAAAAGTTCAGAAAATTTGCTATAAAATTGTCTAAGAGACATTGAAGATTGGACCTCGGGTTGCTGAGATAGAGCCGCTTTAAGAAAAAGAAACACGAAAATTGAAGTTTTCTAAATCTCACCAAAACAAGCCACCTTTTTCTAATGACGATATCTCAGCAATGAATGGTCCGATTTTCAATGTTAATATATTTAACATTCGTGAAATTTTCCGATCTTCTCGAAAAATATATATTGAAAATTTTTAAGTCAAGACTCACATTTTAAAAGGGCCAAATATTGAATATTACGCCCATTTAAAATGCTAGTCTTGATTTTCAAAATATTTTTTTCGAAAAGATCGGAAAATTTCACGAATGTTTCATGTATTAACATTGAAAATCGGACCATTAATTGCTGAGATATCGTCATTAGAAAATGGTGGGTTGTTTTGGTGAGACTTAGAAAACTTCAATTTTCGTGTTTCTTTTTCTTTAAGCCGCTGTATCTCAGCAACCAGAGGTCCAATCTTCAATGTCTCTTAGACAATTTTATAGCAAATTTTTTGAACTTTTCAAAAAAAAAATTAAAAAAATGGTAACTCATGGTCACTATTTTTAAAAATTGAAAAACTGCAAATAATTCGCTAAAATCAAACTTACTGTGGCTATATCTTGAAAACGGAGCCCTTTATCAAAAATCTTTAAAATACTTTTCGATTGCAAATTCAATTTTGCATTAAAAAATAATGTCAAACTTGTTTTTGCATGAAACTTCGATTTTTTCCAAAAATCACTATTTTTTCAAAAAATCATAACTCGGCGGCAGATTTTTTGACCATGTTTCTCTATGGCTCAAAAGTTGCGGATTTTTGTCCCCTAAAACATATCAAAAAATCTCGAAAATCAAAAAATACGTATTTTGGGAAATTGAGTTTTAGTGAAAAAAAAAGTTGATGAAAAAAATCTGCAATTTTTTTTCCGTATTTTTTTCTCAAAAGTCCTCAACAATACCTACAACTTTGCCGAAGACACCAAATTGATCAGAAAATTCACTCAAAAGTTACAGCTGTTTGAATATTTACATACCATTTTTGTATGGACAGCTGCCAAAATTGTATGAAGACTTGTATGGGTGAACCAATGACGCAAAATAGCTTATTTGGTCATAGGGAAGGCTCCCACAAAGTTTGAGCCAAATAAAAAAATACAAATAAAATCCATTTCCGGTTTTGGTAGAGAATTGCTCAGTAGTTAAATTCAATGGATTTGCATGAAGGTAAAAAAAACTGTTGACAAAAATCTTCAAGCATTTGTATTTTTTTGCGAAAAAATTATATAATGTAAAACTTACACTTTCTACAAACATTAAGGCCAAGATTATGATTTTTATGCATTGATGCCATGCAATAAGTTGCAAATTGAAGGGGGGAATCAAGTTCTTGAAAATTAGCCAAGGGGGGAATTTATGGAAAAAGGTTGAGAAACACTGCCCTACAACCACACCTGTAGACCCAAAAATCAACTCTATCATAAATTTTGATCTTAAAATATTTAAATATATTTTCAAATGAATGAACATAAAGTCAGCAAGATAAATGCAAATGGAAATACTGAAAATTTAACTAGAAAAAATAGAACTAATGAAATGAAGGTTTTTAGAGCAAAAGTTACGGAAAAAATAAAAAAGTTAAAACAAATGTTTTGCGTTAGATGGTTAAACGATGCCCAACGATGGCCAACTGTTCAAACTCCCAAATTGCACCAAAAGTTCGAAAATCGTCTCCACAACTCCATGCTCACCTCCACGACCCCTTTTCGACTCAGTAAATGTCCAACCCGACGGCATAAAACACACACCACTTTCAGGAACCATTTTCCGTTCCATATTCCCCTAAAAAAACCCATCCCAGCAAAACGAAGCCGCCCTGCCCCGCTCCTGCACAACCGGTGATAATGTTTAATTTAATTTTATTAAAACCTATTTTATGCTGCCACGTTTTATGTAGATGAACGTGTCGTTGTCGTTGGAGCACCCCCCGTTTCTGCCATCCTATTTTCCTCGATTCCAAGTTCTGGTTGTACGTGACCCGGGCTCTCCCCCCTCTTAAAATTCGTGGCTCGACTTTCCACACCTGCTGGTTTCGGAGTTGGCTGCTGCAGGTAGTAGCCCCGGAATGGGTGGTTGGCGGCGACGGCGATGCATTTATCGTAAAGTAAAATTCCGAAAACTTTGGATTCCGTTTTGGGTGGGTGGGGGACGCGGGGTAAAACGGGGATGTTCAGGACCGAACAAGTGTCTGTTAGTGTCACACACTCTGGCGGTGGAGGGTGGTGAGGTGGTGTGGAAGGGGGAAATGCATTTTCGTTTTTCCAGATGAGAAACTATGCAAAGTGTCGTCGTGTGTTATTTCCAATCGGTATGGCTTGACATTAAAGTAATGAGATTCGAATGTAACTTCTGTTTTAGCGAAGAGATACGGTTTCAAACATTTAACAAATAACCTAAAATTGTGAACTTCATTACGCCTGGCTTCAACATAATTAGCAATGTCGTCCTATTACGGACTCCACACCGTGAAACATAAAAATCAATACGGCCAATTAGTGCAACCCGACACTGACATTCTGATTCCATTCTCTCTATTCCTCCCCAGGACCAAAAGAGTGCGACCTGCCAAAGGGGGGCCTCACCTCGCTGCACGGCGGTGGCAACGGATTCGGCACGGTTCCCAACTCGGCCGGCGGGGCCACCTCGGACAGCAACGGCAACCGGTTGCACGTCGGCGGTGGTGCCAACTCCGGATCTTCCGGGGGCTCATCCGGCGGCGGACTGTGCGAACCCCACAACATCCACCAGGACCAGGTAAATGTAGCATAGCGTCCTGGATTGGCGGAAAGAGGGGGAGTTTCCCCCTTCTATCCCGTTCCAAAAAAAAAGTGATGAACGGCCCGTTTTCTTACTCTCCCCTAGATTTCAATGGACAAAAATGGCAAACAGAAGCGGCACCGAACCCGTTTCACGCCGGCCCAACTGAACGAGCTGGAGCGGTGCTTCTCCAAGACGCACTACCCGGACATCTTCATGCGGGAGGAAATCGCGATGCGGATCGGGCTGACCGAGTCCCGGGTGCAGGTGAGGTTCACGAAATTTTGGAGAGGAAAATTCGTATTTTTGAGAAATCTCGATACATTTTGAAACTCGCTCTTAAAATTCAAAATCTTAAATCAGACGACTCACTCGACACTGTCGTGATAACTTGTTTGACGTTCTGAGAAAAACGCATTTTAATGTTTGACCTTGAATAAACAAAACATAAAGGACACAATGTAAACAATAACAAACACGTTTTGTTTGGTTTACCAAACTGTGCATTGTCCCGAAGTTTGGTTGAATTTGGTTTTCTCAGTCCCGAGTTAAAATTAAAAATGTTTACAGTAGTCGGGCGTGTACGTGTGTCAAACGCGTTCTAACCTGAAAGCCATCTGGTCAGTTGTCGCACTAACAGTAATTTCCAGGGTGTGTCAAGATAGCACGACCGTTAAACACAATGCGCGGAGCTTTTTTTGGTTTTTTATTGAATATCTTAGGATTGAAATTGAATTTTGGGGATCTGTGAAAGTCAAAAGTTGAGGTATTGTGAGCTGCACAAAAAAGCGTTCATAACTCAATTTGACCCACAAAGCACGTGCGACAAGTTAGCACGACAACGATGACTTCTATGATTTTTCGCTCATTCAGTATATACAGAGCATTACAGATTTTCAAGTGATGGCAAATTTTCTTTGAAAAAAAAAAAATACTATAAAAGAAGATGTTATGTATTACTTTAAAGCCGTGAGGTTTTAAAAAGACTGAATAAGGAACAAAATTAAACTCACTTCGGTTATATTTTGTTGTGCCTAATGTGCTAATGTTCACTCAAAGTTAAACGTTATCCAATCTAATCAATTTCGATGATCAGATCCATGTCAAAAATATTGTGAAAATGTTGTAAACTGGTTTTCACAAAATGTATTTTGTGAATTCTAGTTTTGCCGAGCATCTCCGAATATCAAGCTAAACTACAAGTATTTGAGAAATAAACTAAAATTACTCAGAAATGTTACCAACTGGATTTGAACTCATCTTTCTCAAGTCCAATTTGGCATTTTTCACATCTTTATTGAAATAGTTGTCAGAAAACTTTATTTAATAAAAACATTTACTTTGTTTTATTCTGTTTATATTCAAGATATTTCCAGATATTTCCAGAAGGAAACTCATTTCAGAGTTGTATTCGTTTTTCAAGAATTAATTAAGGTTTCATCTAATGAATCTTAAAATAATTTCCTGTTCACTTTGAACAGTTTTTTGGTAAAGAAACAGATACCTTTTTTCCCAACCAATTCCAAGCTAGAGTGTCCAATTTCCCGTCCCGGGAATTCCCAAAACAAAATATTTCCCGTTTCCCGGGAAATTTGTAAATTTCCCTGGAATTCCAGAAATTCAGAATTCAGAAATGTATACTTCCACATTTTCTTATCTTTTGGAACCATTTTATGGGAAAATGCCCTGAAAAAAATAAATGAAAAAAATCAACATGATTTTATTCAAATAAAATTAATGTTTAGTTCTTATAGAGTTAAGCAGATGATCATAAATGTTGATATCAAGATTTATTTCTGATAATATTAATTTCTTAAGCAACTGGAAATAGATCTTGTCTAATGGAAATCAACTATTCGATTTTGGTGTTATTCAATTGAAAAGTATATTAACACCTTACCACCAAAGTAAAATTTAGATTTTGTTTTGTCGTTTTTTTTAACCATGATCAAATGAGATGAACATCGAATTGAAGAATTACTTCAATTCGTTTAATAAGCTAGTATTAAAGAAATTATCATTTGAAGTGATAGAATTATGTAGGTGCAAAAATGGGCGTTAAAAGGTTAAATAGAAAAAATGGAAGACTGATTGTAAAATTATGTTAATTTATCGTAGATTTCAAATCATGTTAAGCTTTCAATAGAAGTCAATTATAACCCTGAAAATCATGTGACATAATAAAACCATAAGTAAAGCAAACACGAGAAGTTAGATTAAAAGGAAAAACATAAAAGCATTGCCATTTTTTTCAAGAGCTTAAACCATTATGATTTGTTTATTAAAGTAATTTTTCATGAAAAACATAATTTCTGCATGTTTTTTTTTCAATTTTAACTTAATTTGTCAAAGCACACTCTCTCAAACTGATCACGGAGATAAGTTTAAAACAAATTTTATGGTTGTGGAGCATGGATTCATTTTACTCACTGTAAAAAATTTGTGATTAAAAAATACTTCTCATAAATTCTCGATTTGAACTTATAAAATTAGAAAAAAAAACTTTCTTGCAGTTGTTTGATTTGGATATGAAGTCAAGTTGTCAATTGATCTTCAGACTTATTTTAACCATTAAAATCGCTGTCGTATACAATTTTTTATGCAAAATATTGATCAGAATCAAGATCAGATCAACTTTCAATGAATTTCAAATTTCCCGGAATTTGTAACCCCGGGAAATTGGACGCTCTATTCCAAACACATATTTCTTAAATTTTACTCGTTTGAGGCCACATTTGACTCAATAGTTTTAACTAATCGTCAAAGATTTTAAATTATTAAAAAATCAGACAGTTCAAGATGTTTTTTTTTGTTTTTTACTTTGAAAAAAAAAAACCTTTTTATTGTTTATTATTAAATTCCTTTTAAGTATTGAGTTTTCAGTCGATGCAAGGTATATTTTCTGAACTTTTATGTTAACTTTACAAAAGAATTTTGAACTAAAATTACTTTGAAATTATCTTAAATACTGTGCTCTCTGTAAAAATATCAAAGCTTTTTAAATTAGGCTTTTCACTATCAATATTTCGATGAAAATTTACAAGTCAACTCGAGTTTTGAAAGCTTCTGTTAGCAATTATCTGAGATTTTGGCCTTCCGATTTTTTCCGTTAATCAACTGGCTATTCAACTTGCAAATTTGTAGGTTTTAATGAGGATTACACCGAAAGAATTGATGCACAAATAATTTTTTTAATTTTGTAACATTTCAAAAGGGCGTAATATTGAATGTGCTAATTTGAAATGTTAGTCTTGATTTAAAAATATGAAAATATTGTTTTCGAAAAGATCGGAAAATTTCACGAATGTTTCATATTTTCACATTAAAAATCGGACCATTAGTTGCTGAGATATCGCCGTTAGAAAATGGTGGGTTGTTTTGGTGAAACTTAGAAAACATATCAATTTTCCTGTTTATAAATCTTTGCATGGCAAAATCTCAGAAACTAAGTGTATGAATAATGATAAAAAAACAAAAAAAAAGAATTTTCTTAGCTTTTAAAAAAATTCCAATCCAAATTAAAAAAAAAAATGAATGGCTGCGACTATTTCCAAAAAAAGTTACCTCAAAATCGCTTTGACTTGAAAACGGCGCACTTTATCTAAACTTCACCAAAGTACTTTTTGATTGCAAATTAGATTTTACATCAAAAAATGATGTTGAAATTTTTTTGCGACCGATTTTTTGAAAAAATCAGTATTGATTCAACATTTCATCACTCGGTCACAGATTTTTTGCCCGTTCTAGTAATTTCTGAAAAGTTGACATTTGGTGTCCCCTAAAACATATCATTAAATAAAATAAAAAAAAGTATTTTTTTGCAAATCAAGTTTTAGTTAAGTGAAAATAAAAATCACCAAAATTTGTTTTACCGTATATCTTTTTTTCAGTGTAGTCCTTACCTACAACTTTGCCGAAGATACCAAATCGAACAAAAAATTCCTTCAAAAGAAACAGATTTTGGAGTTTTCGTATGGACAGCTCCCAAATTTATATGGAAAACTAAAGATGCAAAATGGCTTCTTTGGGTAAGTTTCAGCCGGGTTAAAAAATCCAAAAATTAAAGTTAAAAATTAGTCGATTTCGTTGAGAATTGTTCCCCTGCATCTTGTTGTTTTTTTTTAAACTTTGATGATACGGCCATTGGCTGCTGAAATATGGCCATGCTTAAAAAAATAACAGAAAAAATTTTTTTATCAGTGATGACGAATCAGCCCTCGATATCTTCAACACTTTGGGATCCAACTGTTCCATTTTCAATGCTAAAATATGTTTTTTTTTATTATTAAAAAAATGAAAATAATATATATTTTAAATCTAGCTCAACATTTCAAAATATGAAAAATAAATATTTTTAGCCTTTCCAAAATGTTATTCTTGATTATAAAATTTCGAAGTATATGTTTTTGGAAAGAGCAGCAAATTCAACAAAATTTTCATTTTTTCACATGGTAAAGCGGATCATTGGCTCCCGAGAGTATCGATGGTCAAAAAAAAGGAGCTGATTGAGCAAAACTAACAAAATCTATTTTCCTGTTTTTTTATTCCTTGCATATCTTATGAACCAAATGACGTAGCAACAAAAATCAAATTTAGTAAAATGTAAGAAATTTTCTCAGATTTTTGAACATTTTTTTTTAGAAAAAGGCAAACATGAGCACTACATTTAAAAATTGAGAAACTGCGTCTTTGGGACCATCCATAAACCACTTGCACACCTTTGGGGGTTTGAGATATCCAAAAAAAGTGTTCACGTGGTTTATGGATGGTCCATTTTTTGTGATACTTTTGCTTTATGCTTTATAAAACGGTCGAAAATTCATGAACAATTTATACAATTTTTGCCATGGACGTGTTATTAACTTTTCTATAGTTGGTCTAGACGAGATCAGAATCCAGAATAGAACTGTCAGACCATGGCTGTCAAACGCTGATCAAAAATACAATTAAGAACAAGACAATTTTCAACAAAAAATATATTTACGAAATGTTGTTTACGGCCCAGATGTGTTGGAAAAGAGTGATAGAAAAAACTATCATTTGGGTTTGATAACACTGATTTACAAAAAAATACAAAAATTACGGCGCAGGCTCAACTCGAGAGGAAGCATGAAGTTTGAGGTCCCCAGAAACACGTGCACTTTGAATTTTTCAAAAATATTTAGACACGGCCGAATGGGGTTTCTCCAAAGTTTGCATGGAGAATTATGGCGAATTGAGCCTCCGCAGAAATTTTGTTGGTCGGTGTAATTCCTTTCATTGGGTGTAGATGGTTGATGTAATAACGATTTGCAAGTTGTTCATAGAATTACTATGAAATGTATAAAAATATATTTCACCATATTATTAACAACAGCCGAATTAAATCAATGAACCAAAAATTCAAAACCAAGATTTAAAAAATCCACGCAAATTTTACGTTCAACGGTGAATCCATCGATTAGCAAATTTGTTAACAGACAGTGGCAAAGTTTCACTAATAGCTTCTAAAATATGCATTTGCTACACAAAACTATTCCGACGAGCCAGAAATCCTGATCTTCTAGCTGGACACTCAGGTCGCCATACCTACAGAATGGGAAACGGGGTCCACTCGACTGTAACTGTAGAGTATTGATTTTCCTGGTCATCGTCCATCCACCACCACCGACATCGACAACATGTCTAATGAAATGGTAAAAGCATCCTGTCAAGAATCTCGTCCTTTTGTAACACACGATATCTGGTTGTGTCTGGAAAATGCGGGAAAATCCTTCCAAGATTTGCGTGCGTGCCGTGTTCTGCTCGGGATGGACTTAAGGATTTGACGTAACGTAACGCCTCAACCTGTCACCTGTGGGCAGGCCACACCAGATTTATGGGTAAGATTTCAAAGCAAGACATAGGTCATTAGGGCCAAGATGGGGGGCTGTTGGTTGGAGGTCAGAAGATGGTCGTACATCATGTTTATGCAAATGAGTGATGCTGTAAATTTGTGGTGAGGGGATTTCGAAGGAAATATTTGATGTCAAGCCTTAATCTGTCGGTGATTAGTGAGAGCAAGACACACACGTCTGGTGGTTTGATATTTGTTTGCGGACGTCTTAGGATGATTGATTGCCGTGTAGGAAGGTTTTCAGGTAATCCTTTTTGTATCGTGTAAACAATTTTTCACTGTCAGTATTTTTTCTATATCTAGGTCTGTCTTTAAAATCATATTAAATCAGTCTCAAATACCATCTCTTGAAATCAACTCTATTTACTCTCATCCCAACAAAAAACCCGACTTTCGTGAAATCAATACCCTCGCAATTCCCATCGGACTATCTTATTTAACACTTTGCCACCAATGTTCACCAAAGTCACGCAAATCATCCAGCCATCCCAAAACATTACCGACGGTCGAGGGAGGGTACGAAAAACCCACCAGGAAAAACACCTACATCATTCACCACCACTCTCCTCTCCACCCTACCTCCCACCAACAGTCAAAAAGCAGTCAAACCCGACACAAGACAATATAAAAGCATTAGTTACATTATTATCCTTTTTAGATTAGATACACCATCTGTAAACATTACAACACTCCTCGCGCGCGCACACCGAAAAATCGCATCACCCCTCGTCGAAGGATGCAAAGTGATTTATCGCCACCACCACCAACACATGAATCGAGGGGTGAAATCTGGGCTGGGGGAAAAAACTAGGTGTGTGCGTGTGCGCGGTCGAGGCAAAAACAGCTGATTTTTATTATTCACTTTTCGGCGCAATCAATAGCAAAGTGGCCGGAACGAACACGGTCAACGGGCGATGCAAAGGGGCTCGACCTGAAGGTTGTTCTATTTTATATTGTTAAAGCTGCTCGGAGCTGGGACGATGATTGACGTTTTTATTTTTAGTGTGTGCATAAATTAATGAGGTGTGGATGGGTGGATGACGTTGGCGTTTTTTTTTACGATGCATGGATTTTACTTGAAATGATCATTTTCTCATCGGGAATTTTTTGAAGTTAGATTTTTTTTATATAAAAAAATGATCAAAATTTGTTTTAAACTCTAAATTCAAGCAAAAAAAACTAAAAAAAATCTAAAAAATCTTGAGAAATACAGACTTGAAATGACCACAAAATTTCACAAAAGTTTAATTTTTAAGCAATCCAGAAATCATCAGTTGAAAAATAAGGGAGACTCTAAGAAAAACTAACTTTTCAAAAATTTCAAACTTGTAAGAAGTGTTTTATTACCAACCAGCATTCCGATAAATTAAGTCCGAAAAGGAAAATTGAATACAATTTTCTCAGCTTTTAGAAAATATTTGCAGGAGTGCACTTCCTTCATAAAATTTCTTTAAATAACAAAAAAACTCTACAACTCTCGAAACTGTTGACTTGAAAATAATGCACTTTATTGAAAAGTTTTTTTCCAAATTTATTTTGAATCGCAAAAAAAAAATAAAAAATTTCAATAAACTATATTTTAATCCTAATAATAACCGTCAGTCCTGATTTTCGGGTCAAAGATCAAAAATCACTCACTCATCGCCGAACGAATATCATTGCCGACTAAAGCGCGCAACCATTCGTGAGCGAACACGACTCGCTAGCTACAAATACTTCGTCCCTTTCTTTACCTTCTCCGCCCGTCGGCCAGAGTCAAAAGTCAATATGTTAAAAAAGGAGAGAATGTAGCAAAATACCAACGCGGCGCTCTTTTGGACATCACTACAACATTTTAATTTCTATTTGTATTTTTCATGGTAGAAATAGCTGTCAAATGTGTATAAACAAAATTGTTTTTATTTTTTTTTATAACTTCGAGTTCAAACTTTTAAAAAAAGATTATCAAAAACAAAGCCGATCGCAGACTATTTTGAGTCAGCTTTGAGCGAACCGATTCGAGAGAGAGGAATAACGAAAGAGAGAGAGAGAGAGAGTATTCAGTAGCGATTAGAATAGAGTGACAAACGGTAGAAAACGGTCAGGGCAGTTTTGCGTCGCTTTTTTTAAATGATTTAGAATTTATAAATTCAAGATGGCGACCATAATGGCGGTTATGAAATATTGAGAAAATTCATTTAATATTTTTTAAATGATTCAATTCAAAAATTTAAAAAAATGGTCAAAAATGTTCATGACTCGAACAAACCTTCGGCTAATCGAGTTTGGACTGAAGTCCTTAAAAATATTTCTTTCACAAATTCATTGATTTTTGTTTAATTTACATGTTGTGATACTTCATGCCTTTTTTTAATATAGTTTATTTTTATTGTATTTTTGTTTTTTTTGTAGGTATTTCTGTGAAAATATAAAGTTTTAAAAGTTTGAAATAATACCCGGGCAGACTTTAATAACAAAATTTATGCCATTTCAATAACAAATACTGTTAAAATAACAGCAAGTGTCATGGAAACTTCTTGCAAAATCCATTTATGCATAAGAGTTTATAACAGTTTATGTTATCATAACAAAATTTGTTATTGGTCTCATTTATTTGAAAGCAAAAACAACTTGGGAATAACATTTTTTGTTATGGAAGAATATTGGGGTGATCGGATTAGCTGTTAAAATAACAAAAATCTCGTTATATCCGTCTGCTCAGGGTATGAAATTCCAAATTTACCCGAGCAGGTAGAAATAACTTGGAAATAACATTTAATGATATTTAAAAATACTAGGCAAATAACATTTTATGTTATTTGTAACATGATTTGTTATTTGTCTTTATGCAATTTTTGTTATTGAATTGTTATTGTAATAACAGATTTATAACACCTTTTGTTATTCTTCGAACAAATCTTTGGTATTATTTTGTGTTTTTTTATCAACTAATCCGATCATCCCAATTACAATTAGAGATATTCTCCAATAACAAAAAATATTATTCCAAAGTTGTTTTGGCTTTCAACCAATAACAAATTCTGTTATAATAACATAAACTGTTATTAAACTCTTATACAAATATGGAATTTACAAGAAGACTCCATTACACTTTTTGTTATTTTAACAAATATTTGTTATTAAAATGGTATGGATTTTGTAATTACCGTCTGCTAGAGATATCTAATAAAATTGTTAGTTTCAATATTTTATTTCAGGGACTTATATTTTGTGTCCTAGAAAACTGTATATTTTATATATTTTTGTGTTTTTTTAAGTTAGTCACGAATTGTATAAAATAACACATTTATGCAATAATTTGTTATCATTTTAAAAGTGCATTGAAATTGAAGTGAAATTCAAAAGTTTTGTGACGGGGGCATTTGGATGCTGCAAAATTTAACCTTTTAGGCCGTGAAAAATCACTTGCTCTTTAGGAATAAATTTTGATTCAAATAAAAATATTTAGAGAGTCAACCAGAATATTCAAAAAAAATTACCACAGTCCTAAAATGTTCCATATCAGCTCCTAATGGTTCAGGCCAGTGTAGTTAGACATTTCATGACAAATTGAAAAGACTTTTCTAATGTGAATTCTACATTACAAAAGAGGTTACATGGGAAACCGATTTCAACTGAACTTACAAATCTTGAAAAAGTTCTATACATTATCTGAAACAGAGTTGCCAGATTGTGAAAAATTGTGAATTTTCGAAAAAAATGGTAGTGTTGCCAAAAATTAAATTGCTTAAAAAACTTATTTTCAGCACGTTATTAACAATTCAGTCAAAAAATTTAAATGTTTGTTCAAGCCATTTAAAAAAAAACATTATTTGGTTTTCAAAAGGGTTTAAAAATTAGTTTGTCATATTTTTATTAAAAATCAAACTTACACGAAAATAAAAATAAAAATACCTTGATTTTATTGAACATTTATGTCCAACTATCTTCCCTCTCAATTAACTTTGGCCGCTTGGCTTGGCGCACCAAATCCCGAAAATCGTCAAACCGATCCACTAAATGGCCTCCCCGGAACAACGACACTGCTAAGAAAGGCAATCAAATCATCAAACAAATCGTTTCCAGCTCCCGGAAAGAGCAGCGACCGATCGAGGAAGAACGTGTGGCCAATTCGGCTCGCACTTTGGGCTTCAATTCCAGACACTCGAGAGGGGTGGCGAAACCTCATAAAATCATAATGACATCATAAAAATCGAATCACAAAATCCGGGCAGGGTTTTCCCTCTTTTTTTATGGTGTTTGCCATTTTTGGCGGCTATAGCAATTTCCAGAAAATGGGGCAGGAAAATCGTACACTTTCTTTGTGTCGTCCCCCCACTTTGTTGTGTAAGTGTGTAGAAAGTGAAAAGATAACGGTAGGAAAATCCATGCAATCTGAAAGAGGTTAAATTTTCATACATGTGAGGTGGCTTTTTGCTGCAAGGAAAAGTTTATCCATAAAGGACCAATTGTCTGCGCAGCGGGAATTTCCCTCCTTGCAAGCATCTTCGGGGAGAGCCAACCTGGGAAAACTACACACACTACTAATTACGCGGTTCATTAGTCCACTGCAAGAAGCCCACATTTGGTCCCGATAATAAGGTTGATTGGAAAAGTTGATCCTTTTTGTGGAAACGGCATTCCACTGTTCCTTTGGAAAATTTCCCCAAAAGCATCCGCATGATCCCGGTTAAAGCCACTCCCTTTTCGGCAAGACAAGATAACCTTGAAATATTGGCAAGCATCTGCAGAGCACTTTTCGGCGCAAAGATTATATTCAAAGTGATCTCTGCAGCATTAGGAGACGGCAGATTTTGGGTGGGGGGCCTTGCAGTCTCAAGTTTTTCTGGTGCAAAAACGTGACCAGACTGTGGGAAAAGGACAACACCAGCAGCTTGGGGGTAAGACTGATTGATTTATGGGATACGATAATGCGTGTGAGCTTTGACTTTTTTTAAGCGAGCAGTTTATTGAGCGATTTGGGAGGATTTGAAGATTTTGTGTTAGTGTTGGTTTTAAAGATATTTTTTGCAACAGAGCAATTCTAGCTCAAATCAGGAATTTTTCTGATACTTTTGTACCCGTCCCTCTCCGATTTCAATGAAACTTTGTAGACGTGTTATCCTAGGCCTATAAAAGCCATTTTTGTGCATATGGAGCAAATAGTACTCGAGAATAACATTTGAGAAGGGCGTAAGGTATTTAAATATTTTTGTATTCTGTAATTTAAAAATTATTGTATCTCGAAGCCGTTGCGTCGTATCAAAAAGTGGTCAAAGACAAACTTGTAGGAAATTGGACGGGCTTTCTGAAAAAAATATACTGAAACAAAAATACACGCCACATCTATGAGATTTTTTGATTTTTAAGTCTAAAACTTAAATTTGAAGGTGATGTCACGATTTTTTTTCGTTTAAAATTTTTGAGGAAATAGCCTAAAATGTTACCAAAAGACTGACGAAAAATGCAGGATTGTATGTCTCTCCTAAAAAAATACAAAAATCATTTACTAAAACTGTTGTTTTTAAAAGTGGTCTAAACGTCAAAATTTTTAAAAACCGATAGTGGGAATCGATTCTCCAGACAATTTTACATAAAAGTCTCCGAATTGACCATTGTCCTATGTCCAATCCTTGGGAAGATACAGCAGTTTTAAAAATAAAAATGTTGAAAAAACGGGATTTTTGGTGGTTTTTGACAATTTCTATATGACAGACTTGGTTTTTCAGTCTCGTAAATATTTTTAACGGAAAGCTCGTCCAATTTCTCATAAGTTTGCCTTTGACAGCATTTCAATTGGATGTAAGGGCTTACAGATATAAGCTTAATTACATTGCTTATAACTGAAAATAGAATATTTTTTTCAGTGTGGTAGAAACCAGGATAGTAAATTTGATTACGTAAATATAAAAACGATATAAATCAAAAAGCTTTTACGATACGATGCAACGGCTTCGAGATACAGTAATTTTTAAATTGCAAAATACTAAAATATTTAAATACCTTACGCCCTTCTCAAATGTTATTCTCGAGTACTATTGGCTCCATATACACAAAAATGACTTATATAGGCCTAGGATAACATGTCTACAAAGTTTCATTGAAATCGGAAAGGGTCGGGTACAAAAGTACCAGAAAAAATTCTGATTTGAGCTGGAATTGCTCAACAACAAACCAAAGGTTTTCGAAATGCCAACACTGTAGGTTAAAAGAATCTTTGGATCAATCTTTATTAGGAATATTAGTGGATTAGAAAACAATGCATTTACCGATAATATCTGGCTCAATATTCATTCATTTTTCGATGCATTTTTCAGTCTTTTTTAAACGGCGTAGTTCGATGATTTCATACTCAACCTAGATTTTCTTCCTTCCTTGATTTGTTGATGCTTGGAGAATCGACTGTTCTTGAAATAGTTTACCTAAGGGTACTTTGAACTTACCACACAAAATTGGTTTAGCGTGTAACACAATTTTTTCTTTGAAAATTTTAGAAGACTACAAGATACAAAACATTAAAAATCGAAAAGAAAATTGTACGGAACTGAATAAATTTTTGTTACTTTGTTAATATGTTTCACAAAACGGTCACTGTACTCTAGGGTGCCCAGAAAATTGGACTTTTTTTCAAAACCTCGCTCCACAAGCGGAGTATTGTTCCTTTAGCAATATTAGGACTCTTGGCCAAATATGATGAAAATGGGTCAACATTTACCCATTGATACTCGAAAGTGACGTTTCCATAAAAATTTATGGAAACCACAATTTTCTTACGGTTTGGTCTGTACGGTGCGCTACTTCCATTCAAATATTGTTTTTACCAACTTTCGGGTAACAATGGGTTAATCTCAACCAATTTCGCTCAAAAGTTGCACAGATGTTTAGAATATAAAAAAAAACTGTTTTCTGCTTGTAAAGCAGGGGGTAAGTTTTTTGGAGCACCATACTCTCTTGTTGACAAAAATATAAATAAAATCATGATTATTAATGTCTTAAATATTCATAATTAAGGATTCCTAAATTACTTTTCATAAGCTTTCTAAGATTAAAAAAAAACGAAAAAGAAACTATTAAATAAATGTTGAAAAGTCTCTAAAAATTACGAATAAACAACTTAAGATCCTGAAATTCTATTCAAAATTCTGTAGCTTGAACATTTTTCCATAAAATTATAGATATTTTCCAAACATTCATCGACATTGAATGGAAGTTACAATTCGGATAGTTATTTCTTTGAGATCAATTCAGGCTTTCTGTTTTTCTTTGTTTTTTTTTAATTTTTAAATATTTGAATATCAAACCTGTTCGAGCATGATATATTAATAAATGTTTTTTCAATGAGAAATTTTGAAGAAAGTTTCAAAAATGTCGATGGTTGGATTTTCTGTAGTTAAAATAAATGTTGGTTTTCTCTTAAATGCGGTGAACTTAATCATAAAAACTTTTCGATTGCAAATTTAATTTTACATAAAAAACTTAAGCCATTAAATTTTTTTGACTGAAATTTCTTTTTTTCCAAAAAAACTCAACTTTTTCAAAAATTATAACTCGGCAATTTTTTGTCCATTCCACAGTGGTCCAGATCGCAAAATTAAACGGAAAACGGATTTTCCCAAAAAATATGAAGTTTTTGGGCTTTGGTGTCCTCAGAAGAGTTGTTGCAAATGGAAAGAGCAACTTTTGGTTTGATTCAAAATTAGGGTGGTTCACGGTAAGGGTGATTTTGAAAATCTAACTTGTCAGGAATATGGCGCTTTTCGAGATATTTGAGTTTTAAATTTGCATCTTTTTTACCGTAAAATGGCTGTTACTTTTGACCCTTGAGTCCAAATTGAAGTGTCAGAAAATAAAAAAATATCTAAAAGTGCTCCAAACAACACTTTTCTCTAAAACTTAACCCTGAATTATTACGTTAAAAAACTGATTTTTGAAGGCTTACTCAGATGTTTTCTCTAAATTTGGTCGTAGAAGGCGTAGATTGCGTGATAAAATGTTGGTGTATTCGTCAAAGTAACAACAACTTTTTAGAAGACGAAAAAAATTCCAAAAATATTCCTGAAAAGTTGGATTTTCAAAATCACCCTAATTGTGAACCATCCTTATTTTGAACAAAACCAAAAGTTACCCTTTTCCATTTGCAACAACTCATCTGAAGACACCAAATCTCATAAACTTCACAATTTTTCGGAAAATGCATTTTCCATTTAATTTTGCGATCTAGACCACTGTGCATTCTTTTGTATGGTTCAAAGGTTGCGTTTTTTGTATATCGTAATTACATATCAAAAATATTTAAAAAAAAAAATTAAAATAGATTTAAGGAAATTGATTTTTGATAGCAAATTAATTTCAAAATAGTCAAGTTAATATTTTCTAGTCGATTTGGTGTTTTCGGCAAAGTTTTAGGTATTGTTGAGGATTGTTCAGAAAAAATAGGTACAAGGAAAAAAAATGCCTATTTCCAAATTAATTTTTTATCCAAAAATCAATTTCCTGAAATCTGTATTTTTTTATTTGTGTGATTTGTACAAACGCAAATTTTGAGCCAAAGAAAAGTATGGACAAAAACATTGCCACCTTATTTATATTTATTGTAAAAAAAGAGTGCTTTGGAAAAATATAAATTTCAGTCAAAAACAATATGACTTCAGCTTTTATGTGAAATTAAACTTCCAATCGAAAATTCTTTTCAGATTTATTGATTTTAATTTGTGACTTTTCAAGGAATTTTTGATTGAGGACTATTCAGAAGTTTGTGAGGACTATTCAGAAAAAATAGGTACCCAAAATGTCCCAAAATCCGTTTTTTTTATTTTTGATTTTTTTATATGTTTCAAAATTGTGTTAAACACAATTCACATTCTTCGCAGATTCCCAGCAACAGGTCCCTCTGCACACCGCATCACACCGATTTGTAATCCAAACTTTATTTACTTTCTTATTAAATTTCGCCACGTGTCACCTACTAGCAAAAGGTGGGGTGGAAGGGATGCTGACACGCTCCAGCGATTTGTATCACACCCACTATTGCTTGGCGGCTTCTGCCAAGCAGAAAAAAACACGAACACAGATTTGAAAACAAACCCACAAACAGAGATTTCCCATCTATATTTGCACTGCCGCACATTTAAGGGGGAAGGCAGATCGACTTCGCCACAGGAAACTAATAAAGTGAATATGAAGTCAAATTGATTCGTTCAACGGCGCAATCTGGATAATCTGGAGCTGATGGATGGAATTACATCCCCGTGGTGACGACATTCCTCACCTTTCCCCCTCTTCGATTTGGAAGGAATTTCGAATTTCTCGAGTTGAAAAAGGGGTGAAATTGTCTGCTCGAGGCTGTGTGGGGAGAATGTTTCAGGAATTTCGGAATGAATTGATTTCGACACAAAAAAGATGATCATTGCTACGTCTAACCCAAAAGGTAAACATGGCTTGTTGAGCGAACAAAAAAAAACCTGTCTAAATCGTATCGAATTTCAGTGGTGGTCGCCGACCGCACAGCATACCTGTGGCCAACTTGAACTAATGTCGATGATCTGATTTTTTTCACTTTCGATGGAATTCAAATTATTGGGTTGGGCAGGGTTGCCAAAAATTGGAAACAATTGCGCCACAAAACTTCTCCACGTGGGATCCACAAAATTTATTCACACTCATGTAAGGCGAGGACCACGTGGATTTACGGCCGGGAATTATTCTCCTCGCGCATATATAAATTGACATTGTGGGGATTAGGCGTTGACTTGGCCGGGCCGCCAGTCAGCGTTGGGCAGAATTTATAGCCTGGTGGGAGGTCGTCCCCCTGGGCAGCAGGGATCTGGCGCGCGGAAAATGTAGGGTTAACCATGCTGTGATGGCGTGGAAAGTCCGTTGGATTTTGCATTTTTTTCTGTTGTTGTTCTTGAGCTTTCTGACCTATAAATTTTAGCTGCTCGGGGATCTTGAGGAAGGCTGCTGGACAGATTTGTGACTGTGTGGATTTGGAGAATACTTTGGGGGTTGCTAGAGCTTCGAATTATGGATTTTTGTTTTTGTTTTTTTTTTCGTTTTACTATGGTTTTGCTCGATTCTTTAATCAAGGAAAGTCATATCATTGCATTTGGCTAAAAATCATGGGATTGAAATTCAAGTAAAGATTTCAAAACTGATAGTTGCAGAGGAGAAATCTGGATTGAAAATGAATTACAGAGAAAAAAAACTTGGGAGGTTGAAAACTTGCTACCTTCAATATTTTCCACTTATGAGGAATTTGACAGTTTTTGTTGACACACAATCTGCCACCTTTTCCAGATGTTATAATATCATTTGTTTTGCAAATCACACTTGAGTAATTTTCAACAACTTTACAGTTATTTGCCAGATCTTTAATTTTGATTTTTATGAAACTTTCTCCAAACATTTCCGGTGTAAAAAGAAGCCATTTTGCATAATTATTTTGTCTTTAATTTAGGTCTCCATGGATGCTTACAAAATCTTTAAAGGGGATTTCCTGATCTATTTGTTATCTACGTCAAAGTTGCAGGCCTTTCAAAAAAAAATAGGTACACGGAAAAAACTTTTTTTTATGTTTTTACTTTTTATCCCTAAAAACTTGAGAATTCAACATTTTTTTTTGATTTTCGTTTTTTTAAATATATTGCATAAATAAGGTGCAAAATCTGCTAGCAGAGTTATGATTTTTTTAATATGATTTAAAAAAAAACCCCCTGAAAAACTGTCAAACAAAAATTGAAAAATCATTTTAAGATGGAAAATGAAACTTGCAATCCTAAATGACTTCACCCATTTGTTTTCATATAATAGGTATTTGAAGGTGAAATTGTGTCGAAACTTGATTGACATTTAAAACTACTTTCTTAATTTAATTCACTCCTAAAAAATATTTTCGAAAAGTTGGGAAAATTTCCCACATTTTCACTTTTTGATTTTGTTGAAAGCAGTCCTTTCTGCTTGCTGAGATAACATATCTTAAAATTAAACTTTGTGAAAAAATCTTTTTTTTCAGTTTCATCGAACTAGCCCTAATTTATGAAAATGTCCAAGATAAGTTTTTAGCCTGAAAATTTCACAATAGCTTCATTTATCAACATTGAAAATTGTTTTCTAGATATTAAGCCTTATTAAAGGTACATATTTTGCAAGGTTGTTAACGATAAAATTATCGAGGTTCGATAACGATAACGATAGTTCTATTGTTCTATCGTCAGGACGATAACGATAATCTGTCGTTATCGTTATCGTTATTCTGATAATTATCGGCGATGATTTTATCGACGATAACGGACGATATCTTATATTTTATATATTTCTAAAATAAACTAAACCAACCAAATTATGTTGAATTTTCATGCTTCCTCATAGTACTTATTTTTTTGATAAGTTTCAAAGCATAAATATTAAAAAAAATCATAAAATACCGTATTTTGAAAAAGCACTAAATTTTTTAAAATTAACAATATGGGTATCAAACGATTCGAAATTTTGCATGTATTTTAACTGTTTGAGAGTTTTTTGAAGGAAATACTCACATTTTCACAAAATAACGTATTTTCTCAAAAATACTCAAATTTTTATAATTGCAATACGAGTATTAAACGATTTGAAATTTTGCATGTATTTGAGCTGTTTTAGAGTTTTTTGAATGAAATATTGAAATTTTCACAAAATACCGTATTTTCTCGAAAATTCTCAAATTTTTATAATTGCAATACGAGTATCAAACGATTTGAAATATTGCGAATATTTGAGCTGTTTTAGAGTTTTTTGAATAAAATACTGAAATTTTCACAAAATACCGTATTTTCTCGAAAATTCTCAAATTTGTAAAATTGCAATATGGGCATCAAACGATTTGAAACTTTGCATGTATTTTCACTGTTTAAGAGGTGGGTAAAAGTTCACTTCGATTGATACCCATATTGCAAACCATGAAAATTTGATTTTAAAAATACGGTATATAAATTTAAGTATTGCATTCAAAAAACTCTAAAACAGTGAAAATGCATGCAAAATTTCGAATCGTTTGATACCCATATTGCGAATTATAAAAAAATTGAGTATGTTCGAGAAAATACGGTATTTTTTGAAAATTTCAGTATTTCATTCAAAAACTCTAAAACAGTAAAAGAAACATGCAAAATATCGAATCGTTTAATACCCATATTACGAAATATAAAAATTTGAGTATATTCGAGAAAATACGGTATTATGTGAAAATTTGAGTATTTCATTCAAAAAACTCTAAAACAGTGAAAATTCATGTAAAATTTCTCATCGTTTGTTACCCATATTGAAAATTATAAAAAATTTGAATACTTTGAAAAAAAAAAATACGGTATGTTGTCATTTTTCAAATGTATTTATATTTTGAAACTAACCATATTATCAAAAAAAAATACTAAGAGGAAGCTTGAAGATTGAACATAATTTGGTTGGTTTTAGTCAATTTCAGAAATATATTAAATTTAAGTTATCGTCCGTTACGGTCGAAACAATTATCGGAATAACGATAACGATAGATTATCGTTATCGTTAGACGATAATATTATCTACGATTATTCTATCGATTAAACACCTTGATATTTTGGGAATTAAAGTTAAAGTGATAATATGTCAATTAGATTAGATTTTTTTTCGGTGTACCTATTTTTATTCGAAAAATTCACCAGTCGCCAAATTTATCAAAAAAATTGGAAACAAACGTAAAATTAAAGGAAAATAAAAAAAACAAAAAGTTTTTTTTCATATTTTTTAAGACATTTGCAAAAACTGTTTGCTATTTTTAAGCCTTAAATTTTTTTTTGAATTTACAAACAGGCAAATTTTTATTTTATTTTTTAACATTTTTATGTGAAATTGAAGTAAAAAATATTTTGAACAACAACATTTTGAAATGTTGGTCTTAATTTTATTTTTACGAATTATGTCAAAGAAAATGTGAAATAGATCATTTTCGATTGCATATCTACTTAAGCATTTGATTTGTTGATTTTTTTAGAGAGCATTTTAAGTGTTTTTTTTTAATATTTCCATTGAAAATAATTAAATAACCATGAAAAATTGTTTGTCCATGCTTCTCTTAGCCTCAACAAGGCAACTGTTCGGGCCTTGATAACATATAAAAATACATTAATAAAATAAATATCCAAATCCATTTCCAGTAATTTTAGAAACTTGCTCTATTATTAAAACATAAACAATTTGTGTGACATTTTCAGTTTTTGTTAATTTTTATAAAATAATTTCAAGGATAGTCGCAACCTCTTTATTTCTTACATATGCAAATCTCCTCTTATCTTAAATATGAATTTTCTTGCAATACGTATACGTATTAATACCTAAAAAAGCTCAAAAAGTCCAAGTTTGAATCATTTTTTTTAATGTCAGTGGACTTATTCTGTGTCGATATTGAAGGGACTGTCGTAAGCAGGTAGTATACAATTATAGAACGAAAAATTAAAGCAAGCTACTTGAAGGGACTGAAAAATTAATTGACAGATGGGACATTACTGATATTAAGAGGTTCGCAGCCAAAGAGTCGGCTGTAGTGTATTTTACATTGAAAAGACACTACTTCAAAACGTGTGGCACAAAAGAATCGCAATCATTTTTTTTAAAGCCGCCAAATGATTGTTAAACCACATTTCCAGAATTTTTGCTTTCAACATGCAGTTTGATCTGTTTTCTATGTTTAACAAGTTAAAATTCGAAAGCAATTTATGACTTTACAAAATCATCTCTCTCGATCACCATTCACAAACCCCTCCACTGTTCACTTCCTAAGCTCGTCTATTTTCCTCTGTGTTTGTCCACCTTAAAAGCCCATTTGCATTCGGGAAACTGGTCTTCCGTGGAACTACCGGCCTGCATCTGAGCCTGATTCTGTTGTTTACCCAAAACTTAAAAAGAGAGAGAGAAAAAACAACCTTCAAGAAACCAAGATGTATCATATTCGAGATTTGCTAAGAAGCTAAGAAGACCCTCACGTGGATCACGATCGTCCGCTTCCCCAGCAGCCAGCAGTGTTTGATCTGTCTTCTTCTCTGCTCTGCTCCGTACCTGACTTGAGATGCAACCTGCCAACATGTCATAAAACTGCTGCTACCTTAGCCGGTCGCCGTTGTGTGTAACGTGAGGAAAACGTCATTAGTACAAAATTTCACACCAGCCTGCCAAAATATTTATTAGTCTCGGGCTTTATTTACTCATCCATATTTCAGCGCGCTCTGCAGCGATGCCTGGCCTCAACGTTGGACGTTAGTCTTTTTTATATATTTGGTGTTGTTCTTGTGCTCAATGTTAGCCGATGTCGTCGTTTGTTACCGTTGAATGCCTTCGGGAAGGTCGCATTCCGGGGGAGTTTGAATTTTTTGTTTGTTTCAAATTTTTGAGATTTGTAACTAGTTGGAAAAATGCGTATGAGTAAAATTTTATGAATTATCTTAAAAAAACTGGATATCTTAAAATTTCATTCTGACACGTGTTAAACTCGCTGACATCCCCTAGCAGAATCACGGCAGGAAATTACTGGAGGCGAAAATTTGTCTGTGTTTATCACACACGTCCAAACAGCGGGCGAGGGATGACCGTCATCGTCATTGGAATCCCGGTCTAATAAATAATGAACCAGCAGCAGCAGCAGCAGCCCCGAAAAGCTGAAACCTTTTAACCCTCGCATTTTCAGTTTTGTGCCCAAGGGAGAAAGCCACGAAGGAGAAAGGAAATGTGGAGTGGTTCTGAAGATATGATTTTTGTTTTGTTAATTTTATTCACGTTAAATCTTCAAATATTTTGATTTGAAATTGTATGTGTAATACACTAACATGTTTTGATTTAGCTGAAAACATTTTGCATCATTTGTTCAACCCAACAAATTTTCCAAGAATTTTGATTGCTGTCCGTACAAAAAAATGCGAATATATTTAAATAGCGGTATCTTGAAAACGAAATTTCTGATCGATCTTTTGTCTTCGGCAAAACTTATGATATCGCTTAGAACCTTTAAGAAAAAATAGTTACACTCTTAAAAAATAACTATTTTTTGAATCGAATTTTCACAACGATTTTGAAAAATAACCATTTTTTTTAATCCGACAAAAATGTCATCTTTTGAACTAAGGCACCAGCTTTTCAAAATTCATTTGGCAATGTTGCCATTTTTTTGAAAAAAAATCATGAAAAAATTGGCTAATAAATATTTTGACTTAATTTTAAATGTAAAATTTTATTTCCAATCGAAAAGTAATTCAAACGATTTTCAATACCGTGAACCGTTTTAAGATATAAACACTTAACATATGTGTTTTGTTCATAACTTGACTTTCTAAACCTGTCATGAACAAGCTTTTTTTTCACAAAATTTTAAATAGCTCAACCAATGCATTGCAAAAATATAGCCTCGAAAATAACGAGTTTTTTGTTTAAAAAAACTAAATTTCAAATCTCAACCCCCATTTAAAAAAAAGCAATCGTATGACGAAAAGATGTGGTTGTTCTGAAATTTATGACCTTATAAAAAATTGCAATTTTGATCCCGGGCAGACGGTAATAACAAAATTCATGTCATTTCAATAACAAATACTGTTAAAATAACAGAAAGTGTTATGCATTCTTTATAAAAATTCAATTTTTGCATAAGAGTTGAATAACACTTTATGTTATCATAACAAAATTTGTTATTAGTCTGATATTGATTGAAAGCAAAAACATCTTGAGAATAACATTTTTTGTTATGAAAGAATAACTCCAACTAATATTGGGATGATCGGATTAGTTGTTAAAATAACAAAAAATAATAACAAAGATTTGTTCGAAGAATAACTTAAACTGATATTAGTCTGTTATTACAATAACAATCCAATAACAAAAAAAATCATAACGACGAATAACAAATCTTGTTATAAATAACATAAAATGTTATTGGCTTAGTATTTTCAAATATCAAAAAATGTTATTCCAAAGTTATAACGGTCTGCTCGGGATGAATCTCTTAAATGATATTAAGAAACATTTCAAAAGTTGTATGATTTCCTGTTACATAGTTTTAAAACCAAGAAACAAATATTTTCAATTTTTATTTTGAACTTATTTTGAACTTTTTGTGTACACAGCAAAAAATCCGATGGTAAAATCGCATGCAAAAGCATGCACATCACCTTCGTCAAAATAAACACTTAATATTACACACTGCATGTACAATTTTTGCAAACACAAAAAAAAGTTGCAACCAAAGGAATTAAAACCCCGCACCAACAGTACGGACTGACGCCTTAGCCCACTCGGCCATCAGACCGATGAAAAGCTGTAAGGATAAACGCATATATGAGCTTGACATTTCGGACAAGTAGGTTTCCCATACTAATGGGCTACATATTTCAGGGTGTAAAATCACATAAAATTGCATAAAATAATGCAATATTTAATTTACATCCAGACCTTTTACACGCAGCTGGATTACTACTTTTTTAGCTATGTACATTTGTAAAAAAATGTTTATCTGTGATAATTTTTCAAGAAAAAAAAGTATTTGGAGTTATGCAATTGAATTAAAAAGTTTTAATCAGATTTCATGTTTTCACTTAATTTCTCATGTAATAATCTTATTTACTTTATTTACTAAATTTATAAAACATTCTTTATTAAACCCTTTAAATTTCAAAAACTTTTTTGTTTAAAACATTATTTTGAAAAAAAAATATGAAGATACTCTAAATTTCCAATTATTTTGTGTATTTTTTTATGTTATTTTTCATACATTTTCTATGCCAATTTTGCATATTTTTTTTCCTTGCAAGTCTCCATACAACTTTGCGGTGTGGTCAATTGACATGTGAATATTCAAAATTCGATAGCTTTAGAAAGATTTTTTGAGCCTTCGGTAAATTTGTTGGTTATTGAAACTTTTCAGTAGAAAAAACAGCAAAAGTAGAAAACCCAAAATATGTTTGTTTTGTTTTATCATAATTTATTTGAGGAAGCACAAAAAAGTAAAGCAACTTGACAAAATGTTAAAAAAATGCACAGATTTCAAGTTAGGGGCATTTAAAGTTAAATTATCTTTTTTGAAGGTAAATTTTCATTTAAATTTTGTAAATGAAAATCACACCCTGAAACAATAAGTAAAAAAGTAAAACAAATAGATTTTTTTCTCTTTTGACGTGTAACATTTTCACGAAAAACTAGATGTTTTTTCAGAAATTTTCCTGTAATACAACGTTTCGGATATTTTTGGTTTTTCTGAAAGAGCACACGATTTTGAACCAATTTGCATCACTACCTCAAAAGTGTTGATAAGTGATTTTGTGAAAAATGAGTTGGTACAAATTTTATTTAAAGTTTTTGTCTCCCCCCTTTCAAAGTTGGCCCGAAAATCAGGGGACAATTTTTGTTTAAACTTCAAAATTTCAATGAAAATTTTACTACATTCAGCTGAAATCAATTTAAAATGCGTTTTCCTGCATTTAGAATCACTTTAAGCATGTTTGAGTTGCTTTATAAATCTCTTGAATTTTTAAAAATTTTCGATGTTTAAGTTTTTTTTTTTGAAAATTAATGACTAATGAACTTTGAAAAAAATTGCATTGTCCTTATAAGCCCTAATTTTTAGAGATTTTTAAAGACAGGTATAAACATTTAATTATTACCTAAAAAGACATCAAAGTATTTTTAAAATCGTTTGTTTTGATATAGATTTTTAAATATTTATAAACCCATTTTCTTTGACCAGTCCGAAAAATTGCATGGAGACTTTAACTTTAAAGAATGTACGGTAAATTGCTACCTAAATTGTATAAAAAAAACAAAATCATACATTTCGATTAAAAAAATATATTTTTTCGGTACAAGTCTGTTCATAGAAATTTCTTTCTTTTCAAAAATTATCCTAATTTGTTTGATCTGATGAAAAAAAAAATAAAATAAAATAAAAAAAAATTGAAAGAGTATGAGGAAATTATAATTTTGGGAATAAACTTGCCTCTCCATGGAGAGTGCTGCTTAAAAAATTTCTTCTCAGAAATCTTCACTAAAACGTTTTTTAGCCAAAATTAAATTTTAAGAACCACCCAACCATCCAAAAAGCCTCGCACTGACTCGTTGACGAGCGGCAGCACAACCTGAAAAAGTGGTGTCTGTGCCGAGATTGTCACACACAACAACAACAAAAATAAGACAGGAAAACTTGGCATCCCACCGCGTGTGGCTGATGGAAAACCGCCCTGCCACTTCTCCCTTCACACAACTTTAGGGTGGAAGGGTGTGGGTGGTGGTGTGAAAATAAATCTTTTCCCAGTAAATCTATTTGGGATTAATAGCACATTACTGGCCACGGCACTATTTATCATGTTGGGAAAATCTTTTCCGGGCGCCCGAGATGGAGAGGGGAAATGACTTTTTGATTTTTCCTTCGTGCAACCCCTCTGTGCTGTTATGGGGTAATTTTCACTCATTCACAATTTCACGCCTAATTTCGGCCAAATCAGGTTAGTTTGGAATTTGGCTGCGATCACTCAATGGCTTATCACGAGGATGTTTTTCGGCGAAATTAAGAATTGTTTTGTCATGTAATGATCAGCCGGACAAACAAGCCTGAGCAATTTTTACCAAAAAGGTATTCGGTGTACTTCTGCGAGGGTACGAAAATGAGAACCTGGGCACAAGATAATGCATTAATTGCACTTTCTCATTTGGATGCATGTCTCATTATACCTCATTATGGAGCAATAATTGAACTTGGTAGGTGGACGATTCAAACTATGAAATCTTGATATGAAATTTTTGTTTTGGCAAAATTTTCATGATATTTTCAAGCGTGTTTTTATATTATGTTTTTTTCTCGTTTCATCTTCAGTATCAGTTCAAAAATGCTCCAACTAAATCCAACACCGAACCACACGCAACCTGCGGCAAAGTTGTAGCTTTTAATCTACTTTAATTCTTTCGAGGATTACCAACGAGCTGGTGCTGGAGCAAACTTTGTGCAAAATTGATAATAAATACATGTGCGAATAGACGCAGCAAGCAAGCAGGCAAATTCAGGTGTATTTAGAGCCAGCATCTTTGCTGGGGATTGAAAGGAATTCTCGACAGACTTTAAGACAAAGACTAGAACAAGAAAAGCGCTTCTTGACGACGATTTGCTTGTGCAAGACGAACGGCTTGGGCGTTGACTTCTTATGTGGGTTGCTTACTGCTTATGCAGGTGTGTTTCCTGAACATTCTTGAATCTTTTGCTTGTATTTTTCCTACGATGAAAACAGGTTAAGGGGTAACTAATAGCAATGGCAATGAAAATGTTGCCCCGTATTTTTTTATGAAATCATTCTACAAATTAATTTAATTTTTTATTTTTGTGTTCATTGTAAGGGTCCTGAGACATTCCTATAAGCCAAAATTAAACTGAAATTTGACTAAAATTCCAAAACATTACAAAATTGGTTATTAAAAATTGATTCTTAAGATAATTTTTAAATCGATGCGGGTCTAAATATAAAGTTCAGAGTAAGAGAGTTAAGTTAACTCTCTTACTCTAACAGTGTTGCAAATGAGTGATAGAAATGCTATCAACTGATTATCTTTGCACCAAAAACATCCGAGAGAATAGCGGCCGTTCTTGTGTCTCGTGATTCCTAGCGATGTCATTCTCTCTCTATCACTCCTTCACTTTTCATCGACTCTGCGCTTTCACCGCTGAGTCTCTCAATCTCTTCGTAAACTGCAATTAAAGATGGCGATTAGGATCCGACCACGCATGACGCGTTAGCGAAATTGGTTTTGTGGCGGCTTTTGTGGTTAAACGCTGTTGCGGTAGGATGATCGTGGAAGCGGGAATGAAAGAAAAGAAAAATATCAATCACGAGTGTGTAAACACGAAAACGTGTTCGGCTATGTTCGGCGCTGAGAGTTTCAATGAGGAGAGAAGAGCAGTTGTGTTTGAGGCATGAATATTCAGGCGGGATAATTGTAGTTGCTGAGAGCTGATATTTTGATATCAGATATAACCCTGGAGTTAACTTTTTCTTTCTAGCGGCGTACTGGAGTTCCAATCCAGAGGTCGTGAGTTCGATTCAGGTACCGGGATGATGATTAAAAAAAAATCATATTTCAGTTCTAATTCCGTAGCCCTTACAATTTAAATTTGATTCTATATCTAGACATTTCATAGACATTCATATTTTAATAAAACAAGCGAGTTCTTTTAGTGAAAAATGTCATGTAATCCGATTTCGGGCGTCGATCTAAAAATTCACCAAAAGTTCATTTTCAACCAATTTTGGATATTTAAAAAGCATTGATAAAAAGAAATCTTAAAAGTTAAGGAATTTTAGGGTTGGAAGTTTGAACTGTTTTATGTGACTTTGCCTTTTTTACAATTTTAATGATTATGGTAAAATGTGAAAAACAAATGAAAACTTGAAAAAAGTGTAACTGTAAAACCTTAAAAAATAGGAAAAGCAAAATTCAATGTAGGAGGTGGAAGAGTAAGCTAAATACTATCAAAAACAAACCTAAACGAAACAAAATAAAATTCTCAAACATAAAACAAAAGAAGTAATGTTTTTCCTCGAACAAAAGTTTTTCAAAATTACCTCCTAAATAAGGGAAAAATTAAAATTAAAAAAAAAATAGGCAGTAGAAGGTTAATTTATAAGTGTTTTTACTTTTCATTTTTACTTTTTCTGGTCGATAGCAAAAAAGTTCATAGAATGTTCTACCAAAAATGGCAAATTAAAAAATTTCAGCATACAAAATTCAGATATCATCAAAACAAAAACCAAAAAAAGAACAAAGTTTTTTTGTTAATTGAGCAATTCTCTACGAAGTCGATCTTTTTTTCTAAATTTTAGTTTTGTATTTTTTAATCCGGCTGAAACGTTTATGGTACTTTGGTTGTTCGTTGCCCAAAGAAGTCATTTTGCATCATTAGTTTGTCCATATAATTTTCCATACAAATTTGGAAGCTGTCCATACAAAAAAGATGAATGAAAATTCAAAAATCTGTATCTTTTGAAGGATTGTTTGATCGATTTGGTGTCTTCGGCAAAGTTGTATGTATGGATAAGGACTACACTGAAATAACATGATACACGGTAAAAACAAATTAATGATTTTTAATTTAACTTTTTGTCACTAAAACTTGATTTGGAAAAAAACACTATTTTAATTTTTATTGATATGTTTTAGGGGACGTCAAATGCCAGCTTTTAAGAAATTTTCAGGTTGTTCAAAACATCTTTCAACGAGCTATGAATTTTTGAATCAATACTGATTTAAAAAAAATCGAAATATTGGTCGCCAACATTCTTTATCTTCATTTTTGGATGTAAAATCAAATTTGCAATCAAAAAGTACTTAAGTGAATTTGTGATAAAGTGCACCATTTTCAAGTTATAACCATTTTTAGGCAACTTTTGAAAATAGTTGCAGTTTTTAATTTTTTTTAATTAGTGCACATGTTTAACCACTTTTGAAAAAAAAGAAAAGCTGAGAAAATTCTCTAAATTTTGCTTTTTTGAACTTTGTTGATACGACCGTTAGTTGCTGAGATATTACCATGCAAAGGTTAAAAAACAGGAAAATTGATGTTTTCTAAGTCTCACCCAAACAACCCACCTTTTTCAAACTTCGATACCTCAGCAACTTGTTGAAATATACTAACTTTTCAACATTGGAACCACCCCAGCTAGTAATAGAATTCCGAGAACCACTCTAGGTTACTCGCGAGCTTAGTAGACACAGTATACTGAATTTATAGTAAGCTAATAGAGCTTTATGGCAAACTACAATTAAGTAGTATTTGAAGAAGTGGTGTAAGTGACACATACATGTAAATAGTAATATTAAGTAAAATGTGAATTATGGTATGTAACGATAACGGAACATGTAAAAGATTGTTGATAGGATTAGGATTAATTTAATAAAATTATCTTCTGAATGCACTTGAAGCAAGACTTGAATTCTTATTCTGCGCATAAGATCACAAACTGGTTTCCGGTAGCACGTAACCTTCAACACAACTAATAGTCTGATTTACGATCACATGTTTTTTGAAAAAAAATTTCATTACACGAATAATAAAGATTAATATTTTCACTAAATATACAATGCGAATAATCTCGTATTTTGATCAAAAACATTTTAAAGAGTTTCGAACATAGTTCTTGCAAGGTTTTGTTGCTCTATTGGATTGGAAGTTCCATTTTGAAACCAAATTTGGCAGCTTGATAGGAACTCCGAGAGTAACATTTCGCCTCTAGGTTCTTTACTGCCAATCTTTTAATAATAAAAGATTTATGAATGTAAAATATTTGACATTTTTTAACGGTAGGATAACAGTTATCTCTTTCCAAAAATTTTCTGCGTACATCTAACCCCTTAACGAGAAATCCTCTGTAGACAATACGGTGCGTTTCCAAAGCAAGAAATTTCTTCCACAAAGAAGGTGAAAGTTTCCTCCGAGGAAAATTCTAATGAATTGCCTTTCAAGACGGTCGTCGTCTTCGTCTTCAGTTTGTTCGAGCTCGCACCTTAAAGATGTGCAAATCTTCGAGCTCCAGCAAAGAGACCCCGAGGAAATTCCCTGGGATTACTCGAAGATGCCGCACCCGGATCCAAAGGATTCAACCGAGCAGTTCATTTCAAAAGACGCACCAGGAAAAGCCAAGCTTTGCGGGGACGAAGGAGTAAATTAAATGAAAGCCATGTTTGACTTCAGCCAGGGAAAATCGTTATGTTAATTTTCAATTTTCCGACGTTCAGCTGTGTGGGCTTTTCGGCGCTGCGTCGAATGACAAGTTGGTCTTTCCCGTGGTGATGGATTGCGTGATGAGTCGAAATTTGGAAGAGCGCGTTACGCAGAAACCGTCGACAGTCGAATCAATTCATTTGGTTTAAAAGCGCACTTTTGGAAGTTTCAAATCGCATCAATCAATTTCTGTCAATTAGTGGCAGCTGGCAGTACACGGCTCCTGGGGAGGATTCGGAAAATATGAAGCATCGTCCTTTTTTGCGACAATTCGGTGCAAGACTCGAAACAGCTTCTGGTGGATCTTTTGAGAAGGATTCGACATTCATCGCGCCCGGCGATGACTGATGGCAGTCGAATCAATCTAACTCGCGGTGTGATACCTGCTCGGAAGATTGACAGCTGAGAACGGTGCTGGTTTGGCAAATGCACTTCGTGGATTGTATGCAAATTTTGCTAAATTCACAACAAGCACAAAATGTTGAAACGGTACAAATTCCTATTTACGACAATCTATTCTCCATGGCCAATTTCGAAAACAACCCAACAAAAACACAAGCTTTCAATTTGCATCATATTAATAAATAAACAATAAATCGCCCCGCTCTAATAATACTTTTATTACTGTTTCATTATGCGGCGCAGCGTTTTCCCTGCCACGGAAAATCGTTCGTGTGACGAGGGGATGGAGGGAGAGGAAATTTTGACCCTTGTCTCGCATTTTGGTATTAGAGAGCGAGTCGAAATCGAATAAACGCAGCAGGATTCCCGTCGATAGTCAGGATACGGAATGGAACGGTAGGGGAGGGAAGGTCGAATTTGGTCTGCCAAACCCAGAAAATAAATGTTTTGGGATGTTTCAGTTAGGATAGTGAGGAAGTTTTTTCGTTTGCTGATAGAGAATCGATTTTGAAAGTTTTTTTTTTTTTGTTTCTTGGAGGTGATGGGAAATGGAAAGGTGTGAAGTAGATTCTTTTCGTAATGGGAACGATAACGGGCCATCAATTCCAGGAATAATTTTGGACTTTCGAAAAAAAGTTGTTGAAACAAATTCGAAAAGAGTAAAATTTATTCTTCAAATAAGGATATTAAAGGATTTAAATAATCAGCCAGCTGATTCAACGGGAAAATGCTTCCACAGTTTGTCAGAATATGTCAGAAAATCTTTAAAAGAATGAAAAGAAGGTTGCAGAGATGAGAGGCTTAGTAGTAAAACTATTTTCAAAACCATGAAAACATGTATGAGTATTATTCTCAACAATGGTTCATATCTTTTTGTGATAGTTTGCATAAAATTTCATCTTATTTTCTTTATATGATCCAGAAATTATGATAATGAAAAGTAACTAAATCTACCTTTCGTTGGTTGGTACCTTCATTATAATTATAACAACCTCCAAAAGTTCTATGCTTCCATATTTCTCACTATTGATAGGGTTGTCAAATCTGTTATCTTTTTGGAAACTAATTGGAAATAATCTGGAAATCATTTTCATAAAAATGTCTTAGATCCGGCCTCCAAGAAATTTAAAATTATGACTTAAGTGCTCATAGTTTTTGGCAAGGTTTTTCATCTGCTAAAAAGGCTCATTGGAATGGTCTTTCAAATACCTTTCTAAAAATATATAACAAAATCTTAACAGAACTATTGGTTGTATAATCTTCCGGACTTAAGTCGTCATAGTTTTTAGGTTTTTTTTGTAGTATTAAACTTAACCTAAATATTTTTTTGAATCTTTTAATTTCATTAAAATCAGAAAGCACTGAAAGTTAGTTTTCAAATTTGCAAAAAAATTGATTTCAAATTGGCATGAAAAATCTGGGTTGAAATGGCTTTTTTATATTAATTTTAAAATTAAATTGATTTTACAAAACAATAACGTTTTCAATAATAGTTTTTATTCGCTATTGGACAAGCCTTTTTGGAAATATAATACAGAAAACAATTTAATACGAAAAATTAGAAAAATCCAGCGATCCGTAGTTACCTTGCTATCGTCATTAGAAAAATTCTAGTTGGTAAAATCTTAGAAAATTTTACACTACCCGAGCAGACGGAAATAACTTGGGAATAACATTTTTTGATATTTAAAAATACTAGGCCAATAACATTTTATGTTATTAATAACCAGATTTGTTATTCGTCGTTATGATTTTTTTGTTATTGGATTGTTATTGTAATAACAGAGGAATAACATTTTAAGTTATTCTTCGAACAAATCTTTGTTATTATTTTTTGTTATTTTAACAACTAATCCGTTATTCCAAAGTTGTTTTGGCTTTCAATCAATATCAGACCAATAACAAATTTTGTTATGATAACATAAACTGTTATTTAACCCTTATGCAAAAATGGATTTTTCAAGAAGAATCCATAACAATTTCTGTTATTTTAACAGTATTTGTTATTGAAATGGCATGAATTTAGTTATTACCGTCTGATCGGGTATTCAATTTAAATTCTTTGTAATGCTCTATCTCAGCCAATATTTTTCATAATTGTGAAATGTTCATTTAGCATTATATTTTAAGAGACAGATGCACATTAAAAAAACAAAGGTAAAATTTCACAAAAAAAAAACCTACATTCTCTTATGTTGTTTAAATGCAATATTTCTCGAAAAAATAATTAAAAATTTTGATTGTTGCAATATGGGTATCAAATCATCAGGAACTTTTTATTTTATTTTAGATCAATTTCGAGCTTTGCGACCCCATATAGTCAAATTTGAGAGGTTGATTGCCAATTAAACTACTCAAAATTTTAACAAAATTACTTATTTTTGAAAATGAAGTTTTGTTTTGTTTTTTTTTACAGTATGGGTATCAAATGATTAAGAACTTTTCATACATTTGGATAGTAATGATATTTAAAAAAATCATGCAAACATTCAATATTTCCGTGTGCATGACGAAGCCCGATTTCAAAATTTTGAATTTTAAAAACATTCAAAGATCAAAAACTGGCAATTTTTATATGAAAAACAGAAAAAAATTTTTATCTTTTTTTTTAAATAAACTTTATGAAAATCAACCTTCGTCATGCACACGGGACCGGTTTATCGAGTGTTCACCAAAATTTTGAGCCGATTTGGTCAAAACAATGTTGAGATATCGTGGCACCCGTTTTTTGAAACTGCTAACTTCAAATAGCTATATCTCGGCAATGCTACAATCAAATGTCTTCAAATTTGTTTTGTTTATATATTAAAAGTAATATTTTAATGCCCTGAAAACAGATTTTGAAAAAAAGTTTAAGTATGTGCTCAAACCAACCTCTGACATTTTTGCCGATTTACATGTATGTAACCCCTTAAGGACATTTGGGTTGCAAATTCAGTTTTGCATTTAATAATAATTTAATTAATAAAAATTAGGTCTTTCCAATTTGATTTAAGAAATCTAGAATATTTTCGAAAATTACTATTATTCTAAAAAATATAACTCGGTGGCACAATTTTTCACCATATTTGCATGTTTTGTTCCCTAAAACATAAAAAATGATTTTTTTGTAAAAACAAATATTATAAAATCGTTTACCAAATTGGCGTGCCTGTCAATTATTAAGAGTTCCCATCAATATCTACAACATTGCCGAAGACACCAAAGCATTAAAAAAATCCTCCATGGATGAACAAATGACTCAAGATGGCTTCCTTAGTCTTGGGGAATACCCCATCAAAATTTATAAATTCATTTGAATTGTCACCATTTTCCAGAGCCTTTGGTACGGTATGTCCACGCATCCTTCCTCCCCTGTAGATTCTGTGAAATGTAATCCGTTCTCAGAATCCTCTCTGCGGTAACCACAACGCAGTAGGGCTAGCCGCTTTAGTATTTGTAATACATTTTCGGGTGTTCTCAGATGGACTGCAATTATTAATATTGACAAGAATGGTGCTATGGGGCGTAATCTAATGCTTTCATTAGAATGGCTGAGTTTGTGTTAGATTAGATAATTTCTTTTGATTTGTTACCATTTCGCTAGTTTAAATAGGAAAATAAATCAAAATCGTCGGTGTTATCTTCGACGAAGTACAGCCACGTCAGTTGCCTACAAACGCCGGACTACTCTTAATTGTCATAATTTAATGTTTTGAAACCAACAAATCTCTCATTCATGCAAAAAATTCAACAGAGTTTGTTGATTCCACAGGAAACTATTAAAAAAAATCCAATATCCATTCCAGTCAACCACTTTCGAACCTCTTCCATAAAAGCAATCTCATGTATCGCTCTGAAAAAGCAGTGCGCATGCTTCTGAAATATTCATAACCACCAAGAAAAGTTGCCGGAAAGCTTACAAACCCCCCCAGTTCCAAAACAGAAACTCCGACGGCAAACCGGTCCATCTATTCTAGCCTTTTCCCGTCGGTTGGTTGCTTCTCGCATCGTCATCGTGACTCCCCACGTGACTTCAGCTCGGGGGGGTTTGTATTGGTAAACTCCCCCTTCTCCCCACCAGCAAACAAATACACTCAAACAGACGAAAAACACGATCCCACACTGGAATGCTGCGTAGCAGTGTGCTGGTTGGGGGGAGAATCCACACTGGAATTCACAGTCAGTGTAGAGCACCGATTCCTGTTGCTACAGCAGCAGCATCCGAGCATTTTCCAACTCGTCCGACTGACGAATGGTCGTCAGAGAGCGAACGAGGCAGAGAGTTGTCATGGAAATGGTGTGAGCTCCGAGCGTGGACGAGAAAGGAAAACGTTTTTTTTTTACTGCGAGGAGTTTAGGAGGGGAGGGGGGGACCCTAGATACCAATTTTCAGTGGCACTTGGAGATTTGAAACGAACGACTGTACTGCTCATTTCATGGCAGAGGGTGGTTTTGGATACAGTGAAGTTAGAGCGAGCAGTAAACGACGAACCTGGGTTATGATGAATTAGGGTGGCCTTCAAAAATTAAGAATATTTCAGTAATAACATTTTGAGCATACGGAAACGTAAAAAAAAAACGAAAATTTCACATTACAAAATTACAGAATTTCGTCAAAATCTTTTTAAAATATTTATTCGGTTGGAACTTGTTTAGTTGGCTTGTTCATGTGCCTTTGCAGCTTTTTGATAAAAAGATACTTTTTGGATTTGATAAGACTTAATAAGTATGCAATTTTGTGTTATATGCTTTGAACTATGTTTTAAAAATATTTGTAGCGTTTCTTAAACTAATTGTATAATTTTGAATACTAAATGTGACAACAGCAAAAAAAAAGTTGATTCATCATCCCGGTACGAGAATCGAACTCACGACCTCTGGATTGGAAACCCAGCACGCTGCTAGTCGAAAACCATCCCCTACCGGTCAGTATTCCCAGTTAGCATATTTACTCTTTTAAGGGATCTGACTTGCCGTGCCAGACAGGAATCGAACCCATCACCTTCCGCTTACTAGGCGAAACCCGTAACCTCACGGCCACGGAAGCTCGGCGACTTTTTTCTACTTTTTCTATGCACAGAAAAAAAATTATGGTAATATTCATCAGGAAATGGTGACAGATTTTGCGGCAAAAAAAAAAGTTTAATTTTACCCCAGAAAATGATGAATTTTCATCAGTTTTTTATGAATGTTCATCAGGTTCACATTTTTACACATTTTTATGTAATATTACTCAAAAAAGAGGTAATATTAAACCTACCAAAGTTTCAACATTCCAAAATTCAACTTTTTTTCTGTGTGTATTTCAAAATTGTTTTCGTCGCAAGCGAACTTCTCTCACCGACAAAAATTAGACGATGTTGAATACGATGCTGAAAATCTCATTCATTTCAATAAGTTACACAGAAAAAAAAAATCATGGTAATATTACATCTGGGAAGGAGTACATCTTTTATGTCAGAAAAAAAGGTGTAATTTTACCTCTGGAAATGTGTAATTTTACCACTTTTCTGGTGTAATAACACTTTTTCAGTCTAAATTGAGGTAAAATTACATCATAAAAGAGGTAATATTCGACCTTCCAAAATTACAGCTTCCAAATTTACATTATTTTTTTCTGTGTATCAATATTCATAATAATCTCTGCATTGATTACTATCCCCTCGTTAACAGAGTAGAAATTATCTAATTTGAGACGGTGTGAAATTGAAGTAATGATGTTGAAAAAGTTAAATAACCCATTAAGAGAGGTAAAAATCATCATAAATGTATGTAATTTTACACATTTTCAGAGGTGAAATTTAGAGGTGTGCAAAAAAAGAGCGAGCCGCTCAAAGAACCGGTTCACTAAAAAGAGCGAACGGACCATGGCTCACAAAAAAAGAACCACGGTTCTTTTTAAAACCCCTGTCTTTTGGAAGAACCGTTCCAAGATAGAATGATTATTAAACTTGTTTTAAATATAATTTATCGAATTTCGAACAAATTGCATCACAAAATTTGATTTTAGAATTAAAATGCAATTCTCAATTGAAAAATAATTGCTTATAAAAATTAATCCCAAAATAGCATTGCTGCCATACACCACTTTAAAGTTTTCAAACCTATTTTCAGTTTCCTACTATTCTTTGAAATTGCAAAAGTAAATGATTTCCTAAACAAAATTGAAAAGCTTTTCTTTATATAAATGATCGTACATTAAAGTATTATCCGAACACAAATTTGTGCATTTAAAATTGCATAGCTTGTAAAATATTACCAAAAATCTACTAAATAGCTAATAGATTATGGAAAAAAATTCTCTTGCCTGATTTAATTACAGTGTTTATAGACTTCATCGATTAAATCAGAATTTAGAAGAGAGTTTGCAGAATTCTTAAAAATAACCTTTTTATCAAATTTTTGAAAAAGAGCGAAAAGGCCGTTCAAAAGAGCGGCTCTTTTTAGTGAGCGAACGAAAATGAGCGGCTCCTAAAAAAGAGCGGTTTCGCCCACCTCTAGTGAAATTACACCACGGTTTGTTTCCTATAAAAATCTCTTTCCCGAAATTAACGGGGTCTGGCGAAATATTTCAATACTTCGCCAATTTTTTTTTAGTTTGTTTTTTATTTTATGGGATTTTTTTCAGAAAAGTCGATGAAAATCTATGGGTTTATGTTTATATCAATCAAATTTCTTATGTATGTGCCTGCATGAGACTCTAAATAACAGATTTAACCTTCATCTAAAAGTTTCCAAACCAAATTTACCAGATTTCTAGTTTTTTTTTACAGAAAATCGTAAAATCCAAGCTAGAAATCAAAATTATCAATATTTTCATTTTTTTTCATCAAGACTAACATTTAAAAAGGGCCAAAAATTCAATAATACGCCCTTTTGAAATGTTAGTTTAAATTGAAAATATCGTTTTCGAAAAGATCGGAGAATTTCACAAATAATTTGTTTTTTAACATTGGAAATCGGACCATTAGTCGCTGAGATATCGAAATTAAACCATGGTGGGTTGTTTGGGTGAGACTTAGCAAACATCAATTTTCCTATTTTTTTAAGCTTTGCATGGCAATAGCTCAGAAACTAATCGTCGTATCAACAAAGTTCAAAAAAGCAAAAGAAAGTGAATTGTATCAGCTTTTCAATAATATATTTTCAAAAGTTGGCAAACATGGGCACTAATTTAAAAAAATAATAATAACTGAGTCTTTTTTTTCAAAAATGTTACCTTAAAATGGCTATAACTTGAAAATGGTACACTTTATAAAAAATTCATTACAGTACCTTTTTGATTTCAAATTCTAGTTTACATCAAAAAATGTAGTTGAGAAATTTTTGCGACCAATATTTCGTGTTTTTATCAGTTTTGATTCAAGAATTCATAACTCGGTCAATGATTTATTTGCCTCCTCTTTGTTGAGGAAAATTTTGAAGGGGCAGATGAAAAAACTTGAAATAAAAAATATCGATTTTATAAATTTTGTGTGTAAAAATCTTCAATATCCAACGTTTCAAAAGCATTTAAAATTCAAATTTTCAAAATTTATCAATACTTTTGAATTGAAAAGCAAGTTTATGCACACACATTTACTCTTAATTAATTAAATTATCTTTAAATGATGATAATGTACTGAAATTGACCAATCAATAAAATTTCGGACCATTTTCTGATTACTCAAACATTTGATATCGAGAATTTGCTAAATTTCCCTTTTTTTAATTGCATGTTTTTCGTTGCACATTTTCTGAAAATATATATGATACAACCCATTTTAATATTCCGCACAATAAAATATTATCATTTTCATTAATTGGTATAAATAGAAAATTTTAGGTAGAGTAAGGGTTGATCAATGCCAACATTCATATTACTAAACCTAAGGTATCTCATAAACCTTCCGCAAATCGCTATTATCACTACAGGAGCATTCCTGTTTTAATCTCTGTTCAGCCAAAATTGAACCGCGGCTAAGTCCCCAGTCAAATAACCACTAAAACAGCCCCTATTGCAAAAACGTGGAATCAACGCAAATACCGATCCAACAAAAAAAAATACACACCCACACTAACACTCCCAGATCCACACAGTCCCACAGACTCCATGAAAAGCGTTGGGGAAAAAGAAAAATCCGAAAAAATTCCACCCAGCGCCGGGCTAAACGAGAATGGAATGCTTTTTCCATTTTGGTTTTATTTTATTTGAGCGTTTTTTATAACTCCACCGTTATGGACATATTTATGCTCATAGCTTTATTATTGTGGGTCGAAACGGGACGGGGAGGCGGGAAAACTCGCCATCTTTTTCCTCCATAAAACACGCAACCAAGAGAGGAAAATCCCGAAAAGGGAAAAGAGAAAAGAGCCAAACCGGCCATTTCTAAAGGTCGTCACTCAACGCGTCATGGGGTCTCGTCATGGGGCACAGGCACAACCATTCCATTCCAGACACAAACCGTTTGGTCACGGTTAGGGAAGCATCCAGCATCCAGCTGTGGAGTGGAGATAGGCCACGAGATGAGCGAACGATTTATTTTATTTTTATTTTTATTCCCAGCTCCGTTCGTTTCAGCCAGCGTGTATTGTGTGCTCCTAACCAACCACCCACGACGATGATGGTGGGCGGAATAGGCCCCCCACCCCTGCTCAGCTTATTTTCTTTGGAGAGAGGGAGAGTTGGGTACACAAACACAATGAAAATGCTCAGCGCCATCAACGTTGACTGTTATTATAGGGTGTCCAAAATATTGGGAGAAAATTTTCTGTTGATTTATTTTTTTTTCCAAAGTGGCGTTTTATTTGGAAATGTTAAAAATGATTATGAAGAGCGCGTTAGGCCGTTGCAAATATTTTTCAAACTTTAAATTTACGTTAATATTCAAAATTAATCCAAATAACAAGGGTGCAATTTTTTTTCAAAACACATCAAAATTTTAGTGTAAATTGTAGTCTAATCAACTGAAAACAATCTTAATAGTAGTTTATGCAACAAGTTGCAAAAAGAGGATTTTTTCAGCACGAGTCGTACATTTATCCAACGAGGTTCACCGAGTTGGATAAATACGAAGAGTGCTGAAAAAATCAAGTTTTGCAACGAGTTACATACAACATTTTTTGCAATTCCAAAAAACACCCATTGAGTGAAATTTTAAGTAAAATTTTCATGTGTTTTGTTAATAAATATTTAAATAAAAAAATGTTGAAAAGTGTTACTTTTCGAAACAAGTGCTGAAAAGTTCAACTTTTCAGCACCCATTTGAGTGCTGAAAAGTAGAACTTTTCAGCATTTATTTTGAAAAGTGTTGCTATTCGATTCTTTTATTTTTGGTACAGAAAAGTAGGCTATTTCGTCGTTCAATAATGACAGGAAAAGTAAGTAGTTTTACGACGGAATTGCAAAAATGCCTTTTTCAGCATTGTTCTCGTTTAAAAATGTTTAGAACTTTTATGAAATTACAATGTACAGCACCGCAAAAACTTTTTTTTCTCGCAAAAATAAATTTTTTTGTTAATACTTTTGGAAAATAAATAATTGCAAAACAACTGGACTGGGGTAAAATGCATTTTAAAACACTTTTTTCATTCAAAAGTTGATACTGCGGCCTGTAATTTAATTTTCTTAATTTTTTCATTTTTAAAAAGTTTTAAGTTTAATTGAAACGAAAATAAATAATATCATCAAATTCATCAGCATTTTCAACAAAACTATTTTCTCTGTAAATGTAGACATTATTTAATTCATGTTACAAAACTAATTTAAAAAAAAAACAAAATCAAAGTTTCTAAATAAAAAAAACTTAGGGGAAATATACCCATTTTAATCACACTAAGCCGCTCGACCAATTCTCATCACTTTTGCAGTTTTCCGCTATTAAATAAACTTTTTCAGATGTATCAACAATGGAGAGTTGCTTGCTCACTTTTATTTGAGCTATTTGTTACTTTGGAACAGTCAAAAACACTTTATAAAAGCTGTAATTCATGATCAAAGTGGCCAATAATATAAATAGGCTGAGAAAGGGTATAGTTCCCCTATATTATAATTTTTCAAAGCAAATTTGGCACATTTAATTCACTCAACCATACATTTATATAAATTTCATAAAAAAGGTTATTAAATTAATTTTATTTTGGTCTTTTCGGTGTTATCAGAAACTTGTGAGAAATTAATTGATTATCAAAATTACTCGGGTTTTTGGCATAACTATTTACAACAAAACTATTTAAAGAAAACTTTTTTGAGAAAACCTGCACGAACATTGTGTAGCCTACTGCAGTACATGTTTTAACCATATAAATCTTAAGAAAAGTTTAATGGGTCGAATAATATTTGACAAATGATTGATATCCTATCAATATTATACCGGTTTACGGTACCTTTCAACCAAAATTTGTGACTGTGGCAAAAATCAGCCAAATCGGGGTTGGAAACAAATTTCTAATGCAATACAATTCTGTGCCGACTCACTTGAAATTGAACCTCATCTTCGTAATGCTTTTCCATGAACAACGTGGATACCACAAAAAAAATAATAGTCAAATAACAAGCCAAAGTCTCTACGCTGAAATGAAAAAAAAAAAAAATCTTTGTGAAACCGGTCTTTTATAATTTTAATTTTTGTAGTTATTTTTTAATCCAGCTGAAACTTTTTTGGTGCCTCCGGTAAACCCAAAGAAGCCATTTTGCACACCCAAAGTTAAAGAACGAGGGGATAGTCCTCACGAAAAGAAACGTGAGGAAAATGCTATATTGCGAGAGTATAGTCCTCTCGCGTGTTCATTCGTTCATTGGAACAGTTCATCCTGTGAGTGGCTTATATGGACAAACGACCGCCACTTAGTCACCGAACCATGGTGGCCCATACGGCAAAGGCACGGTTCAATATGCCGAAGGTCTTGGGTTCGAGTCTCGGTACCGGTACTTTTTTTTTGATAGATGAACTTTTTTGGAAAATGAACCATGACCATGAGTAAAGTACTCTCGGTAATTTCGGGATTTATCCTCTCAGTCCGCACACAGTACCATTTTACTACCGAATCGTGCTCTTTATCCTCTCGTATGCCGATGCCCAGTTCTGGGTGCATAAAAAGTTTTTCTATATAATTTTCCATACAAATTTGGCAGCTGCCCATACACAAATGATAAATGAAAATTCAAAAATCTGTATCTTTTGAAGGAATTTTTTTATCGATTTGGTATCTTCGGCAAAGTTGTAGGTATGGATAAGGACTACACTGAAAAAAATATGATACACAGTATAAAAAATTGGTGATTTTTAATTTAATTTTTTGTCACCAAAACATGTTTTGCAAAAAACCACTATTTAAATATTATTAATTTTTTGATATGTTTTTTTTTCAAATGCCAACTTTTCAGAAATTTCCAGGTTGTGCAAAAATTTTTTGACAGAGTTAGGAATTTTTGGATCAACACTGGTTTTTTTAAAATTCGAAATATTGATCGGACATTTTTTTTAAACTTCATTTTATGATGTAAAATCGAATCTGCAATCAAAAAGTACCCAACTGGAATTTTGATAAAGTGCACCGTTTTCACGTTATAGCAATTTTTAGGTAACTTTTTACAAAATAGATACAGTTTTTAATTTTTTTCATTCAGTGCACATGTTTGCCCACTTTTAAAAAACATATTTTTGAAAAGCTGAGAAAATTCTCTGTATTTTGCGTTTTTGAACTTTGTTAAAACGACCTTTTGTTGCTGAGATATTGGCATGCAATGTTTAAAAACTGGAAAATTTATGTTTTCTAAATCTCACCCAAACAACCCACCGTGTTCTGATGTCTATATCTCAGCAACTAATGATCCGATTTGCAATATTAAAATATGAAACATTCGTGAAATTTTTCGATCTCTTCGAGAACATTATTTTCAAAATTCTAAAACAAGACTAACATTTCAAATAGGTGTAATTTTGAATGTTTGGTCCTTTTGAAATGTTATTCTTGACTGAAAATTAAAAAAAAAATTACCAGCCTTCAAAAGAATAAATAAGCAAGCATTTTTTTATAAGTATTATTTTTAAATGTAAAATCAAATAAATTTGGTATCGAAAAATTCTGATTTTTTTAAAAAGTGCACAATATTTGCCTTATTGATTTTCAAAATATGTAACCAGGGGCATATTTCTCCACAAAGCTGAGAAAATTTTTAGAGACTATTCAAGAAATAATGAAGATAACTTTTTCTTTATGAGATACAGCCCCTTAAACATAAATAAACAATAAAATACATTTTTTTAAGTGATTCATTTCAAAAGCCCTACAGTTTGAATTGCCGATATCTCAAAAACTTTCAGTTTGAAATAATTTTTTGAAAAGATAATCTCTCGTTAATTGTTTGTTTTTTCAAAAAAAAATCTGAAAATTTAATTTGTTCAGCATTTAAAAATTATCTTTAAAAATTGGTGTTTTTATTTTCTTTAAAAAAACGATTTTTTCAGAAAAATCATTTTTTGCTCAATATATATTGGCGGCAAAATGTTTACCCTTATGGCTTTGGCTGAAATAGTAGAATATGCAACAAGCTGCAAATAGTTTCTTTTTTAGTATGAGTCGTATGTTTATCCAACGAGGTTTACCGAGTTGGGTAAATATGATGAGTGCTGAAAAATCAACTTTTGCTTCGAGTGCAACATTCTTTGCATTTCCGTAAAACGCTTTTTGAATGGAATATTATGTTAAACATCTATCTGCTAGAAAAAATTACCGTTCAAAACATTAAAAATACTGAAAAATAACTTTTTGCAATTCCGTCGTGTAACTACTTAGGGTAGAGTAGTCATCAATGAGACACGGGGAACAATGATAAAATGGCTCTCACAAGTCGTAGTTTCAACCAATCAGGCTCATATTTGGGGGAAAGGTGTGTCTACTGGATACACGTCTGCCATAATAGTGGCTTTGGTTATGGACGCTCCCTTGACAAGTTATTCATAAATGTTTGATTCTGGGGTGTAAAAGTAAATTATGGACAAAAAATATTTTTTCGCTCGTAGGCTGCCATTTACACCAAAACTAATATTTCTTCAAATTTCTTTCGACGTTCCATAGGGATTGAGTTGGGCTACAAGGTCCTTTCATTAGATTTGGCAATAATTTAGAATATACCCAGAATCCAGGGCTGTCTCATTGTTCCCCACTCATTTCAGCCCATGGGTAACAATGAGACACTTTGATTTTTCTTCAATAAACTTTTCAAAATCGATGGAAATCTTTCAAAACATGAATTAAAAGTGATTTTTGGCATATTTATAGAGTTTAAACTTCATTTAACCAAAAATACAAAGTTATTTGGTATTAATATATGGATTTTACAAAATTTAAATACTTTTTAGTGTAACTTTTGTTAATAAAAGTTTCATGTTGGCAAAATTGCTCTAAAATGTTCAAGGCAGGTCACCTGCAATGGAACAATACAAAAACATGATGTTTTGCTAGAAAAATGTTGATTTCCGTAGAGTGTCTCATTGTTCCCCAGCTGTCTCATTGTTCCTGCCAAGTGCGTCTACAATGAGACAGTTGAATAACTCTGGCTGTAGACGTCAGATCGATCTCATATTTTGGTCAATGTTAGATTACATTAAAGGAAAGATAATGCAACTAAAAGCTCATTAAAAAATGCTGATGAAAAAATTAGAAAAATCGTTGAAAGTTGAAAACCAAAAGTGTCTCATTGATGACTACCCTACCCTACTTTTCCTGTCATTCTTGAACGACGAAATGGCCTACTTTTCTGTACCAAAAATAACAGAATCGAGTAGCAACACTTTTCAAAATAAATGCTGAAAAGTTCTTCTTTTCAGCACTGAAATGGGTGCTGAAAAGTTGAACTTTTCAGCACTTGTTTTGAATAGTAATATTTTTCAACATTTTTTTTTTATTTTAAACGATTTATTGACAAAATACATGAACGAAATATAATTTCACTCAATGGGTGTTTTTCAGAAATGCAAAAAATATTGGATAGAACTCGTTGCAAAACTTGATTTTTTCAGCACTCGTCGTATTAGTCGTGCTGAAAAAATAGTCTTTTTGCAACTTGTTGCAGAAACTACTATTTCAACACCCTCCTCATTGCTGAAACGAGGAATTTTTCAGTTGTGGTTTGGTTGAGCGTTTTAGCAAAATGCATTACTATGAATACAAAGAGACGAGTTGTTCCTTTTAATTCCGCTATTTATTTCAATATCTTGACAGATCCGTATTTTGTCTACAACTTAAGATATTGAAATCTGTAGCGAAATTAAAAGGAACAACTCGTCTCTTTGTATTCATAAAATTTTTCAGTTCTGGTTCTGAAAGGTATTCATTTTCTATCTGTTGATTTTGGTAAAGAAAAGTAGGCCATTTCGTGGCTCAAGAATGACAGGAATATCAAGTAATTTCACGATGGAATTGCAAAAATGGATCCCTTTGAATTTATCAAAAAAAAAGAGTATTAAAATATGAATTCAACATTCAGTAATAAAAAGTTGATTAAAAAAATGGTATTTTTTCTGAATAGTTCTTAACAAAACCTACAACTTTTTGCAAAAAGCACCAAAATTTCAATCCAAGATACTTATTTTCAAATATTTTTAAACCTTTGTTGTAAGGACAATCCAATGGTGTAAAATGACTTCTTTAGTCAATGACAAGCCCCCTGGAAAGTTTTAGTCAAATAAATAAAAAAAAATCCATCTCCGTTTTTGGAGGAGAATCACGTACCTACATGGAATTCCTTTTTAGTTTCCTAAAGCAAAGCTTTCAAAAAGTTTTCTTTTTTTAATTCTGTTTATATTTTTTAATGACTCCAGCCCCCAAGCTCGTGAAAAAGTCAAAAATCCATACAAATACCACCATTTTTGTGGGCTTGGGAGATTAATGGTTATATGGTTATTACGAACATTTATTGTCGAAATCTCGGATTAAAAAAAAGTGAGAAAAAATAATTCTTCTACACTGCTCATTTAACTTTAATTTTTCAATCGACGCTATCTTGCAAACTATTGTATAGATTTCCAATGTCAAAACATATATGTACTATTTGAAAAAAGTTATTCCAAATATCCCTAAATGGTTCAATTTTTATTACCACTTCTCAAATCACTGCCTCGCAACAACAGTGACATCATCAAAAAGTAATAAAATTTATCCCTTTTGCTCCTTCGAAGCATCATCAGACAACCGAACCATGTGTGTGTGTGTGTATTTGTTGTTCCACACCTCTAATGCACAATTAATGTTCATTGTCAGCCGCCTCTCGAGGATTGTTGTTTCCCCTTCTGACTGGTTTCCTTTCTTTTTTTTCTCCAATAAAATATAGCAATGAAACTGGCGGCGAGCATTCTTGCAGTCATGATTGATAAGTCATAAAAAATAAACCACACTTGACGTTTCCCCTTAAGAAGTGCACTTCTCAGCAGTATTGGATGAAATTTTAAAATCCTTCAAAACTATCGCTCTTATCCCTTTCTTGACAGTGAGGATCGTTCGTTCTGCTCGCCTTGCAAAAAGTCAGGACCGATATTTCCCCTGCTTTCAAAGAGAGAGAAAAATCAACAACATGGAAAAACTTTAGCTGCTGTAGTGAGAAAAAAAGGCACACAAAAAATACGACAAAATAAAACAGAACCCTGACATTTCGATATCCCTTCCCTGCTGCTGTTTCATAGATTTTTATTTCCATCATTTATATTTCAGTCAGATCTAAAGTAGTTTTACTTGTAGCATCCATCTCCGCTGGGAATTTTATGGTGTACGATATTTTTCACCACCAGTCGTCGGCGGTGGTTTTTCGTCCTCCTCGTCGTCGAAAAGTCACTGAGAAGGGGCGGTGAAACTCGGGAAAATGGGAAAGCATTTTTCCTGGTTTTTTCGTCCCGCCCTGACCACAACAGCAGCTAAACCCATAGGGATGTCTTCTGCTTCCACCGGACACAAGATGAATTTTCACGAAAACTTTAAGAAGCTTTCCCTCCGGGAGGGGGATTCGTTCGGTGAACGGTCTCTCTCTGGCGAAAGGCGATAAATCTACTGCTGCTGGTGGGAAAGAAAGTTTTCTTGGCGGATCGAAGTCCAAAAATGGCACCCACATAATGAGGTAGGCAATTAATCACTCTTTGGAAAGGTGGTGGTGTCCAGACCGTATTGATCATCAGGGGGTGTTGTGTTGGTGGATGAGGAAAGATAAATGAATTGTGAATTGAGAGAGCGAGTCCCTTTTGGCACATCGGTGACCGATGGCTCTATTAAGGGAGAAGAAGAAGAATCAAATATTGAACTGCAACCTCGAGGTGACAAATGATGTTTGTGTTTAGAACACTATTAGTAGCGAATCATTATGATGGCATTTATTCCATTTGATTTTGAATTAATTATGAAAATTGTAGTGGTAGTTTGCGTAATAAAAACCCCAGGATCAACGCGAAGGCACGGTCTTGGACATAGTAATTTGGCTAAAAATTCTACCCAAAAAAACTCAATGTTAACAATGTTTCGACAAAATTACCTCCACCTTGTGACAAAATTTAGTTATTTCCCTGCCCTATACAATTTTAATAAAGATAACGTTAACCGGGGTGACATTGACCAAACATTGACAGCATTTCAAGTTCCAACTGGTAATGTATTTTTTCGGAACAATGTTGTTTAAAGGTTTTTTTTTAAGTTAGATGCGTTGTAAACTCTTCTTTTGAATTAAAGGGTGACTTTGAGAGTCATTTTTTTTTCTTGTTAAAAATAAATTTAATTTGGTTTTTTTTATTACTAAGGTTGCTGCTATATTCTTAAGAGAAAAATAATTGTTATTTTTTGAGTTAGTTTATAAGCTTTTAAAAATACGTATAAAATTGAGGTAAAATGCATAAAAAGTTTATATTTAGTCTGAATTTACTTAAAGCGAGTTGTATAGATTTATGTTGCATTTTTAAGCTTAATACGTAAAACGAATCAAAAGTTTTCACTTTTGTGTAAAATTTGTTCCACTGAAATGCCAATTTTTTTTAAATTTTGTTTAAAAAATGCATAATATTTTTATTTAAGAAACTAGTTCATTTTTTTTTGAAGTCATTTTTATTAGGAAAACTATGACAACTTGAGAATATTTAATTAATTATATTTTTCAACAATTTCATGATAATGTTTATCTAAATTTTAGAACTTACATAAATTTTTATGAAAATTTCTTCTTGAAGTACTATGAACACTTCTTTACAACGGTCAGAATGATTCACTTCGATTTACGATACAAAATTTAGCAATAAACCAGAAATTGCAGTTGGCCGGTTTTCAGAAATTTTATTATTTCTTGCCATCTTATTGTATTGTTAGTGCATCAAGCAAGCTTACCTTAATATTAAGTTTTTTAGATACTTTTTTTTAATTATTTAATTTTTTATCTATTCAAAATTATTTTTGTAATTTTAAAATAACTGTAACTCAAAGCCGTTGCATGGTATCAAAAAGTGGTCAAAGACAAACTTGTAGGAAATCAAATGGATTTTCTGAAGAAAAAAAAAATACACTGAACGAAAAATACACGCCACTTCTATGAGATTTTTTAATTTTTAAGTTTAAAAGTTAAATTCAAAGGTCATAATTTTTTTTCGATCAAAAGTTTTGAGGAAATAGCCTAACATGTTACAAAAAGACTGACGAAAAATGCAGGATGGTATTAGAGCGTCCAATTTCCCGTTCCGGGAAAAAAATCCCGGGAATTCCCGTGATTTCCCGGAAAAAAATATTTCCCGTTTCCCGGGAAATTTGTAAATTTCCCGGGAATTCCCGAAATACAAGCAGAAGTTTACATTTTCCTACCTTTTTGGCATCAATGTTTTGAAATTATACAAAAAATAATAATTGGAGATTGCAACACCATTTGAAAATAAGATATTTACATCTTCCGGCCAAGATCAACATTGAGATTTGTTTGACTTTTTTTTACCTTGAACATGTTGGATGGAAATTGAACTGATATAATTAAATTAAAAAAAAGGTTTGTGTAAGAAGAATTTGTTTCTAAGTATTCGAGAAATCGCAGATTGAAGTTATAAATTTATGAAGCACGTGAGCTACCAAGGCCGTAAGAGGGTTATATATGAAAACATATTGTTGAATTTCAACCACTTTTAAATGCTCAAAATTATTTTAATCTAATTGATTTATTAGGCTGAATACCATATAACTAAAGTCATATCATAAAACCACGAAAAACCATTAAAAAACAACTTCGTATCAAATTTTCAAGTTAAAAAATAGTGTTTCAAGTTAAAAAGCGCTAGAAATTAGATTTTTAAGGTAAATTCAATGATTATTTATTTATTCACAAGTTGATTTTTTTGGTTTTTTTTTATTTTAACTTTATGGTCACTGAGACAAATTTAAAAGCAATTTTATGGTTGTGAAGCATAGATTTTCACTGTCCAAACACTTTGATTCAAAAAAATCCTTCTCAACAAAAATGCTAATACTATTTTTATCATTTGGGACGATTTGAAAGATTTCAAAATTAGAAAGTTTATATATTTTTTCAAAGTTGCATGATTTTTTTTACAAGTAGTCAGGCCGTTAATTGATCCTGACACTCATTTTGACCATTAAAGTTGCTGTTCTATACAATTTCGTTGCAAAAGATTTATCAGAAACAGGATTAGAGTAATTTTCGTTAAATTTCAAATTTCCCGGGATTTCCCGGGAAATTTTTTGAAAATTTCCCGTTTCCCGGGAATTTTGTAACCCCGGGAAATTGGACGCTCTAGATGGTATGTTTCTCCTTTAAAAAAATACAAAAATCAGCGTTTTAAAAAAATGTTGCAAAAAAAGGTTTTTTTATAGTTTTTGGCAATTTCTGTATGATAGACTTGATTTTTCAGTCTCGAAAATATTTTTACCGGAAAGCTCGTCCAATTTCCCATAAGTTTGCCTTTGACAACTTTTTAATTTGACTCGTTTTAATATTTACATAAGCTTATTTGCTGTCCAGGTGTATACCACACTGAAAAAATATACCATTTTCAGTTATAAGCAATGTAATGAAGCTAATATCTGTAAGCCCATACATCCAATTGAAAACATGTCTAAAAAGTTTCATTGAAATCGAAGAGGGTCGGGTACAAAAGTACCAGAAAAAATCCTGATTTGAGCTGGAATTGCTCCAAAAGGAAACTATTATAAAAAGCATAAACAAATAGTTTAATCTATCACTTTTTTGTAAAAAAAATGTTTTCTTTTTCTTTTTCTTAAAAAGAAGTTGAAAAAAGTGGAAGATTGCAGTTATTTAAGCTTGTTTTTGATATGTTTCGAATCAAAACAAAAGTTCTACTATTCTTCTTGAAAAAAATGAGAGTTTCTAAAATTTATTTAGAAAAAAAAAATTTGCCTTATTTTAATTGATAGTGGAGCGAATTCGCATTTTTTGATTTGGATTATATTTTGTGTGTACTTCGTTTATGACCAAAAAAGTTTCTATATTCAGTTTGTCCAATATGTTATTGGACTTTGACCTCAACAAATTGCATTGCTCAATTTTTTTAACTCCAGTTATTTGAGATGTTTTAAAATCAAAAATTCTATTGCACAGGTTGGTCAAAATTGATTTGACATAGTCTTTTTGTATGGACGGTTGTCAAATTTGTATGGAGACTTGTATGACTTCTTAAGTTATAGATAATGTTCATACTATGTAAAATTTCAAAAATTAAATTTTCAACAGATTTGGTCATCCTTGAGCGAAATGTTTAGTTATCATTCAATGGTTCGTATTGCTTTTTTTTTCTCCGGTTGATTTGAATTTGTTGTCAATGAATTTAAGTCAAACAAAAGTATCCATAAATGTTCACGACCGGGTTATTTCAAGGTTCAGCTGATAAACTTTTAAGTAAATTTTAAAAGCCTTCATTAAAGTCACTAAAGATTGCTTAGCAATTTTTTCTTACAGATTTGGTGAATTTCAAACATATTTTTTACATTGAACATTGAGTATTCTCTTTTCCAAACACATACCATTTCCAATAAGCGCAAAGCCCAGCGTTCGCCCACTTGAAAGCTCCTCGCGTTGTATTCGTTTGATTTGCAAACAATTTCATTTCAATTCTTCTGCACAATGACAATTGCTGAAAAGGAGTGAGGGAACAAAATATGACATTCAATATATACATCCGAGCGACACGGAGAGAGGAGATCCCACTATCGAATTCAATCTATTTCCAATTTGTTTCGATTGCAAAATAATTCCCAACCCGGCGGATGGCGTTCGAGACGGGCCTGTGTAAAACATTTTTCCGCGGAAAATTGTTTTCCGCTCACAGCCAGTTGACGTGGGATCGACACGCGGCGCTGAAATTGCATTTTCTACTGGTATTGGATATTGAAATGATTTTGAAAAACTCAAACTGATTTAGATGTCTCGTGATTTTTGCTTAATTAAGTGCTCTAACTTTTGCAGAATTAGTTTGAAATACCGGACAGTTGCGAAAAACTTAATTAAATTAAACTAGAAAAATGCAAATCTACTAACTGGACGGGAAACAGACGATTTTCTTCATCAAAACGTGGACTTGAAAAAAAAACTTCCATTTAAAACACCTCCCAGCGGGAGATAATAAAAGGGCATATCATCATCATCATCATCATTATTTGATGTGCATTTTATTATCTTGTGCCCACGTGTTTTTGTTGTTCGTTGAAGAAATCCACGTGGTGTATAAAAAAGTGAGTGTCAAAACGAGCGAATAATGTGATGCCGTCCGGCCCCTCTCTAAATGGAAAAATCGGAAAAAGAAGGTGAATTCGCCGCTGCGGATGAGGAAAACAGAAATGAGGCGTGAAATTCACGACCGCAGACAACAACAGCAGCTTTAACACATACTCAGATTTCTACGGATAACAATGAGGGGTGATGTTTGCTGGTGAAGGGATAATTGAACCATCTGGTTAAGGTTATCGTGAAAATGTGTGATTTTTCAAGAAATCTGATTAAAAGAAAAAGGTTACAGAATATTTGAAAAATATTGTTTTGACATAAAAAAAAATTGGGTTGGTTTGCAATACGTCGTAACAGCCAACAAGGTCTTTGAAAACGATTTAGAAAATTTCTTTAAAAATTATCACTAAAAAATAACACTCCAGAACACCTTTTCTTAGTCGATCATGTCTGTATTTTTTTTTTGATGTGAAAAAAAATAAAAATGTTTTCTAAATTATATTATTTCTTTACTAATATTAAGGGACCATCCATAAACCACGTGGACACTTTTTTGGGAATCTGTTACCCCCCCCCCCCCCCCCTTCGTGGACAATTGTCCATACAAAAAAAATCTTTTTTGTATGGATCGTGGACAATCGCCATACCCCCCCCCCCCCTAAAGTGTCCACGTGGTTTATGGATGGTCCCTAAAACAAAAGTAAGATTATAACCATTTCAAACCAATTTTGCAATTTTTTTATTTCAAATCGTATAAAAAAGTACAAATGGCTTAAACAAAATTAAAAAAATTACAAAAATTACAAAAATTACAAAAATTACAAAAATTACAAAAATTACAAAAATTACAAAAATTACAAAAATTACTAAAATTACAAAAATTACAAAAATTACAAAAATTACAAAAATTACAAAAATTACAAAAATTACAAAATTACAAAAATTACAAAAATTACAAAAATTACAAAAATTACAAAAATTACAAAAATTACAAAAATTACAAAAATTACAAAAATTACAAAAATTACAAAAATTACAAAAATTACAAAAATTACAAAAATTACAAAAATTACAAAAATTACAAAAATTACAAAAATTACAAAAATTACAAAAATTACAAAAATTACAAAAATTACAAAAATTACAAAAATTACAAAAATTACAAAAATTACAAAAATTACAAAAATTACAAAAATTACAAAAATTACAAAAATTACAAAAATTACAAAAATAACAAAAATTACAAAAATTACAAAAATTACAAAAATTACAAAAATTACAAAAATTACAAAAATTACAAAAATTACAAAAATTACAAAAATTACAAAAATTACAAAAATTACAAAAATTACAAAAAATACAAAAATTACAAAAATTACAAAAATTACAAAAATTACAAAAATTACAAAAATTACAAAAATTACAAAAATTTCAAAAATTACAAAAATTACAAAAATTACAAAAATTACAAAAATTACAAAAATTACAAAAATTACAAAAATTACAAAAATTACAAAAATTACAAAAATTACAAAAATTACAAAAATTAAAAAAATTACAAAAATTACAAAAATTACAAAAATTACAAAAATTACAAAAATAACAAAAATTACAAAAATTACAAAAATTACAAAAATTACAAAAATTACAAAAATTACAAAAATTACAAAAATTACAAAAATTACAAAAATTACAAAAATTACAAAAATTACAAAAATTACAAAAATTACAAAAATTACAAAAATTACAAAAATTACAAAAATTACAAAAATTACAAAAATTACAAAAATTACAAAAATTACAAAAATTACAAAAATTACAAAAATTACAAAAATTACAAAAATTACAAAAATTACAAAAATTACAAAAATTACAAAAAATACAAAAAATACAAAAATTACAAAAATTACAAAAATTACAAAAATTACAAAAATTACAAAAATTACAAAAATTGCAAAAATTACAAAAAAAATCAAAAGTTACAAAAATTACAAAAATTGAGCTGCTCTTTACAAAATCGGCCGATTTTAAACATTTTTTTTTTAATTGGCTCAAACTTTGTGAGGGCCTTCCGTATGTCCAAATAAGCTATTTTGCGTCGTTTCACCCATACAAGTCTCCATACAATTTTGGCAGCTGTCCATACAAAAATGGTATGTAAATATTCAAACAGCTGTAACTTTTGAGTAAATTTTCTGATCAATTTGGTGTCTTCGACAAAGTTGTAGGTATTGTTGAAGGCTATTGAGAAAAAATACACGGAAAAAAAAATTGCAGATTTTTTTATCAACTTTTTTTTCACTGAAACTCAATTTCCCAAATAACGTAATTTTTTTACTTTCGAGATTTTTTGATATGTTTTAGGGGACAAAAATCCGCAATTTTTGAGCCATAGAGAAACATGGTCAAAAAATACGTCGCCTAGATATGATTTTTTGAAAAATAATGTTTTTTGGAAATACTCGAAATTTAATTCAAAAACAAGTTTGACATATTTTTTAAATGTTTAATTTAATTTCCAATCGAAAAGTACTTATCAGATTTTTTGATAAAAGGCTCTGTTTTCAAGATATAGCTACCGAAAGTTTGATTTTAGGGAAATATTTGCAGTTTTTCGATTTTTTAAAATAGTGTCCATGAGTGATTTTTTGATTGAATTGTTTTTAGTAATAATAAAAATCATAAATAATTTCAATTTTCTTATATTTAAACCCTTACATTAGCTTAAAATCATGACAAAAAAAAACTTCCTAGAAAGAAAACAACTCTCCAAAAACTGGCTCGTTCAGAAGTCAAAAGTCACTCCCGCTTGCAGATCCAATATTCAAATTCATGAATTAATAATAATGCATTTTCCCCCAGCTCGATTAAAAAAGTTGAATTAGTTTAACTTCGCACCGTCATGCCCATCTTTTCGGTGTGTTGTTGTGAGCAAGATTCAGCCGGTTGGTTCTGTAGTATTGTCCTTTCCTCCTGGAATAAGGTTGTTCTGTATCCGATTTTCCCCTTCGTACGAGGTTGGTATAGACTTTCAACGAAAGGTTATTTCAGCAAAAGCAGTCAAAATTCAGCACCGTCATTAGGTACGATTCTTTTTTCTAGGGTTTATTTTTGAAAAGTAAGTTATCCGTATGATGACGATTATAAAATGTCAAACTTCAAATTTTTTTTTAAATTGGGAATGTAACTAAAAATTCTAAAACCCCTTCAAAAAGCTCAATTTCTTTTCCCTGCATGGCTTATGCTCCCATCGGAGAAAAAAAAATGTCAGCTCCTCGAGCAATTTCATACCTAATAATCATAACCGTAATGCTAAACAATAATAAATAATAAAGTAAAAGTCGTGCACGTGGTGGCAAGATCCCACCACCCAGGAAAACATCACACTTGGAGGAGAGTTGTTTGTTGTTTTCACTCTCCCTTCCATTTTTTTTGCAATCTGCAGTTTCATTTTTTTTTTCGTTTTTCCCCTGACACAAAATTGGACGACTTTTTCCTCTGCTGCTGCCGAGCGCGAGACGACACTTTTCACTGGTCACATTACTTTTAACGAACTTTTGATTTGTAACGAGATCTTTAAAATTTATTAAATGGTCGTTTGCGAGGTGGCTTCATTTTCGCTCGTTGCTCGTTACTGAGATTTCTTCTTTTTTCCTCAGGTTTGGTTCCAGAATCGACGTGCCAAGTGGAAGAAACGAAAGAAGACCACCAACGTGTTCCGGACGCCAGGTAAATGACAGGTTTTAGTAGTGATTGCTGTTTGCGAGAAAGTTTGCAAATTAGGGCATAAAGTTGGTTGTTGTTTGGATTAATATTAGTATTTTAATGGCAACTTCTTTTTATGAATTTAAACTTATTTTTCTCAACTGAAATGAAATGTTTGGAGTTTGGATCGATAAAACATTAGCCAAAAAATATAATTTTATCAAAAACCAAATTTCTGTAAACGATCTAAAACTTATTTATTATTCTGTTTATCGATTATGTAATTAATTTTGTTTAAAAAACATAAATTTTAAGTAAAAAGCATTTTTGTGATAATAATTCAGACTCAATCCGTCACAAATTATATAATTTTAAATTAACTATTTAGTTTGATTTTTGAACTTGTTTCTTTTGTTTTAAAAAGCAAAACCTTCTTTAGAAATATTATTAGTTAGTTATTTTATGATAATTTTTGGAAAATATGATTTTTTTAAAAAAAATATAAGAAATTTTTTTTTCAAATAAAATAGTGCTGTTAAACTGTTTTTAAGTTGAATACATTTAAAAAAGATATTTTTCGAAAAGATGTCTGTCCTTAGTTCAAAATATTTCATGAAAAAAATGTTTTTGACTTAAGGCCGTTGCAAATATTTTTTTAAGTTTATGTCCCTTGACTCTGACCAAAGTCGAGGGGGAAGGCAAGGGGAAGGGGGTGCAACAAAAAGGTTTAAAAATTGAATTAACGAGCCACTGTTTCAACATACCTGTCCAGTTGTTTTGCAATCATTAGTTTCCAAAATACCAAAAAAAACGACCCCCGTTTGCGTTTACTACAACTGAACTTGTATGCTAAAACACGTGACTTCTCGAAGGTTAAAGGTTTATCTAAAAACATGTTTTTTAATAATATAGAAAGTTATTCAAAAAAATATAATTTTTATTATTTGCAAGATGGATATCAAACGACGCAGCATTGTTTTGTTTAGTGTTTTAAACTTCAAATTTAAAGGTTTTGTTTTATACTGTTCAAAAAAACACGTATTTTTAAAGAAATATTCTCAAAAAATTGCAAAATCGGTACTTAATGACTTGAATTTTGTATTGATTTTCACTGCAGGTAAAATACTAGAATATTCACAAAATATTGCTTTTTTTGAACACTTAAATTGCAATATGGATGGCAAACGATGGTATGGATTTTCACAAAATTGGAATTTTTATTGTAAACTACTCAAATTTTTAACAGAATCAGCATATTAAGCATTATTGAGTATCATTCAAAAATTTAGCAAATTATAAAAATTGAGTATTTTCAAGAAAATTTGGTCGTTTTACCTTAGCCTCTCGTCTAATATTTGCTCAACAACTCATACAAAAATGTATTAATTCTCTACCAACTCACACGAAATCGGGAAAAGTTGCCCCGACCCCTCTTCGATTTGCGTGAAACTTTGTCCTAAGGGGTAACTTTTGTCCCTGATCACGATTCCGAGGTCCGTTTTTTGATATCTCGTGACGGAGGGGCGGTACAACCCCTTCCATTTTTGAACATGCGAAAAAAGAGGTGTTTTTCAACAATTTGCAGCCTGAAACGGTGATGAGATATAATTTGGTGTCAAAGGGACTTTTGTGTAAAATTAGACGCCCGATTTGATGGCGTACTCAGAATTCCGAATAAACGTATTTTTCATCGAAAAAACACTAAAAAATTTTAAAAATTCTCCCATTTTCCGTTACTCGGCTGTAAAAAATTTTGGAACATGTCATTATATGGGAAATTTAATGTACTTTTCGAATCTACATTGTCCCAGAAGGGTCATTATTTCATTTAGAACAAAATTTTTCATTTTAAAATTTCGTGTTTTTTCTAACTTTGCAGGGTTATTTTTTAGAGTGTAACAATGTTCTACAAAGTTGTAGAGCAGACAATTACAAAAATTTTGATATATAGATATATAGACATGTTCCAAAAATTTTTACAGTCGAGTAACGGAAAATGGGAGAATTTTGAAAACTTTTTTAGTGTTTTTTTCGATGAAAAATACGTTTATTCGGAATGCTGAGTACGCCATCAAATCGGGCGTCTAATTTTACATAAAAGTCCCTTTGACACCAAATTTCTAGCTCATCACCGTTTCAGGCTGCAAATTATTGAAAAACATCTCTTTTTGCGCATGTTCAAAAATGGAAGGGGTCGTACCACCCCTCCGTCACGAGATATCAAAAAACGGACCTCGGATTCGTGATCAGGGACAAAAGTTACTCCTTAGGACAAAGTTTCACGCAAATCGAAGAGGGGTCGGGGCAACTGTTGTGTGAGTTGGCGGAGAATTACCCTTTTTTATTCAATCTTAAAATTTTTATCAAAAAGCTATTTTAAATTATTTTTTCCGAGATGAAATTTCGATGTATAAAAACTTTCACATTAAAAATTGATTTTCACTACATTACAGTTTTTAAGAGTAAAATACTCAAGCTTTCTCAAAATGACATAGTTTTTAAACACTAAAATACTTACATTTAATACGGATATCATGCAACGCGAATTTTGGTATGGATTTTCACAATAATAGATTTATCAATGTAAAATTCTTAAATTTTCGAAAATTACTTTTTAAAGAAAATATCCAAATTTGCTTAATGGATATGAATTTTGCGTCGTTCAATACCCGTATTCTTAACTATGATTTTTTTGAATTTTCAGAAGTAATTGTATTTTGTTTTTTTTGCGAAAATGGCACATAAAATCCTGATGTAGTTATCAATCTGTAGAATATTTTTACATAAAAAAAATGTATTTCTTTAATTATTTTTTGCAAAAAGAAATTTATTGCTTTAATTTTTTTTATTTTGAAACTAAAATGTAGTGAAATCATAATTTATTTATAAATGGATGCATTTTAAAAGCTTTAATTTTGTTTTAAAAACTAGCTCCCATATTAAAAATGTATTTTAGTAACAGTTCTGAGTAGATTTCGTTTAACCCTCTACAACCCAACTCCGCCTTTAGACGGGGTTTGATTTAAAAAATCTCAAAAAATCAATTTTTCAACCAATTTTTGATCTTCAAAATGCATTGGAAAGAAAAACTTTTAAAATTTTAGAAAATTAATGGGTTGGAAGTTTTACTTGTTTTATGTGGCTTTGCCAATGTTTTTTAAAATGTTTAATTTTTTTAGGGGTCAACTTTGGCTGTGTTTTTTGCTAACATTTCCTTCATTTTAAGTTAAAAGAAGTCCCGAACAGACGGTAATAACTAAGTTCGTGCCGTTTCAATAACATATACTTTTAAAATAACAAAAAGTGTTATGGAATATTCTTGCGAAATCCATTTCTGCATAAGAGTTGAATAACAGTTTATGTTATCATAACAAAATTTGTTATTGGTCTGATATTGATTGAAAGAACAAACAAATTTGGAATAACATTTTTTGTTATGGAAGAATACCTCCAACTGTTATTGGGATGATCGGATCAGTTGTTAAAATAACAAAAAATAATAACAAAGATTTTTTCGAAAAATAACTAAAATTGTTATTAGTCTGTTATTACAATAACAATCCAATAACAAATAAATCATAACGGTGAATAACAAATCTTGTTATAAATAACATAAAATGTTATTTGCGTAGTATTTTCAAATATCAAAAAATGTTATTCCCACGTTATTTCTGTCTGCTCGGGGTATGCCAACCTCCTGTGGCCGAATGGTTACGGGTTTCGCCTCATAAGCGGAAAGTCATGGGTTCTTCTCAGGGTGGCAGCCTTAGGTAGCAGCAACCGTATGAGTATAAAACGGTTGCTTCACGTGCTCTTCAAGCATGTGATCGATCTTGGGATATTCCTTTGCGCCTCTTCCCAAAATACTTTCCTCGTGTCTTCGCATGTAAATAATGCCCAGCCGATCGGTATTGCACTGCAGTCCAGTCGCATTGTCCAGATCAGAGCAAAAGGGAACACCGCAAGAGTAGCGCCGCAATAAGACAATTGTCTTTACAAGACCCCGCGCGGCAAATAATAGCTGCTGGGAAGAGCTTGAAAAATGACACGAAAAAATTGTCACCGCGGTTCTAGCGATACATAGCGCACAAGGCACAAGGAATGGAGTTTGCAGCATCTGGATGGAACAGCACTTTTCCTCTCAATAGGAACTGTGTTATAGATCTGGAAATGCTTAATAACAGTAAAAATGGGTAACACGATACAATAGTCCTTGTAATCAGGATTCCGTGTCTTAATACTCAAACAGAAAAAAAAATGCAGTATTTTTTCTAGTGTCCCAGACTATGCCTCTACGCATTTTCTTTACAACTTAAATGATAATGGTGTCATTTTATAGAAGAAAACGTGAAAAACAAGCAAAATATTGAAAAAGTGACTGTAAGAACATGAATAAATTAGATAGGCAAAATGTAACGATAGAAGGTGGTAGAAAAGGCCAAAAATTACAAAAAAAAAACAAACATAAACTAAACAAGATAAATGCAAATTTACATACTAAAAATGAAACATGAAAAACATAAACAAGAGAGGTAAAGTTTTTCGTAGAACAAAAGTTGCTCAAAATGACCTCCTGAACACGGGAAAAATAAAATTTTCGAAAAAAAATTGGGTGGTAGAGGGTTAAATAAGCTTATTTCAAGAAGTTACTTTAAATTAAATAACGTCGGCTAGGCTGGTACACATTTTAATTCAAGTTTTTTATTCCTCGGCTTTGGTGTAGGTCGCCAGAAGGGGAAATAATAAAAAAAGAAATTTAAGCCATTTTTTTATCACAAAATAATAAGTACATTGTAACAGTCAGTCAACACTATCGAAACTATCAATTTATTTATCTATATATTTTTGATGTCAAGTCCCGAAATTTAAACTTGCAATTGCAACAAACTTTTCAACAAACAACTCCATACATTGGCCATGTTATTTTTATAACATATCGTTCGAGAATCGCAATGGGAATCTTACAAGAATTAAAAAAACTGTTTTGCTGTGATTCACTTTGATCAAATTGTGTTTATTATGTTATGTATTGCAAAAACTTTCGTGCCACGTTTTGTACTAAAT